>NC_031973.2:15662451-16262451 GCF_001858045.2 Oreochromis niloticus
CACCATGGGGAGCAGGGCTTTCAGCTGCTCTGCTCCACGACTCTGGAATTCCCTACCTCCTGATTTAAGAAATATCTCTACCTTCTCTCTCTTTAAGTCCCAACTCAAAACCCACTTGTTCAAAATAGCTTATCCCACATAACCTCTCCACTTTGCTATTTTAAATTTGTTTATGTTTTATGATTGTGTAAACTCTTTGCTTTTATGTTGCTTTTTACTCTACTGTGTACAGCGACCTTGAGTGTTTTGAAAGGCGCTTTCAAATAAAATGTATTATTAACAACCAGATAATCTGTGAAAAAAAGCAAATAAAAAAACATTAAAAACACATACACATGCATGCATACATATATCCCTGGATATATACATGCACATATAAAGATCATTATGAATTGTTAATCGTGTTAATAGCAGTTGAGATTAATTATTTTGTGACAATATGCGCAGGAACCATCTGGTGTAGCACTAGCCCAATGAGAGGAGTTGGAATGAGTTGTGCAGCAGGTTTGACGAATCATGCATGATGGTGTTGGCTTTACCACCTGCACTTTGACCTCCAGTGGTTGAAAAACAGTATGTGAAACGCATCATCAGGTGTCACTCTCCCACAGCAGCACAGCTCTTTGGTTTTAGAAGCATTCAGCTCCCACGAGCTTTCATTTATGAGACCAATGAGTAAATCTACTTGCTGACGATATGCTGCCAGGCTACTAGAGTCAGTCAGATGCGTGACCATGTCATCTGCATTTTTCAGAAGTGTCATATTGTTGAGATTACAGGTTATATAATTTATGTAAAGAGAGAATAAAATAGGAGATACAACACCCTGTGTTTAGAACAATGTTTGAGGATTTGTCCTGTAAGAAATCTCTGATCCATTTAACCAATAGACAAGAGTTTATCTGTTATTTTGTGAGACATTTAAGCAAAAGGTTTATGCTGAAAGTGTTGAAAGCAGAGGAGAAATCCACAAATAAATTCCTAGTACATGAGCGAATGTGGTCCAAGTTTGTACTAAAGAGTGTCCAGGAGTATTAGGCAGGCATCTTCGACCCAGCGTTTAGCTCTACAAGCAAACTGGAGTGGGTCTGTAAGTGCCATAGGTCATAGTTTTTGTGATTTATGGTCTAGGTATGATGGTGGATTCCTTTCATGCATGTGGGACAAAGCCAGAGTCCAGAAGCAGCTAGAAGAGTTGGGTCATGACACCTTCAAGTTGAGAGGCACTGATACTGAAATTATTTGGGCTTTGAGATTTCTGTGGGTTTATTCGAGAAAGGATGCGGACCACCTAGGCTGGCCTCTGCTTTCTGCTCATCATGGTGTCAAGTCCTTGCCAGGCCTCCCTCACATTCCCGGTTATAAACTTTTCCTCCATTTTATTCTTTTAGTGGATTTTGGTCAAATGCTGTAAGGGTCAAAGGCCCTTATTTTTTTCAGATACGTCTTCAGGTCTTTTGTGACTCGAGGCTTGTTATTTGGGTACAACCTAATCTGCTTAGATAAATAAAAGACTCAGTACAACATATCAGGTAGGAAGAAATTGAGTCAGTTAGCAGGTTGAGATCAGAATCATTGTATTTGAAAAACACAGTCCAGTCAGTCAGTTCTGTGCAGCCTCTGAGTTTCTCAACCAACTCATTGTCCCATATTTTGATGGTTTTTGTCTGGATTTGGTTTGTTTGGAGTTTTTGTCTGAGGAAGTAAGAGAAGGAAATAAGAGTAGTTTTACTCGTTTACTATTTTTATTGTGGTCTGAGCAACCAAGGGGAGGGCAGGCTTTAGAGATATAAGCTCCAGGTACATTTCCATAACAGAGGTCTTCCTCTTGTTCATTATTGTTCCAAGTTTGGTAGCCAAGAGGTTATATATTAAAATCAGGTCCAGGATCACACACCAATATCCCCATGATTGTGTGAACTCTTGGGGCAAATAGTGGGGTCTAAATTTGTAATCCAAGATTTTTAAAGAATAATATTCTTTTCTTGCCAAAAGACACATCCAACAAGGCTTCTGTAACCATTGATCCATGTAACCAGAAGGGTGACTTTATGTCTTAGTGCATGGATGTCCAACTCCAGGCCTCAAGGGCCGGTGTCCTGCAGGTTTTAGATGTGTCCTTGATCCACCACATCTGATTTAAATGGCTTAAGTACCTCCTCAACATGTCTTAAAGTTCTCCAGAGGCCTGGTAATGAACTAATCATTTGATTCAGGTGTGTTGACCCAGGGTGATATCTAAAACCTTCAGGAGATCTGTCTTAGTGTCAGAATGTGAATACCTTTAGCACATTTTTGAGAAAATGGCATTTAATTGACAAATTAACAGAAAACCCTCATTTACTAACTGAAGATGCTTCCATGGAGTATATGATGGATCACTTATAAAGCATGTATTTATAATATTATTTTAAAAAGACTGATCCAGCTGACATGTTTGGGATTAGAAGTGATTATATTTGGAAAATAAGGCAAAGTGCCAAGCTATTAGCTAACACAAGCAAGCTGTTAACAGTATGCATCAGTAAACTGCATTACACAGACACAGATATTTGCTAATAAGTCCTAATATGAAAATAAAACTCTAGAATTTAAAGCATGAGCATGGATTTCTTGAATGATTTAGAACAACTGACTTCATTACAAACCAAATTATTTAATATGTAACTGGGGAAAAGTGACATAAACTTAGTGGCATTAATTAGCTGAGGTCCAGCTTAACAGACAAACAGGACATCTAGCAGCTTAATCAGTGCACAAAACTCAAACATTATTTAAAACTAAATTATTTATTTAGAATCAGGTGCTAAATAAGTTGACTTCTATGCTAAAATTTGGGCATTTCTCACTTTGCTGATTGACTCATTTGAGTCAGCCTCAAATGGCCATTTGATAAATTGAAATTTTGGTACTTTTGTGTTGGCCACATTTTTTTTGACCCTCGTGGTTACAGTTCAGTGTAAACATTCGAAGAGTGTTCCATATCAGACTTCCAGATTTCTATGTCAAGAAGCAGTAAAACTATTCTATTATTTACAGTGACCTGTCACTGAAATCATGAATTGTGATCCTGTTCTGTTTATCAGTTAAAAACAACAAAACAAATCAAATGAATCAGTGCATTCCGAAATAAGTAATTTCATATTCAAGTGTTCCTCAGGATAAATACAAGAACTGTCCTTTTTCTTTTTCACCAAGTTGTTATCAGTCTCATTCTGTCCCCTTTTTTTTAAAATTGTGTCCTTAATTACAGTTGTTATGGGTAGGCAATGCGTCAATGCCAGGAATAAAACGTTAGATGAGGTTACTGAAGGGCGTAGCAATAAGTGACTTTGGACTTAGACTTAACAAGAGAGCCAGTTATTGCTCTATGATCATGCTTCTATTGACCCTTCTCAAAGTCCAAAACTCAGTAGTGCAATTTGCACATGCATATGTGGCAACAGTGAGTTATATCACAGTGTTCAACAGAGTGACAGCCTGGGAGAAGAAACTGTCTCTGTGTGGGCTGCTTTTAGTAAACAGCGCTCTGTAGCACCTGCCTGAGGGCACCAATCTGAATAGTTTATGTTAGGGGTCTGTAGAGAATGTGCATACTAAATCACTTTTTCCTGCATCCTGCTGTCAGTCCAGACAGATCAGACCCCTGACTCAGGCTCAGCTGTGCCACTCCCATTTCTAGCCATACCCACACTCATGACACTGAATCGGCCCCACTGATATCTGAAGAAGTAGGTGAGTTCCTTTATGTCAAAAAAATTTGTGTAAGTGCAGAAGACCCCTTGGGAATTTTTTTTCTAAACACTATTTATTTTGTAATAATAATAATAACACAATATTAAACAGAGCATGTGTGTTGTCATTAAAAACAATGGAGAAATGACTTGCACAAATCGGTCTTGCAAATAATCAAATAACTTTATCCTATGATTTGATCTAAGCAAAATGTTAATGTCTGTTTAGGCTTATATTTTGAAGTTGCCATGGTTTTCAACAATAAAGTGATGAGGCCACAAGTGATTTTTTTTTTCACTGTTGCTCAAATTCGTGGCAGCAACCCTGTTTGTGATAGCAGGTGAAAAAAAACACCACACCCAGGCCACAGGAACTAAAGCAGCCATATGAAAGGCAGACTATTACTATTTACAGGAACGCTTCCTCAACCTGAGGGTGTCAAACATAAGCACAAAGAAAATGAAATTGAAATTTTTAAAATGTATTTTAATACGTTTTACAGCTTTTCCTTTTTCTTTTTTACAACTTGTTTCCAGTAAAAAAGAAGAAAACAACTTTCCTTTGAATAGCCAAAAACTTTCATCAGGTAATTATAAATAATTACCTGATGGTCTGGGCAGCGAGCAACCACATCTTTACACATTTATTTATTCATGCTAACATATTTATTACATTAATTGCAACATTATTTCTCTATTATCTAGAAAAACTGAGACAAACTGTTAAAATCGCGCTTCTTTTTCTTATATTAAGACTTTTTTTGTCATTTATTGTCTGTACACAGTAGGAAAGGGGAGTTTCACTGGTCTGGCCCACTTCAGATAAAAATGGGCCGCATGTGACCCACGACATAAAATGAGTTTGGCATCCCTGCTCTAATCTGACTTGCTATAATTTTATATTGCCAATAAGACAAAGTCATTTTTTCTTCATAGATTTTTGTCACGGAAAGTCTTATTTCATAACACCAAAAGTACCAGTCACTATCAGGAAACCTTACTATTTTGTTTAATAATGCACTGGGTGTTTGTTTAAGTGTCCACTCTCAGCCCCTTGACCCACCTTTGTGATAAGGAAACAGTTCCCCCTCAAAGATGAAAAAAATAATGGGGAAAAACATTAAGGAAATCACACTGAGAGTAACTGACAGTACACACAGAATGAACACAAGCAACAGTCCTTTGAGAACAGTGTAAGTTCACGTCCTTTAGGACCAGGGACGAATCTACTGTGATTGCATGGGGTGGCATGTTCAACCCTGAAATATTCTCTTTCCACCCCTAGTGCCTAGTTTTGCATATGACAGTGTTGTTTATTAAAATAAGCTAGTATTAACACATTCAATTAACACTGAATATATTTTAAAATAAAATAAATTGCTTAATGTTATACACAATCCACCCCCAATAAAACAGTTCAGCCCATAGCATCGAAATGGCTTTGTTGTTGTCAGTAGCAACCAACAGTGCAGTTTTCTGACATTTTGTTTAAATTTAAGAATGTAACAATTTGATTATTTCTAATAAAAGAGTGTGAAACTTAAGCTAGACGTGTATATCTAACTGATCCACCTCATGTTGTGCAGCTTTCTGGATTTTATACTTATTGGGCTACATGTTTATTTATTATATGGGCTGTACAGTACTTCAAATTAAAATTCACTTTTTTTATATAAGTGAAATGTTTTATTTGGGCCAAAGAGAATAAGAAAGTTCTAGATGATTAAAGTAATATGAAACATGTGTGTAGTTACTGCATTTGATGTATTTTAACCACATATAGTGCACATTACAGAACGTAACACCTGTCTACGTGTAAAGTAATGGCTTTGATTTTCCCACCCCGTGTCATTTCCATGCCACCCTAAGAAAATTTCTCTAGATCATCCCCTGTTTAGCACTTGTAATTCAATTCAATAAATGAATCATTGTTCAATATGTTACTATAATTATTATTATTACTGACTTTTGGTTAAAACTGTTTTTGTTTTGCATTGGTGCCCATGGTGACAGTGACGTGTAACGCTATTCAAATGTGATCAAGGTCAACTTGGCAATAATGTCATGTCATGCGATGATAGCTCTCATTAAACTTTAAAACTTTAGAATCTTCTGTTCAAGTCTTTTCAACCTCGTATAATTTTAGTTGTTTAGCCCCGACTGTGTTATCTCACATCATATGACATCTAGAAATCAAAGGTCACTTTAGCTTTCTCACCACTGTTTTATGAGCTGTCTAGTTTCCGGCACACCTTATAAATGGGGTGAACCATTTGATAAGGCAACGGTTTCAAATGTTTTGTTAGTAATCACATTGGATTTCATGGACATCATTTCTTTTGTGGTGTTGTGTGAATGCACCTGTGTTTCAATGGGGATTGTGAAGATGCTTAAAGAGGGTTAAATAAGCACTGACCAAATTGCCATATGGCATGGCATAAAATGACTGGGCAGGAATATTTGTTCCTCAAGTTCGTTATTGCCCCTATCACTAACATATAAACTCTGAGGATGAGATTTACTAGAAAATGAAACTCTGAAGTTGAGATGTACTAGAAAATGAGCTGAACATTGCAGTGCCACATAAATATTGAAGCATTGTTTGTGTCTTTTGGTTTTTGTTGTGATGCACACATTTGAAAGCATCAGCTATATGGAGATAAGTTCAGCAAGAAAAAAAGAAGCATGTGTGGCGTCGCTCAGGGCAACTGTGACGTGTTTTATATTGCACAGTGATAATAACCTCCATGGGTAGCTGTTCCATTGTAAATCAAACTCTGTTAGATGGTACAAAGGACACAAGCACAAGTTGGCATTTGATCTTTGATAAGATTAAATGTGTCCGTGTACTTCTTCCCTATTTTCCTCCTATTTCCTCCTTCCCTTCTATTTTGCTGACATTGGTCAGCACCAGTATTACATGTTAAAAAAAACATTTTCCTCACACAGATTTATTTATTTATTTAGGTGGTGGAAACAAGCTTCCATAGTTTCATATGGAAACTATTTTTTTAAAGATTTTTTTAAAATCTAATCTAATCTCTAATCTTATAATCTTATAAATAATCTTTAAACTTTAGTTATATAGCACCTAGTTTACCTATAACTATGAAATCTACTCTAAATAAGGTATAACCATAGAAAAATAGAAAATTTTCTACGAAAATATAACCAGGCTGAATTTTGGGGCAAGTTTTTTCAAGAAGTCTTCTTTCTCTGCTTCTCTTTCTTTGGTTTTAACTAACAAGCAGTGAGGACGAGAAAATGGTAGCTTTAATATTGTTTTCGATGATCCGCTAAGATGCCATCCAGAAGTCCAAATTTTGAAATAATAACTCAAAACTCTGATTAAGCTCTGCCTGGTAATTTTCTTCTTTCTTTTTTTCAGTGGTAGAAACAAGCTGAAATGTTTTCAGGTGCTAGGTTCACAACTTCAAAAATAAAAAGTTGTACAAAACTTTAAAACGAAAATAAATGATTGTTTTTTTTGAAGACCAAGAAAAACATTTCTCACTGCACAGCATGTTAAGTTTTGATATTCATAGGTCAAAATTTGGGGTCACAATCTCAGAATTTTGAGTTATTAAATTTTGAGTAAGCTCTTCGTGGAAATGTATTTATTTCAGTGTTGGAAAGAAGCTTCCATAGTTTCATATGCTAGTATCAAACTTCAACTATGAAAAGTGGTCATTCCAATTATAAGTACAAACAAAAAATATATATTTGAATCTCTTCAATTTTAACCATAACTGTAATTTATCTTCCTTGTGTATGGGTTTAGTTTTGATATATGCTGTAAATGGTATTGGCTGTAAAAGGCATAACCATAGAAAAATAAAAAAACAAATTCATTAAAAAAAAACAGGCTGAATTTTATGAAAGTCTTTCTTCTCTTTTTCACTTTGTTTGGTTTTAACTGCCAATCAGTCCAGATGGTCCACAGTAATTTCACAATCTCAAAGAATCATTTTTCTCTGCACTTCATAGAGCTCATATATCAAACAAAAAGTTTGTGAATTTTCTGTGGAGGGCAATTGGCAGTTTTAAACCCAAAGATTTAGAGAACTACAGACTTGGCCACTTCTGGCCTTCACTGACTTTCTTTCCTGTGGTAAAGTTGTTTTTGATTTTTCCAATGGCTCAGAAATTCATCCTCCTGTCTGTCCTTTGGTTAGTTGTAGCCATTTTTGGTAAGTAGCCTGATTCTCATTGCATCAACTTTAAAATCCTATTTTTTTTTTTTCAGTTTGATAGTTTATGATAGAGTGACAGGGCAGAGCACATGTTAACAAATTAAAACATCAGATAAACTTTAGAGGTGAAATATTAATTTGAATATAGTTGTTTGTTGGTTTAAAAACAAACATTTTAATTCAATCTATACTGTTATGTACACAGGTGGATTTTTAATAGGCTTTACATAAATAGCAGAAAAATTGATTATTATATTCAAGACTTTTCAGTCATTCCTGATCCAAGATTACCGCTGTAATAGCAAAATGGAGAGATACCAATGACGTAAGACTGCCTGGATAAATGTCCTCTAATCAAAATATCTCAAATTAGCTTGAATATAAGAATATTATTTTAATGATTAACAGTTACTACTTCCTTTCCCCTTTTGTTTTGCTTCTATACAAATTCTATAGACTTGTCCAGGACTCATATGTTTGTAATAATGATCTAACTTGCACAGCTTTCTTTTGCAACCATTGTGTATCTGGGCTGTTTTAGCACATACATAAGCAAATTTTACCAGTATGTTTGTGTCAACAGTCCAACATTATTTCATTTTAATATTTTATGACCATGTTTTTATACCATGGTCCTTTTGGCAAGGCATGATGAAGGAAGTCTCTTCACTTCAGATCCGGCAAACTGCGTAATGTTTTACATGAGTGATGGTTGAGTGAACTTCATGGTCTCCATGCAGAGTCTGTGTCACTGCTGGTGCTCTCTTACTGAGAATCAGAAATGACCCTAGAATCCTGTTTAACTCTGTTTCCTTTAAAAAAAAAAAAAATGCAGTATAGTCTTGTTTATTAGTGTTTTAGTTTGTGTTAGTTAGTTTTGTATTGTATTTCTGTATTGTATATAAATATGAAATGGCATTTGTTCCTCAATAAAAAAAAGTTTATATTTCAGTGAATTTGACACTGACAACCCCACAAACTACCTTTTCTTTTTCTCCTGCATTTCATGCCTACTCATATACATCGCATTCCAAATCAAGGGATATTTTATTCTTTCCTAAATAGTCGATTCAAATGGCAGTCAGCATAATTTTCATTCATCAATCATTAGAGTATAATTCAAATATTACTGCCCATGACACAAGTCACCATCAAGCGCGGGATCTGTCAAGGAGATGCGCTGTCCCCACAGTGGCGTGTCTAGAAAATTTTTGTTGGGGGGGCCAGGTAGGGGCACAGATTTGGAGAAGGGTGGCAGATGTAATTGGCAGATAATGTTAAAAAAAAATTCTACCAACTGTTAACCATAATTCAGTAACCCTATAAACCTAATAACCGAATGCGCTTTTAACTCTTATTGGAATGAGATTTTAACCACTACAGTGCAAAGTTTTCAGATACTGCATTGATAAAGTACAAGAGATACAATCAGTCCTTTGTCAGTGTTTATTCAGCATTCAAGGACAGCAATATTTGCATAGTATTTTTACTGACATGTAGTGCACATATGTTTTGGGAAAAACATTTTTGAATATTAAAATACGAACATTTTTAACATACAATTGGCAAATTAGCCAATGCCAACACAAAACTTTATCTGCCTATTAAAAAAAAAAGAAGGCATGGTGATACTGCCAGTATTAACCTGCGACCAAATCTGCAGCTCCATACAGCAATGTTACAACTTGGATTATATCTTATAACTCATAACTCTTATGCTAGCTCCCCCGAGATGCCTACTGTCTGAAATTATCGACGGTTGCAATAATTCTTTAAGTGTTATTTTTTCTTTGGCATTCTAATTTCACCGAAGTTTACTAAACTCAACAAACTTAATATTACTTATCGGGACATTTATTCTCTCCTCATTTTCTTTTGCCGAAAAATTGTTTTCTGTGGTGCCGTCTTTCGTGCTTGGCTCTTTCCTTTCCTAAGGTGATGCTCATAGTGCAGAATCCAATGCTGCATTCACTTAGACTCGGATATCTGAGCTTCACTGTGAAAACATAATCGTACATTTCATATTTCATTGAATTTTATTTTAGCTTCGAGGTGGCACCTGGGGTGGCCACAGTGTCCCCATTGCTATACTGCATAGGCCTGAACCCCCTCAGTGAGATCATTGACAAGACTGGCAACAGATACCGACTACGGACTGTGGAACAATTGTGAGGCAACTCCTCCTTATGGATGACATCAAGCCATATGCTAAGAGTGAATGCAACATCAATTCACTGATCTGCACCAATAGGATATATACTAGGTACCTTTCGAACTAGCTATCTCCCAGTTAGTTTAGTTAAACATAAACGGTGAGTGAGTTTGGTAAACTGTTAGCCTGGCTTAGCCAAGTTAATACAATCTGTGAAATAAAAAATAATTAATTTCAGTAATTAACATTTTAAATTTGGTTTACTTTATCCATGCAAAATTAAGTGTAAGAATGACAAATGTTTTATTTTGGGGGGGTTTTCTGAGTTTATGTTTGGGACTAACTTAGTGCAGAGACATCCTCAAATATTCTTGTTGCCATGTGTTACAAGGTTAGATTTCATGGAAACCTCCTGTCTTAATGCTATTACCTGCTGGTTGTAGCTTCATATTTAAGATACAGATACTGACAAATACTGTATGAGACTGGGATCAATTGTCCTCCTATCAGCAAGTTAATTATATTCCTAAAACGATAAAGTATTATTTTAATGAGTTTTCAAATTTCTTCTAATCAGATTTTCTTGTTTAGCCAAAGGTTTCCCTGGAAAAATTGCCCAAAACACCATATCATGAAAACATTAAAGACCACAATTCAGAGGAATTAAAAATAAAACTGAAGATGAAATTACTACTGAGGTAAACAATCACTAGTACTCACTGTTTTTCAGTGTGTATTTGCAAACATTTTTGTAACTTTGAGTTATACCAGAGGTTCCCAAAGTGTGGAGCCCGCCCCCTAGGGGGGGCGCAGAGCGATTGCAGGGGGGGTGCGGTATGAAAAGAAAAAAAAAAAAAAAAGAACGCTTGGACACGGCTAGTAATGAATAATGGAAAGGTTTTTGCCGGGGCTCCCACACAAACGCAAAGCAGGAGATGAAGCATCGCCAAATATGTTTCCAAACCAACTTCCTTCCAAGCCAAAGACTAGAAAATATGGTGAAGCTCCCCTGCAGAATTAGTTTCCCTGTGTCGGGAGCAGCGCTGGGCTCTCCAAATCACGGACAAACAGTATCCAACATTCTTGATTTTTAGTTCACAAACACTTCTTGACATTTTGGACATGTTAGCTCTTTATGCAGTAAAGTTACAGCGGGATACAAATAATATCAGGCTGATCCTGCCATAATTTGTTCCCCCTGTTCAAATCACGGACAAAGTATCCCACAGCTGTTTTTGTTTTTGAACCCATTTTGCACAGAGAGGCATTTTTTGAAAAATGTATTGATAGCAATGTTGAATATTATTACACAGGGAAAAAAACAACTACACGTAAAATAATTACACCGTGACGCCTCTGCCTTTCTAAATGGAGGAACAGTAACTGCGTGTGTATATGTAAGCGTTTAAAAACTGAAGATAGTCAGATTAACAGTAACAGTATTTTGTCTCTATCTGCCATTCTGCAATCCATTTCATGTAAACAATAACGTGGCGCACAGCGTGACGTGAAAAGAGGCACATACCTTTGTCATTGCATGACGAACTCTGTATTCCTCGTCCACACATAAACGCAAAAAAGGAGTTTTAAATAATCTCCGTTTTCGGTGAATCGCAACGCCGTTTACAAAGGCCCAAACGCATAGAAACAGCTGCGTTTTCAAAAAATACCGGCGTAGGTGTGGACGTAGCGTAAAAGAGTTAGTAGTATATTTCATTACTAACTGTAATTTATTGCCGTTTACTTGTATTTGCTTAATTGTTTACTAAATGTTTGAGGTGTGAAATAAACCGCAATGGAGTTTGTAAACAATGGGTGTGTGTGTTTGGAGGATGTGTTTGTGCGGGGGGGCGCGCGAACATTTTTCTTGTAAAACAAAGGGGGGCCTGGCAAAAAAGGTTTGGGAACCACTGAGTTATACTAACAACAGTGACAAACATTTCTCACACGTGTCACATTTTGGTATCAACTCTAATGCCTGTTGTGTGAGATGATCTAAAAATAATGGCATTTTCTTTCCAAAACATAGCTGAGCAGTGCTTTTGGAGGACCACCTTACTCTGGATCTGGCACTTCTGGCACTTCCATAAGTCTCAGAGTGACAACAGTGTTTACCATTTTCAAAATCCTTTTTGCTATATCGTGTAGATACAGCACAAACGATTTTGTGTCTAAAATGCGTTAATCAACCCATCTGTCAAACAAAGATAGTTGGTCAAAATATGTGTGCGTATATATATGATCTTTTCTCTTGGACGTCACAATCAGGGCTGCTGCTGCCATTGCATATGTTCTAATCTTTGCATTTATAATTCAGTGAGTTATGATGTCCTGGTGATCATGATATTTCAAAACTGAAGTCAGTCATGCTGTTAATTTAGGTCTAGGTTTATTTCATGGCATGTTAATGATTCATTTATTTCACTGTTGTCCTTGTTATGAAACATGTCTTTGAGTACTGAGACTTTTTTTCTTGCTTTCATTTAAAGCTATTAAGTGTGATGACTGCGATAAAAAATCTACAAACTGTGAAGTAGGCGATGGAACTTTCCAGTGTAGCTGTAAAGATGGCTACATGGAAACAGGATACAGTGGAAAACATGTGCACTGGCAAGAAAATTTAGTGAGGAACATAAAAGGTGTGTGTGTTATGTAAATGAAATGAGTGTGTGAACTAAGTACTTTGCTTCCTCTATTAATGCAAGTTTGCACTTTAAAAAAAAAAAACTTATTCTTGTCTTGCAGATGCTCGTTTGGTTATTCTGGTTTTAACTGCTGAGAAATACTCTCTTAGTTTCTTACTTAGTTTCTTACCAATTCATTCGTCCCCCATAAATGCGAGAAAGTGTTTTTCTCATTTTGATTTAGGCTTTATTGTAGATGCATTTAAAATCAAGGGAATTTGTTCATGTCTGACAGACACTGACAGATACAATAATAAATTATAATGTTGTTTTACTTCTGTGATTTCAGAAAATCAAACAAAAGCTCCAAGAAGAACAAAAGTGCAGAAATGGAAAAACCCTTCATTAACCTGAGTTCTGCTGCACAACCAATGGCTAGCAACAAGTTTGACCACAGCCAGGGAGTCTCATTTAATGGGTCAGCCAATGGCCATTCAGGTTTTCAGAATGGTGGGGTGCCCATGTTCCCACGAGCTGCCACCACCAACAACAGCATGGACAACAGGACCAATGTGGAGATGAAACCAAGCAACAGTGGACAAAACTTTGGACATATGAACAGTGGCTCGGTGAGTATGCCTCTCTGTGTCCAAAGAAGGGATACATTCATCAGACCTTTTGGTTGTTGCTTTTTCACTGCTTGATTTCAGAAAATCAAACAAAAGCTCCAAGAAGAACGAAAGTGCCAAAATGGAAAAACCCTACACTAACCAGAGTTCTGGAAGCTCATGTACAAATATAATGCAATAATGTGAGCTGCTTAATGTTGTTTGTTGTCCGATTATTGCTTCATTCGTTCATGAAATCACAATTACTTTTTTTTCTATGTAAATATGTTACATTTTTGTAATGAACTGATATTTAATGTTTAATATTTAATATTTATTGTTTAACAAATTTCCCACATGTGGGACTAATGAAGTTTATCTTATCTTATCTTATCTTATCTTAATTCAGTTTTTATGAATGAGACAAGTTTCTTCTAATAAAATTATAAGAACCTGTGTGTAGGATGTATTAGCATGAAGCAGTGAGGTTGCACGTGTGTGTGTGTGTGTGTGTGTGTGTGTGTGTGTCTAAAAAAGGAAACTTAAAGATTCAAAGCCTGGGTTTTTCCAAAGCGTCTGTATTGAGTAAGGGTCCCTCCGCTAGACACCCCATGCTAACCAATCTTACCTTGGATATGAATGAGGTCAGTCAGGTGTTGAGATCTCTCTCCAGAAAAGTGCATTTCTGGGTACAGCAAAGACACTGTGCAGGACCCTCAAGCTCCAAGCGAGAAGAATAGACCACCCACAGCGGTGAAAGGTTTTTTTATTATTTATATGTGGATATAAATAAACAAGTCCCTATAAATCATTCACACTGGTGCTTATAAAAAATATCTGAATATTCTATCTATAAGTTGCAGATTGGATGATATCCTGTTTTGTATATACAGAGTGTATTTTGTCTTTGACTTCAATAACTGCTTAAAGTCAGTAACTGATAAGCAAAATAATTTTATTTTTTTCCAGCTTTGTAATGTATCTGTTTATTATCACTGTATAATAAATGTAAGTATATTAGTCTTTAATTTATGTATACATGATACAGTAGCTAAATACACTAACCAGGTTTTAAAATAAAGGTGTTTTTTCACCCACAGAACCTGTACTCCACAGAACCACCTTGGATGGTTCTGTGGAGTACAGGTTTTCAGTTTTTTCAGTGAGCTGAGAAGGCACATTTGACTCCTTTTAAGATAAGCACAAGACCCTTTAAAGATAGATCTTGTGCTCAGAACTTGTTCCTGTTCTACCATTAGTGCTTCTGTACTGTCTTTCAGTCCAGCCACTGGTAGGATTTCTGGATGTCAGCCACTTCCTCTATCTGCCAGCGGTACATACCGTGCAGGGGCCTTTCCTTCCATGATGGTTCCTCCTCTTGCTCCTCTTTCTTGGGTTTCTGCTGCCTGAGGTATTCACCAAGCACGTGGTCGGTTGTGGTTGTGGCCATCTTCCTGATGTACTTGTATCCACAAGTTCGTTGTCTCATTCGGACTGTGGTTCTGACTTCAGCGGTCCTCGAACTCCTTCCTTCCGCTTAGCATATACTCTCAAGTGTGCTGGACTTGGGTGAAACCTTCAATGCATAGTGAGAAGCTGCCTGGTCTAGATGTCAGCAGGATCCTTGTTTGGCCAGCTTATTATCCCAGCAAGGGACTTGATCATGGGCAGGGCATAGGTGTTTATTCCCCAGTTCTTGTTCATACCATTCAGCCGACTCCTCAGGACTTGCCTGACCCTCTGCAGGGACTTAATGGTTGCAGCTTTCCTAGCGGCCTATTCGTGGTGCCCATTTGCCTATGGGATTCCCAGGTACTTGTAGCTGCCCTCCATGTCTGCAATGTTGCTTTCCGGTAGTTCAATCCCCTTAGTTGTGACTACCTTCCCTCTCTTCGTTATCATCTGACAACACTTCTCCAATCCATAGTACATTAGGGTGTCATTGCTGTATTGTTGTATATCCTATTGGTGCGGATCAGTGAATTGATGTTGCATTCACTCTTGGCATACTGCTTGATGTCATCCATGAAGAGAAGGTGCCTCACAATTGTTCCACAGTCCGTAGTCGGTATCTGTAGCCAGTCTTGTCAATGATCTCACTGAGGGGTTTCAGGCCTATGCAGTATAGCAATGGGGACAGAGCATCTCCTTGATAGATCCCGCACTTGATGGTGACTTGTGTTATAGGCTTGAGGTTGGCCTCTAGTACACCACATCCCCATTGAGTTCCCGATGAAGGCTCTTAGGGTCCTGTTGATCTTAGACAATTCTAAGCATTCCAGGATCCAGGTATGGGGCATCGAATCATAGGCCTTCTTCTAATCAATCCAGGCAGTGCACAGGGTGGTCAGTCTGGCCTTGCAGTCTTGGGCGACTGCTCTGTCTACCAGTAGCTGGTGTTACACTCCTCTGATATCCCTACCAATTTCTTTCTGTGCAATGCTCATGTATTGAGCCATGTGCCTATTGACCTTAGCCACTATGATGCCTGACAGGAGCTTCGAGTAGTTTGGGATCAGGACTGTCTGGCCTTCAGTTAGCTATTCCGGATGTCTCTCATTGACAAGCAGCCGGTTCATTTGTGCTGCCAAGCGCTCATGGAGTGCAGTCAGATTCTTCAGCCAGTAGGCGTAAACCATGTCAGGACCTGGTGCTGTCCAACTCTTCATACTGGAGACCCTTTTTGGATGTCTGCCAGCACTGTGATGGTTACTGGACCGAATAACAACCACAGCAACTTCCCTGTTCAAACAACCTCCCTGTTCAGGGAGGTTGCTGCGGTCTGCTTTTAGATCCACTAGCCACTGAGCATTGCTGTTATGGGTTGTGTCCTTCCTCCATATGCTCTTCCAGTATTGCTCAGTCTCCAGCCTTGGTGTTGCTGAACTCATATTGTTCCCCTGTCACTGAGAGTACACCTTGGATGGTTCTGTGGAGTACAGGTGTTTTTCTTCCCTGCCTTCTATCTCTCTGGAATATCTCTTCAAGTGTCTTTCCTTGGCAGTTTCCAAGGCCTCAGGTATGGCCAGCTTGCTGTACTTCTTAGGCACCTTCTTCATCGCACCTTTCTGCAGCTCCAAAAGTTGGCTAACCTCCCTCTGTATGACCTTGATCTTAGCCTCTAGTCTCCTTCTCTATAGAGGGTACTGCTCCATGTGGCTGTTTAACTTGTAGCCAAGCAGCTCACTGATCCCTGCTGCCATAGTGTAGATCAGCTGGTGAGTCTCAGTCAGTGTTGGTCAACTTACTTGAAAAGTGTAATTAGTTATTAATTACTGATTACTTTTCCAAGAAAGTAATCTTGTTACTTTATATAATTGAATCAAATGAAAAACTCTATTTTTAAAACCTGTTTTATTAGTTGTAATATTTTAACTTTATGCACATTGCATCAAGCAAAAATGAAATATATTCAGAATTCTCTGACTTGAAGAAATTAGCCTAATATTTAAACCGATTTACTGAGTATTCCAACATATAAAAGAAAATAATTTTTTTTGTTTACACTCACTCTTTCAAATAGATGCAAGTAAAACACAGCAAAAATAAAATAAATCAAAGATTCAGCTGCACTAAGTCCTGTCATTTTTAAATCTATTTTCACCTGTTTAGCAGGAGTGGGGCAGGTGGAGGTTTGACCAGTGCCGCAGCGGTCATGTCAGTGGGGGGATCCGAATTTTACATTCCCGTGGAAGCATGCTCGGTGCTTGCTCAGATTTGTTCAGGATAAGTTTATTTTTCGCTGTAGAAAGAAGTTTTCTTCCCACACAGAGTGTACAGCGAACACTAATGTTTTTGTCACTTTTTACAGAATCAAACTCAAAGTAATGTCAGTACTTCCAAGCTTTAAACGCTGCATTGTCGTACTCTCTCCCGCACTCCATTTTATCCATTGTTGATCTACACACGTCTGTTGCTACCTTTGACGTTGCACGCTCGTATGTCATTGTCATGAGACACTCTCACAAACAAAATCACGGTTTATTAACGCAGTAACACAGCGTGCTACAAGAAAGTAACAGTAATCTAATTATTTTATTTGCAATGATAATTCCTTTCTATCTATGGAGAGAGAGAGAGAGAGAGAGAGAAAATATAAATACAAAATACTTTTGTGGCAGGGGTGTGGTCTATGCTTCCGCTGCGGGGGAAGGATGGTGCAGCAGCCTCCAGGGGCAGTGCCAGGGAGGAAGATGCAGCAGCTGCAGCTCATCTGTGTAATGAGGGCTCTCCCTTTATTCACCTGGAGAGGTGTGTGGAGTCAGCCGGAGAGCTGTGTAGTCGTGGACTGTACGACGCTGTTGTAACACTCTGTTGTTGTGAATAAAAATAAACCATAACAAGTACGCTGATTAGTCTGAGCCATGACTGGGGTTCACAACTATATTATGTCAATTTCTGTTATTTTGCCTTTTTTGCAACATGTGAGTGAAATTTGAATCTTATACGTGGGATAGACTTAATTTAAAGAATACATCTAACGGAAAAGTTTTCCTTACAGACCTCTCACTTGTGTAGCATTTGTTATTAGGCTTTTAAGCTCTACTTTTATTTCTTCTGTAAGAACATCAATCATTATATGTTTCTCCCGTAATGAAATCTTCATTTGTGCTATAAAGCAATTGAGCAGAATTGCTTTGACAAGGTCATACACTGCAGTAATAATGTGTTATAAAGAAGTCAGCAGAAGCTGTCAGTAAATGTTATAATGTTTCAGTAATGTGGCATTAATTTGACATCAAGGCTGCCATGCTGGAGGGGAGGGCAATTCAGAGACATGAAATACCCATCTGTGTGAAAAATTGTTACATAAGCTTGTTTTGACTGTGCACAAATGGCTGACAATATTTAATAGTGTATATTGTGCAAAAGTACTACAACTGTCAAAACAGTATTAACTATGATTTAACAGGTATAGTGCAAGTCACAATTTTTTGAAACTTTGCCAAGTAGATCTTGGTAGTACTAAGCTGAACCCCCCTTTTCCTTCATTCTTTCTAAGGTGATGAAAAAATTCAAAAAATATTTTGGACCATATTGACATGATGGCATCACACAGTTGCTGAAGATTTGTCACTTTCACATGATGTGAGTCTCCCATTCCACCACATCCTAAAGACACTCTATTGGACTGGTGACTGTGGAGCCCATTTGAGTCATGTTCAAGAAACCAGTTTAGGATGATTTGAGCTTCATGAGGTGGTGCGTCATCCTGCTGGAAGCAGCAGTCAGTAGATGTGTACACTGTGGTCATAAAGGAATGGACAAGGACATGAGGAAGTCAGAGTATAAAGTAAAAAACTAAAAAAAAGAGTAAGATTAACAAAAACAAAAACAAATTATTGGTTGCTTTGAAGATCAAGAAGACCAATTCTCTGCACTGCATCTCAGGTTTTTGCATCCATCGGTCAAAATTTGGGCGTGGATTTTTTTAAATTTTTTTTTTAGCACACTAAACGAGGAGTGGCTGCTGATTAAAACCGCCAGTAGAGGACAATTGGCAGTTTTCAGCTCAAAAATTTAGAGAACTACAGACTTGGCCACTTCTGGCCTTCACTGACTTTCTTTCCTGTGGTAAAGTTGTTTTTGATTTTTCCAATGGCTCAAAAATTCATCCTCCTGTCTGTCCTTTGGTTAGTTGTAGCCATTTTTGGTAAGTAGCCTGATTCTCATTGCATCAACTTTAAAATCCTATTTTTTTTTTCAGTTTGATAGTGTATGATAGAGTGACAGGGCAGAGCACATGTTAAGAAATTAAAACATCAGATAAACTTTAAAGGTGAAATATTCATTTTAATATAGTTGTTTGTTGGTTTTAAAAAAAAATCATCAGGCTTTAATTTTAATTCAATCTATACTGTTATGTACACAGGTGGATTTTTAATAGGCTTTACATAAATAGCAGAAAAATTGATTATTATATTCAAGACTTTTCAGTCATTCCTGCTCCAAGATTACCGCTGTAATATCAAAATGGAGAGATACCAATGACGTAAGACTGCCTGGATAAATGTCCTCTAATCAAAATATCTCAAATTAGCTTGAATATAAGAATATTATTTTAATGATTAACAGCTACTACTTCCTTTCCCCTTTTGTTTTGCTTCTATACAAAGACTATACACTTGCCCAGGACTCATATGTTTGCAATAATGGTCTAACTTGCACAGCTTTATTTTGCAACCATTGTGAATCTGGGCTGGTTTAGCACATACATAAGCAAATTTGACCAGTGTGTTCATGTCAACAGTCCAACATTATTTCATTTTAATGTTTTATGACCATGTTTTTATACCATGGTCCTTTTGGCAAGGCATGATGAAGGAAGTCTCTTCACTTCAGATCCGGCAAACTGCGTAATGTTTTACATGAGTGATGGTTGAGTGAACTTCATGGTCTCCATGCAGAGTCTGTGTCACTGCTGGTGCTCTCTTACTGAGACTGTGAAATTGCCCTACTTAACACTGCATTTCCTAATTAAAAGCAGTAAATAACTAATGTCGTTTATTAGTGTTTTGTACTGTTCAGATTAGTGTAAAGGGGCATTTTTTTCTAAATAAAAATAAACTTTTTTATTCAGTGAATTTGACACTGACATCCACATAAACTACCTTTTCTTTTTCTCCTGCATTTCATGCCTACTCATATACTGTATGATCCTGCTTTAATAACGTTGATTTTTTTTCTTTTGTTTGTTTGTTTCTTTGGTATCGAATTTCAAAGTTGTGAACAAAGGTTATATTGTACTAACTACTGCATTTTAACACAACTCTAAGCAACTTCAACAAGAGCAACTACAGTAACTGTGCCAGGTGATCAAACGGCAGAAACTGTTCCAGGCGATCAAACTGCAGCAACTGTTCCAGGCGATCAAACGGCAGAAACTGTTCCAGGCGATCAAACTGCAGCAACTTTTCCAGGCGATCAAACGGCAGAAACTGTTCCAGGCGATCAAACTGCAGCAACTGTTCCAGGCGATCAAACGGCAGAAACTGTGCCAGGCGACCAAACGGCAGAAACTGTGCCAGGCGACCAAACGGCAGAAACTGTTCCAGGCGATCAAACTGCAGAAACTGTGCCAGGCGACCAAACTGCAGCAACTGTTCCAGGCGACCAAACGGCAGAAACTGTGCCAGGCGATCAAACTGCAGAAACTGTTCCAGGCGATCAAACGGCAGCAACTGTTCCAGGCGACCAAACGGCAGAAACTGTTCCAGGGGACCAAACGGCAGAAACTGTTCCAGGCGATCAAACTGCAGAAACTGTGCCAGGCGATCAAACTGCAGAAACTGTGCCAGGCGATCAAACTGCAGCAACTGTTCCAGCCGATCAAACGGCAGCAACTGTGCCAGCCGATCAAACGGCAGCAACTGTTCCAGGCGATCAAACTGCAGAAACTGTGCCAGGCGATCAAACTGCAGAAACTGTGCCAGGCGATCAAACTGCAGCAACTGTTCCAGGCGACCAAACGGCAGAAACTGTTCCAGGCGATCAAACGGCAGCAACTGTGCCAGGCGATCAAACGGCAGCAACTGTGCCAGGCGATCAAACGGCAGCAACTGTGCCAGCCGATCAAACGGCAGCAACTGTTCCAGGCGATCAAACTGCAGAAACTGTGCCAGGCGATCAAACTGCAGCAACTGTGCCAGGCGATCAAACGGCAGCAACTGTTCCAGGCGATCAAACTGCAGCAACTGTGCCAGGCGATCAAACGGCAGAAACTGTTCCAGGCGATCAAACTGCAGAAACTGTTCCAGGTGATCAAACTGCAGCAACTGTTCCAGGCGATCAAACTGCAGCAACTGTGCCAGGCGATCAAACGGCAGCAACTGTGCCAGGCGATCAAACGGCAGCAACTGTGCCAGGCGATCAAACTGCAGAAACTGTGCCAGGCGATCAAACTGCAGCAACTGTGCCAGGCGATCAAACGGCAGCAACTGTTCCAGGCGATCAAACTGCAGCAACTGTGCCAGGCGATCAAACTGCAGCAACTGTGCCAGGCGATCAAACGGCAGCAACTGTTCCAGGCGATCAAACGGCAGAAACTGTTCCAGGCGATCAAACTGCAGAAACTGTTCCAGGCGATCAAACTGCAGCAACTGTGCCAGGCGATCAAACTGCAGCAACTGTTCCAGGCGATCAAACTGCAGCAACTGTTCCAGGCGATCAAACGGCAGCAACTGTGCCAGGCGATCAAACTGCAGCAACTGTGCCAGCCGATCAAACGGCAGCAACTGTGCCAGCCGATCAAACGGCAGCAACTGTTCCAGGCGATCAAACGGCAGCAACTGTTCCAGGCGATCAAACGGCAGAAACTGTTCCAGGCGATCAAACTGCAGCAACTGTTCCAGGCGATCAAACTGCAGCAACTGTGCCAGGCGATCAAACTGCAGCAACTGTTCCAGGCGATCAAACTGCAGCAACTGTTCCAGGCGATCAAACGGCAGCAACTGTGCCAGCCGATCAAACGGCAGCAACTGTGCCAGGCGATCAAACGGCAGGAACTGCTTCAGGAACATCAACACCACCATTTAAAGGTAATTTGATTCCTGTGGATCCAAATGCTGAATTTGAATTTGAATTGAAATTTTATTTCAGTCAACAACAACAATAACAACAGATTATAATTTTACATAAAAGTACTCAAACAGTAACTGAAAAAGGAAGCCTTGTGGCTTATAATTATCCTATCCCTTTCCCCCCAAAAAATAATCAAATCCTTAACCAAGGAAATAAATAGCATTGATAAATAAGTTACATAACAGTTTGAAAGAAATCAATGATAAATCAGTAAATTAAATCAACACAATTTTTTTTTAATCAAACCAAATTTCTATAACCTTGTATAATACAAATTTTTAAAATCTTCCTGAAAAATATCAAAGAAAAACACATCTTCAGTTCATCATTAAGTCCATTCCATAATTTCACTCCCAAAACTGACACACATCTATACTTAACATTGGTTCTCACTTTAGGTATTTCAAACTTATAAGACCCCCTCAAATCATATTTTCCATCTCTTAGTTGAAACATACTTAAAATACAATTTGGAACATTCTTTTTCATCACTCGATATATCATTTCTAAAGTTTTAGAATATATAATGTCCATGAATTTTAACATAGATGATCCTACAAAAAACTGGTTGGTGGACTCCCTATATCCAACTTTATTTATTATTCTAATAGCTCTTTTTTGCAATTTAAATATTGAATCCAAATATGTTTTGTATGTGTTCCCCCAAATTTCTGCACAATAGGTCATATAAGGCAAACAAAGGGAAGTATACAATAAATAAAGGCAATTCTTATTCACAAAATCTTTTGTTTTATAAAGAATAGAAATAGACTTAGATAATTTCCGTTTCACATGTTCTATGTGGGGCTTCCAACAAAGTTTATCATCAATAATTACTCCTAAAAATTTTGTCTCCTATACTCTTTCAATTTCAACATTATTTAAATTCAATTTTACTTTAATATTACTTTTACTACCTCCAAATAACATAAATTTTGTTTTACTTTCATTCAATGATAGTTTATTAAATACAAACCATCTATTTAACTTCATGAGTTCTGTTTCCACTGTTTTCAGTAATTTCTTTATGTCCTTTCCAGAGCAAAATAAGTTTGTATCAGCAGCAAACATCACATATTTTAAAGTATCACTGGCTGTACAAATATCATTTATATAAAGTAAAAATAACTTAGGTCCCAAAACAGATCCTTGCGGAACTCCACAAGTTACTTTTCTAAGTTTAGATTTCATGTTATTAATACTCACATATTGGAACCTATTATTCAAATAACTATTTAACCAAAATTGTACAACACCTCTTAAACCATACCTTTCACACTTCTGTAAAAGTAAAGAATGATCTATCGTATCAAAGGCTTTACATAAATCAATGAACACACCTATTTCAAACTGTTTTTCATCCACAGCCGTTGCAATATTTTCAATAAATTCCATCACAGCTAGAGATGTTGAGCGATTTCTTCTGAACCCATACTGATGATCATTCAATAAATCATATTTATCAATAAAAGAATCTAGTTTGTTTGCAAATAGTTTTTCAAGAATCTTTGAAAACTGAGGCAGTAAAGATACCGGTCTATAGTTTGACACAATCTGTTCATCACCAGTTTTATATAGTGGGATCACTTTGGCAATTTTCATTTTATCTGGAAAAATTCCAGTTTGAAATGATTTGTTACAAATATATGTTAACGGTTTTAGGACACTATGAAGAACTTCTTTAATTAGCGACATGTCAAGGTCGTCACAATCCATGGATTTTTTACTCTTGAATTTACTCACCACTTCTACAATGTCACTCTCACAGACTCCACCAAGAAACATTGAGTTACATTTACAAGAACTAGAATCTACTTTATCATCATTTCCTCCTGGTACAGAAATCTCTTTTGCCAAGTTGGGACCTACATTAACAAAATAATCATTAAATTCATTAACTATGCTCTCAATATTCTCAATCACTACATTACCTCTTTTTACAATACGTGTTGGAGAACATATATTATGTTGATTTTTTATTATCCTATTTAATACACTCCAGGTAGCCTTAATATTATTTTTATGTTTTTGAAGCAGCTGTTCATAATATCTTTTCTTTTCATATCGCATAATAGATGTTAATTTATTTCGATATTTCTTATATTTGTCTTCATTTTCCTTTGTTCTATGTGTCAAAAAAATCTTGTATAACCTATTTTTCCTTTTACGGGCTCTTTCCAGACCTTGTGTAAACCATGTTTTTTTCTTTTTATAATTTTCAGAAAACTTTTTAATTGAACAATGGCTGTCATAGATTGACAAAAATATATCCAAAAATGCATTATATGCATCATTAGTGTCTTCCACATAAACTTTTTGCCAGTCATAATTTTCTAAATCTGTTTTAAAAGCCACAATTTGTTCTGGTGTTTTTATTCTACCACTGTAATCAATTTGCTTTTCCTCTTGAAAATGAAGTTGACTGTTCATTTCAAACACTGAAAAGACAGGCAAGTGATCACTTACATCTGTGACTAACAGTCCACTATGTATCTTGCCGTCTATCTTATTGACAAAAATATTGTCTATCAAAGTAGCACTATCCATCATTATTCTGCTTGGCTTTAGAATCAACGGATGGAATCCAAAACTAAACATTGTATCAATAAATTCTGAAGTCTTATTATGGTCGTTTGCCTTCAATAGATCAATGTTAAAATCACCACAAAAAAAAGTCACCTTCTCCTTGTGTTTTTCTAATATTACAGAAATTTCTTTGGTAAACTGATCTATACAGGATGCAGGTGTACGATAAATGCAGCTAACTAATATGTTTTTAGATCTTTCAACCTGAATTTCAATGGTTAAACATTCCATCAAGTTATCAATCACAGCAGTCATATTGTTAACAACTTTACAATTAAGATACGAAATAACAAACATAGCAACACCTCCTCCTCTTCTATTCTTCCTATTTTGCCAAAACATTTCATAGCCCTCTAGTCCATCCTGCAGTTCTCTGTCATCATTCAACCATGTTTCTGAAATTGCTACCACTGCAAACTTATTTTGGAATTGATCAAGATACGCTTTGATTTTAGAAAAATTACTGTAAAGACTCCAACTGTTAAAGTGGATTAATGAAAAATCTTTTATCTTGGGATCCAACTCTTCCCCATTATAATATTCACATGTCATATCAACATTCTGATAGAGATGGATATCTGGATCAATACTATTGTCCAACTCATAAAATTTATAATCATGAGATCCAAAATATTAAATTATTTTTGCCTTATTTTTTTTTTTGTTCACACATTCACATGCATAGTTATTTTTTCTCACACTTATCAGATATTGTTCATATCACAGTCAGCAACACAATTCTTTTCTACACTGAACTCTATTTCTTTTGTTTGAATCTCTCAAGATCTGCAATGTCTCTGACAACAACTACTTTAGCTTGTTCTGGTGTCCCATTAAGTCTTATGAATACCTTACAGTTCCTGGTCCAGGTATCTTGGATGTGCCTTTCCTTCTTCAATAGTCTTGCCTGTCGTGCAATTTCAGCATTTCTGTTGGTGAGATGCTCATTCACATATACGTCGGTTCCCTTTAACTTCTTTCCCATCTTTAACAGTTCAACTTTATATTTCCTGTTCACAAATCGTAGTATGATAGTTGGCATCTTGGTATGTTTTTGTGGAATAGTATGACATGCAGCTATGTTTTTGCTATCCAAAAGAATGTCTTTGTCTTTGAAAAATTGAATAACTTGCTGCTCAAGCAAATCCTTTTCAGCTCTTGGTGCATCTTCCCCCTCCTTGTCACCTGCTGTACTCCGTGCATAGGTGTAGTGATTTGTCTTCAGTCCAGAAATAATCACATCTTCCATTCTTGTATACTGCTCCAAATCTTCAACTCTTTTTTCCAGCTCTTCAATCTTCTTATCTTTTTCCTTAATCACAATCTTCAATTGTCTTACTTCTTCAATTAAGTCCAGTAGTCCTGCTTGCTGTTTCACCACCTTACTCAATTCCTCTGACATGAAGTTAAGAGACTTCTTAACTTCTTCAATATCTTCTGTTAGCCTCTTAGTTGTCATGTTTCTTGATCACCAATTTGAATTCTTAGAAGACAAAATGAATTCCAGACTCCAGGTAATCCAATAGGCCAGGTGTTACTTGTAGAGCACATGTGATGAAAAAAAGGACCCTAAACTTCAAAATTTGTGGAAATACTCACACAAAATGAAGCAGAACTTCTTTGTGAAGATACAAGTCTTAACCAATCGTTTGGATGTTAAGTTCTTTTCATGATGTTTGTTGGATTGCTAAGAGTAACAAACACAGTTTTCCCAATCAGCAGCCATCTTGGTTCAGTCAGGTCTAGCATGAGCATGACAGAAACGGGTTATAGTCCTCCCACCGTGTTTTAAATTGTGTGCGCGTGTGTGTGTGCTTCCATTTGCATTTGTTTTGTTTCTCACTTTTAAGATCCCTGCAACCCAAACCCCTGTGGCACTGGAAGCACCTGTGAGGCCCGTTATGATGATTATGTATGCTTGTGCCTGCCTGGTGATTTCTACCGCAATGATTCAAACAGTTGTGAACGTTGTAAGTATTTGTTTGTGTGCTGCTATGAAGTTTTTACTTTATTTAACAGTGACATAATGAAGATTATACAGCAATATACAATTCTACGTGGGATGGAGGAAGATGAGTAGATCACTGAAGGACAGGTCATTCAAAACAATTAGTTTAGCTATAGGCATAAATAGTGGCTGAGTTTGGTAAACTGTTAGCCTGGCTTAGCAAAGTTAATACAATCTGTGAAACAAAATTTCATGTCAGTAATTAACATTTTAGATTTAGTTTACTTTATCCATGCAAAGCTAAGTGTAAGAATGACAAATTTGATTTTTGTCTGGGACTAACTTTGGACAGGTGAAGGGACATCCTCAAATATTCTTGTTTCCATGTGTTAGCAGGTTAGATTTTATGCTAGCTACCCAACTAGCTACCTGTGCCTGTTAGTTGTAGCTTCATATTTAACAGACAGACAGTGTATGAGACTGGGATCAATCTTCCTCCTATCAGCAAGAAAATTATATTTATAAAGTATTGTTTTATTAGTTTTCAAGTTTCTTCTGATGATATTTTCTTGTTTTCAGCCAAAGTCTTCCCTGGAAAACTTAAACTGAAAAAAGCATTTAATGAAAAAATGAGAGACCGCAAATCAAAGGAATTTAAAGAAACTGCAGATAAAGTTATTGCTGAGGTAAGTAATCGGTTAGTACTCTCTATCAATGAATGTGTCTTTATGGACATTTTTTAAAATGCACTTGACATTATAAGATAAAGTTATACTAAAAACAATTCTATAACTTGTTTAATCAGTATCACTACTTATATTGAGCAAAACATATTTTCTTTTGAAAACACAGCTGTATAAAGTTTATAAAGGGACGAATGGTTACTCTGGATCTATAGTGCTGGAACTCCGGTAAGTCTCAGACTGACAACAGCTTTTATCATACCATCCTTCAGTCTATTTCACATCACAGTATACTAACATGGTATTGTCCTGAGTAAACACAGGATACAAATTTTCAGTAAATGTGATTTCTGTTTTTACAGGCCAAGCACCACTCCAGTGTCAAGAAATGTAGTGAATGTCGATGCATCAGTACAGATCAGCTACGAGGCCAGTTCTAAAATTACAGAAGATCAAGTTGTACAAACATTAACAGAGTGTGAGGACTGTGTCCTGATTGAGAACACCATTGAGAGTAAGTTTGTTACCTGTATTCCACCATGTTGTGTTGTTTCAGTCACTTTTATGACAATATGTTTCTAGAATGAGACTCACAGTAGATATAGATTTGTTTTCAGAAATAATATAATTGACAAGATGTGTTTCAGAATCCTTTATACTAAATCTATACTGTCTGAATTTAACTATTTCCAGATGATTTAGCTGTAATAAAAATATCATGGGTGTCACAATCAGGGCAGCAGCTGCCATTGCATGCATTATAATCTTTACATTTATAATTCAGTGAGTTATGATGTCCTGATGATGATGATGATGATGATGATATTTTTAAACTGAAGTCATGCTGTTAATTTCAGTCCAGGGTTTATTTCATGGCATGTTAGTGATTCATTTATTTTACTGTTGTACATGTTATGAAACATGTCTTTGAGTACTGAGACTTTTTTTCTCCCCTTCTCCCCTTAAAGCTACGGACCTTTGTGCTACCAATTCCTGTGATAAAGAAACTACAAATTGCACACCAGGCGATGGAACTTACGAGTGTACCTGCAAAGATGGCTACAGGAAAACAGACAACAGTGATAGAATTTGCACTGGTAAGACAATTTATTGAGCAAGATAAGTGTTGTGTTTGTTTCTTTGTGTGTCCTATGGAAACAAACTACAAACTGTCTCAACTTTTTTCTTTTTTACAGCTTGCCCCTTTGGGGAAAAATTGAAAGACAATAAGTGCATGAAGTAAGTACTCCTCCTCCTCCTGTATGTCCTTTATTGATGCAAGTTTGTGTTAAAAAAATACTAAAAAAAAACCTTCTTGTCTTGCAGATGCTCGTTTGGTTATTCTGGTTTTAACTGCTCAGAAAGTGAGTATACTGCATGTTATTAAAAGTGAATGCAGAAACATGGTTACTTAATGACAGCTATTTAAAAGAAAACTCACAAGATTAATGACAACACATGATACAATAGCTAGAAAGGTTATTCAAAAGCTGAAAAACTGTCATAAAAGTTTTTAAGTAACATGTCTTGATGTCCTCTTCATTGTGTGTTATTAGACTGGAAGCTCGTTCTGGTAATCGTGGGCTCTGTGCTTGGAGGACTGCTGCTCATAGCCCTCATCCTGCTACCAGTAGTAGCTACACAGTAAGTTTCTTACCAACTCATTCGCCCCATAAATGCGAGAAAGTGTTTTTCTCATTTTGAATTAGACTTGATTGTAGATGCAAATGCATTTAAAATCAAGAGAATTCATTCATGTCTGACAGACACTGACAGATGCAATAATAAATTATAATATGTTTTTCCTGCTGTGATTTCAGAAAATCAAACAAAAGCTCCAAGAACAGCAAAAGTGCAGAAATGAAAAAACCCTTCATTAACCTGAGTTCTGCCACACAACCAATGGCTAGCAACAAGTTTGGCCACAGCCAGGGAGTCTCATTTAATGGGTCAGCCAATGGCCATTCAGGTTTTCAGAATGGTGGGGTGCCCATGTTCCCACGAGCTGCCAACCCCACCAACAGCTGGGATAACAGGACCAACCTGGAGATGAAACCAAGCAATGGCGGACAAAACTTTGGTCATATGAACAGTGGCTCAGTGAGTATGCCTCTGTGTGTCCAAAGAAGAGATACGTTCATTAGACTTTTTTGGTTTAGTGTTTGGCGTTAAATTTACTCTCATTCTTTTTTCCTCTGTAGCAGATATATGATGAACAAGACAACATACGCCCATACGCTCAGACTCGACCTCAGAGCAACCCGTATGCCCAGAATCAACCCAGGATGAACCCATATACTCAGAACCAAGGCCACAGCAACCCGCACTACACACACGATGATGGAAGACGCTACTATTAGTACAAAATCAGAGAAGCTCACCATGCAATGACATTTTTGAAGATTTATGTTTTTAATTTCTTTTTTATTATTACTCTATGTAATGAATCTTATTGAATCTTATGTGACTGACTATAGTACAAGCTGTCATAAACCATTCATGTCTGATCGTGACTACTTTATATCAAGTTGGAGACATGACTTCGAGGACTGGTCTCATTTTTTCATCTGTTTTGGTTAATTGAAGTATGAATTATTGAAGAGTTGTCTATTTAAACTGAATGAGAAACATGGACACTCATGTCCAAATATAATGCGATAATGAGGAGCTGCTTATTATTGTTTGCTGTCCGATTAATACTTCATTTGTCTATGAATTCACTTTTTTATGCAAATGTGTTAAATTTTTGTAATGAACTGAAATTTAATGTTTAATTCAGTTTTTGTGGATGAGACCAGCATCTTCTAATAAAATTATAAGAACCTGTGTGTGGAGCATCAAGCATTGAGGTTGCACATATGTGTGTGTGTGTGTCTAAAAAGGAAACTTAAAGATTCAAAGTCTTGATGTCTAATCTGTCGGTTCGATTCCCGACCAGAGCGTCTGTATTGAGTAAGGGTCCCTCTGCTAGATACCCTATGCTAACTAAGCTTACCTTGGATATGAATGAGAGACGGATAACTGAAGCCATACCAGCTCAGACGTCATCCGAATAAACGAGGTGAGAGTCAGGTGTTGAGATCTCTGTCCAGAAAAGCGCATTTCTAGGTACAGCAAAGATACTGTGCAGGACCCTCAAGCTCCAAGCGAGAAGAATAGACCGCCCACAGGAGTGAAAGGGGATTTTTTAAATTATTTATATGTGTATATAAATAAACAAGTCCCTATAAATCATTTACACTGGTGCTTATAAAAAATATCTTACTATTCCATCTATAAGTTGCAGATTGGATGATATCCTGCTTTGTATACATAGAGTATATTATATCTTTAACTTCAATAACTGATTAAAGTCAGTAATTATAAGCAAAATAAATATATATTTTACCAGTTTTGTAATGCATCTCTTTATTATCACTATATAATAAATGTAAGTATATTAGTCTTTAATTTATGTTTACATTATACAGTAGCAAAATACACGAACCAGGTTTTGAAATAAAGGTGTTTTTTCAGTGATTCAGCTGAGAAGGCACATATGACTCCTTTTAAGATAAGCACAAGATCCTTTAAAGATAGATCTTGTGCTCAGAACTTTTTCCTGTACTACCATCAGTGCTTCTGTGCTGTCTTTCAGTCCAGCCACTGGTAGGATTTGTCCTGCTCCATCGTCTTCGGAAAGAGGCAGATCTTCGGGGGCTTTATTCCTTGGCTGCTAGCGGTAAGCTCTGCCTGAAACTTGTCGGAGCTGGATTAATCCCCACAACCCACTGTGTTTACCACTCAGGCTTTTGCCTGAAAACATGTAAAGCAATGCCTCATCGCGGCAGGAACCCTGTTTTGCTGCGCAGCTTACCGCATAGTGCGAACTCTGCTCCTGGAAACTCTACCCCTGTCCCGGTGGGTTGCAGCATTAAATGGATGTTAATTAATGGCCACTCAATTGCCAACAAGTCTTATATCTTAAATGACTTGTCCTGTACGGAGAAGCTTGATTTATATTTATTTCTGAGACGTGGCAGCGTGAGAATGATGTCTCACATCTTTTAGAGCTGTGTCCTGCTGACTGTTCATTTCTCTGTGCACCTTGGATATCTGGACGAGGAGGTGGAACAGCGGTAATTTTTAAAAAGACATTTTTATGCCAGATGATCTCCTCAAGCTGTTACAACTCTTTTGAGATGATTATGATAAAAATTGGACGAGAACACCCCATATACGGCATTTTAATTTATCGTCCACCTGGGTCTGCTGCGTCTTTTCTGTCAGACCTACAAGAATTTTTAACTTACACCATTAAACTGGGCAAGGTCATCATTGTTGGTGACTTCAACATTCATGCAGAGGACTCATCAAATAGTACCACTAAGGAGTTCCTGAGCATTATGGACTCTTTTAATGTTGTTCAGCATGTATCAGGTCCTACTCACACGACTGGGCATACTCTGGACTTGGTCTTCACCTGTGGTGTTTTCCTTGACCACATGAACTTAAATGATGTTGCTTTTAGCGACCATAAGTCAGTCTTTTTTAATGTGTCTGTCAACTCAGAGTCTCTTCCCCAAAGTTTTATTAGGCGCAGGCGCTTTATTGATGACTCCGTCATTTTTAAGTTTTCTTCTCTTTTTAATTTTAAACCTTCTGATGATGTTGACATCCTTATTAATTCTTTTAATGAACACTGTCTTGCCATTCTTAATCAGCTTGCTCCTTTCAAAACTAGTCATTGCACTGTTAGTTCCCGCACACCATGGTTAAATAATCAAACCCGTGGTCTTCGACACTCCTGTCGAAAAGCAGAGCGTCTCTGGAAGTCTACTGGGCTGGTTGTCCATCGAGAACACTTCAAATTCAATTCAATTCAATTCAATTTTATTTATATAGCGCCAAATCACAACAGAAGTCGCCTCAAGGCGCTTTATATTGTACAGGAGATCGCACAATAATACATACAGAGAAAAACCCAACAATCATATGACCCCCTATGAGCAAGCACTTTGGCGACAGTGGGAAGGAAAAACTCCCTTTTAACAGGAAGAAACCTCCGGCAGAACCAGGCTCAGGGAGGGGCGGGGCCATCTGCTGCGACCGGTTGGGGTGAGAGAAGGAAAACAGGATAAAGATATGCTGTGGAAGAGAGACAGAGATTAATAATAGATATGATTCAATGCAGAGAGGTCTATTAACACATAGTGAGTGAGAAAAGTGACTGGAAAGGAAAAACTCAATGCATCATGGGAATCCCCAGCAGCCTACGTCTATTGCAGCATAACTAAGGGAGGATTCAGGGTCACCTGGTCCAGCCCTAACTATATGCTTTAGCAAAAAGGAAAGTTTTAAGCCTAATCTTGAAAGTAGAGATAGTGTCTGTCTCCCGAATCCAAACTGGAAGCTGGTTCCACAGAAAAGGGGCCTGAAAACTGAAGGCTCTGCCTCCCATTCTACTTTTAAATACTCTAGGAACAACAAGTAGGCCTGCAGAGCGAGAGCGAAGTGCTCTAATGGACTTAGACTTAGACTGGTTGTTGGGTCTGTATTTCCACAGGCCCCGCTAGTTTAGAGACTTATTCCTCATGAAGAACGGAAAACAAGACAGAACATCTTCAACTGGTCTTTAACTCGCTAACAAGGGAGAGCTTTGGTCAGAACCAGGCGGTGGAGCAATGCTCCTCACCTGTCTCTAGCCCAAATCCTTCAAAGAGCAGCTCTCCTTGTAGCTTTTTATTCCCATGACAGTTACAGTTTACACAATACAACACAACACAAGCACCTCCCACCGTAAAACCCCCCAATGGTTCTAAGACAAGGCACTATGTGTGTGTATGTGTGTGCACATGTATGCATGTGCAAGAACGTGTGTGTGTGTGGGAATGTGTGTGTATGTGTGTGTCATGGGGGTGCGTTTGTGTGACCTCCTGCTCACCAAAAGGATCATCAAAGCAGGAAGCTTATAACACAAGAAACAGATCTTTCAGATAGGATGTATCTACAATAAAACCTCCCCCAGCACAGGGTGGCTGGAGAGGTGGTCAGGATCAAAGGAATGGCTTTGATCCTACTGCTTGAACTAAGACTTTACAAATTTAAGAAACACAATGACAACATTCAACAATTTGACTTAACACTGGTTTTCTTCCTATTTATCAGACAGGACCTTTTCTGTTAGGACTGATAGGTTCTCCTCTAACACTGTTGCCCTAACCTGTGGGGTTCCACAGGGTTCAGTTTTGGGTCCATTATTATTTTATTTTTATATGCTTCCTTTAGCTGACGTTATTCAGTCTTTTAGTGACCTGTCTTATCATTTCTATGCCGATGGCATTCAGCTGTATATGTCCTTTAAGCCTCATCAGCTGGATAGGCTGTCCACCATAGTCCAGTGCTTAACCAAGGTTTCTGATTGGCTTTCTAACAATTACCTTGTTTTAAACATGAACAAGACAGAGACCATGGCTCCTCCTGATCTATATTCTAAAATCAGTCAGGTTCTTGCCCCTTTCTGTTCTTCTGCTAAGGGTCGTAGTTCAAATATTCGAAATCTTGGAGTAATATTTGACTCTTCTTTGGGCCTTGACTCACATGTAAAATCTCTGTCTCGTTCCTGTTTCTTTCATTTAAGGAATATTTCTAAGCTGCGACATATGGTCTCCTTAGCTGAACTGGAAAAAATTGTCCATGCATTTGTGTCATCACGTTTAGATTATTGCAATTCCCTGTTTACCAGCTTGGATAAATCATCTCTTTCTCGCCTCCAAGTTATACAAAATGCAGCAGCCAGACTATTAACTCGCTCTAGCAAGCGAGCTCACATCACTCCTATTTTATGTTCTTTACATTCTCTCCCAATAGATTTTAGAATTTGTTTTAAGATTATTGTTTTAACGTACAGAGCACTAAATGGCCAGGCCCAGGATTATTTATCCAAGCTTCTCACAAAATACACTGCTGCTCACCATCTCCGCTCACAGACTCAGGGTTTGTTGGTTGCTCCCCGAACACGACTGAAGACGAAAGGGGACAGAGACTTTCAGTCTGTGGCACCAAGGCTGTGGAACAGTCTACCTCTACAACTACGTTTGGTTGACTCTGTGGAATCCTTTAAAAAGCAGTTAAAAACTGTTTAAACAAGCCTTCTGTTGACCAATGCTTTTTACATTTTTACATTTTTAATTTACATTTAACCTCTATATTGTGTATATTGTGCATTTTGCTGTTTATCGTACTGTTTATTTTAATCTTTGTGTACAGCGCTTTGTGACTACCTGTCTATGAAAAGCGCTTAATAAATAAACTTTACTTACTTACTTACTTACTATTTCTGGATGTCAGCCACTTCCTCTATCTGCCAGTGGTACATACCGTGCAGGGGCCTGTCCTTCCATCATGGTTCCTCCTCTTGCTCCTCTTTCTTGGGTTTCTGCTGCCTGAGGTATTCACCGAGCACGTGGTCGGTTGTGGCCATCTTCCTGATGTACTTGTGGATGTTTGTTGTCTCATTTGGACTGTAGTTCTGACTTCAGCGGTCCTCGAACTCCTTCCTTCCGCTCAGCACATAGTCTCAGTGTGCTGGACTTGGGTGAAACCTTCAATGCATAGTGAGAAGCTGCCTGGTCTAGATGTCAGCAGGATCATCGTTTGGCCAGCTTATTATCCCAGCAAGGCACTTGATCATGGGCAGGGCATAGGTGTTTATTCCCCAGTTCTTGTTCTTACCATTCAGCTGACTCCTCAGGACTTGCCTGACCCTCTGCAGGGACTTAATGGTTGCAGCTTTCCTAGCGGCCTATTCGTGGTTCCCATTTGCCTGTCGGATTCCCAGGTACTTGTAGCTGTCCTCCATGTCTGCAATGTTGCTTTCTGGTAGTTCAATCCCCTTAGTTGTGACTCCCTTCCCTCTCTTTGTTATCATCTGACAACACTTCTCCAATCCATATTACATTAGGGTGTCATTGCTGTATTGTTGTATATCCTATTGGTGTGGATCAGTGAATCGATGTCTCGTTCACTCTTGGCATACAGCTTGACGTCATCCATGAAGATGTCAGCTGGTGATCAGCTGATCACGGGGCCGGGTTTAAAAGAGAGACGCCACCCACCTGTTCGCCGCTCAGACATCGTTCTCTTCATGTCAGGAGCTCCGAAACCTTGCCTACGTCAGTCTCCGCCTGATTCAGCAACTGTGAGTGTTTTTCCTCTCGATTCTTTTTCTCATCCCGGCTCCGCTCGCTCTCCGTCTGTAACGCCAGTTCGTGCACTGATCGTTACTAGAATAACTGCGTGTCTGTTCCAACCCACCGCTAGCCTTCGCCGCGTTTGGGTCTAGCCAGCACGCCACACGGGCACGCCGAATTACTGTGTGTAATTCGCCCGATCGTGACAGGATGTCTGAGCCGCGTATAGACCCAGCGGAATTCGAACGGCTGAAAGCCGAAGTACTATATCTTCGCGGTGTGGTAGATCGGATGAGCACAAAAATGGAGTCTCTCACCGAAACTGTCCTCCAACTTTCCACTTCCGTCACCTCGCTGCAACGTCAGCTGGCGCCGGTGAGCGCGGAGCCCCGGATCGGACTACCAGATAAGTGGAACGGAGTTGATGGCTGGCCTGATGGTTTGCTTGCCACTTTAGACATGCTGTTTGAATGTCAGCCCACTAAATACGCCACCGCCCGTGGAAAAGTTGCAATGCTAACCCCTCTCTTGTCTGGCCAGGCTCAGGAATGGGCCGCGGCTCTTTACAGCAATAAATCTGCAGCTTGCAATGACTATGCCCTGTTTGTGGAGGAATTAAAAAAGACATTTGTTCCCCCGAGCAGTGAAGTGGAGGTGGAGTCACAGCTGCTTCATTTACGCCAGGGCAGTCGACCCGTCTGTCACTTTGCCTTCCAATTTCGTACCCTGGCCGCTAAGCTAAAGTGGGGAGATGCTTCTCTACGCCCCATTTTTCTGGAGGGACTGGCTGATTACATCCAAGATGAGATGACCGGCCGTGAGGCCCCTAAAACCCTGGATGAGGCCGTGGACCTCGCCCTGAAGATCGACCAACGAGTGATGTCGCGGCCTCGCCACACCCCTCGGGCCTTCAAACCCTTCCAGCCTCAGAGGGCCACGTCTTCGCAGCCTCCTCCCCCCTCTGAAGGAGCCGCTGCTAGCCCGAGCAGTACATCCAGCGAGGAGCCCATGCAGCTGGGCAGACTCTCCAAAGAGGAGAGAGAGAGATGCTGGCGTGAGGGTCTCTGCGCCTACTGTGGATCAGCTCGACACCGTCGTCCCCAGTGCCCGCTACGTCCGGGAAACGACGACGCCAGGTAGACTGCGGGGGTGTCCCACCTGGCCTTTCGCACTCCTTTGACCCCTCTCGCTTTCTGTTACCAGTAATATTTCACCTGAAACGCCAACAGTTCTCATCTGAAGCCCTCCTGGACACCGGAGCCGCTGAGAACTTCATCGACCAAAAACTAGCCTCCCGACTTCGCATTCCGTTAACTCCTGTGGATCGATTCCTCCCGGTGACCTCAGTAGATGAGCGACCCCTCCAACCCTACCCGATCCAGTTCCAGACCCAGCCGGTTCGCGTGTCTATCGGGGATCATCAGGAGGAGATCCGGTTTCTAGTAGTCTCGGCCACTTCCTCACCTCTCATCCTTGGATACCCATGGTTCCGTCAACACGACCCCCACATCTCCTGGTCTTCCTGCCAAATCCTGGGTTGGGGTCCCCAGTGTCCACGCCGCTGCCTTCTCTCTCGGACCCAAAAGAACTCAAAGTCAGAAGAGGCCTCTCCCCCGGAGCCCATTGATCTGGATAAGATCCCTCCGGCTTACCACGACCTATCTGAGGTCTTTAGTAAGAGGTGAGCCTCTACTCTACCTCCTCATCGCTCCTACGACATGGCCATTGAGCTCCTCCCAGGAGCGGTCCCTCCTCGTGATCGCCTGTTTTCTCTGTCTCCCGCAGAGAATAAGGCCATGGAGGAGTACGTTGCTGAGGCTCTCCAACAGGGCTTTATTCGCCCCTCTACCTCTCCTGCTGCTGCTGGATTCTTCTTTGTCAAGAAGAAAGACGGCGGGCTCCGCCCCTGTATAGACTATCGGGGCTTGAATAAAGTCACTATCAAGAACCGCCATCCTCTTCCTCTGCTATCCACCGTACTCGATTCCCTCTCCCAGGCCTGCATCTTCACCAAACTAGACCTACGCAGCGCCTATAATTTGGTGCGCATTAGGGAAGGGGATGAATGGAAGATGGCCTTCATCACCCCTAACGGGCACTGGGAGTACCTGGTGATGCCCTTCGGCCTCTGCAACAGCCCTGCGGTCTTCCAACATCTGATCAACGATGTCTTGCGGGATATGCTAGGCCGGTGGGTGTTTGCTTATCTCAACGACATCTTGATCTACTCCCGCACCGAAGTGGACCATGTTCGCCATGTGAGGGCCGTGCTGAGCAGGCTGCTCGAGTACCAGCTGTTCTGCAAACTGGAGAAGTGTGCTTTCCATCAGCGGTCCACCACCTTCCTGGGCTTCACCATCTCCTCCGATGGCCTGACCATGGATCCGCAAAAGGTCCACGTGGTGACCCAGTGGCCTCAGCCCTCCAGCCTTAAGCAGCTACAGAGCTTCCTGGGCTTTGCCAATTTCTATCGGCGTTTTATCCGTAATTTCAGCACTGTTGTCGCCCCACTGACATCCCTCACCAAACCAGCTAACCTGCCTAAGCCCTTCTGCCTCTCCCCGGGTGCAAAACAGGCATTCCGAGACCTTATCCACCGGTTCACTACGGCCCCCGTCCTGCTCCACCCTGATCCTGCCAGAGACTTTGTGGTGGAGGTGGATGCCTCCGATGTTGGCGCTGGCGCCATCCTTTCTCAACACGGCCCAGATGGAAAACTTCACCCATGCTGCTATTTCTCAAGGAAATTTTCTCCCACGCAGCAACGGTATGGTGTCGGAAACTGAGAACTCCTGGCCATTAAGTGGGCCTTAGAAGAGTGGCGGCATTGGCTCCTGGGAGCGAAAGACCCTTTTCTGATCTGGACTGATCATCAGAACCTGATCCATATTCGCTCTGCCAAGCAACTCAACCCAAGGCAGGCCCGTTGGGCCTTATTCTTTGAGCCTTACAACTTCCACCTCGCCTACCGCCCTGGTTCCAAGAACGCTAAGGCAGACGCTCTCTCCAGACAGTTCGCCCAGGACGACCTCACGTCAGACCCTGAACCTATCCTACCTTCTCATTGCTTCGCTGCCCCCCTTCGGTGGCCCCTGGAGGACTCTATCCGGGATGCCCTGACCGCCGAACCACCTCCGCCTGACACCCCTGCTGGGAGACTCTATGTTCCATCCCGGTGCCGTCAGGAGGCCTTGCTCTGGGCTCACTCCTCCCCGCTCTCTGGTCACCCGGGGCCTGACAGGACCCTCCAGCTCCTCCGTCGTGCCTTCTGGTGGCCCTCCATGACTCGGGACGTCCGTGAATTCGTTTCCGCCTGTGACACCTGTGCTCGGGCTAAGTCCTCCACTCAGCCTCCCGCTGGCGATCGTCGCCCTCTCCCTGTGCCGGGACGTCCCTGGTCCCATGTCGGCCTTGACTTTGTTACCGGCCTCCCATCCGTGGACGGTCTTGACACCATCCTCACCTTTGTAGACCGGTTTTCAAAGGCGGTGCACCTGGTCGCCCTGGCCGGCCTCCCTTCCGCCAAACGGACAGCTGAGCTCTTCTTAGACCATGTCGTCCAGCTTCACGGGTTCCCCAAGGACATAGTCTCCGACAGGGGGCCCCAGTTCACCGCCAGGTTCTGGAAAGCCTTTTGCTGCCTGATTGGAGCATCTCCCAGCCTCTCGTCCGGCTATCACCCTCAGACCAATGGGCAGGTTGAACGGACCAATCAACAACTGGGGCGCTTCTTGAGGTGCTTCGTCTCCGCCCAACCGTCGCTTTGGCCTCGTTACCTGTTGTGGGCTGAGCTGTCTCATAACCTTCACGTCTCTTCTGCCACCGGTCTCTCGCCCTTTGAAGTCTGTCATGGCTTTCATCCTCCTATCTTCAGCCACCAGGAGGCGGAGGTCGACCTGCCTGCTGCTGAACGGATGGTCCGCCGCTGTCGTCAGGCCTGGATCAAGGCACGGGCTGCCATTTCCCGAGCCAACGCTCTGTACGCCAAGCAGCATCGTCGCCGCCACCGCCCGGCTCATCCTCTTCAGCCGGGGGATCGCGTCTGGCTCTCCACAAGGCACCTGCGGCTCCGCACCGAGTCCAAGAAGCTCACTCCCAGGTTCGTTGGCGAGGTCACTGCCCGGCTCAACCCCGTGACTTATCGTCTCCGGCTTCCGCCCGCCATGAAGGTCTATCCGGTTTTCCACGTCTCGCAGCTTAAACGGCGCGTTACTTCCTCACTGGCGCCCCCCTCCCCGCCCCCGCCCCGCCCAGGTTCGTCGATGGGGGTCCTGTCTACACTGTCCGGCGGATCTTGGACTCCCGTCCCCGGGGTCGGGGGGTCCAGTATTTGGTGGACTGGGCTGGCTACGGTCCGGAGGAGCGCTCCTGGGTGCCGTCCCGCTTCGTCTTGGATCCCTCCCTCATCTCGGATTTCCGTCGCCGCCGTCCTGGACCGTCGGGTGCCGGTCTTCGGGGGGGGGGGTCCTGTCAGCTGGTGATCAGCTGATCACGGGGCCGGGTTTAAAAGAGAGACGCCACCCACCTGTTCGCCGCTCAGACATCGTTCTCTTCATGTCAGGAGCTCCGAAACCTTGCCTATGTCAATCTCCGCCTGATTCAGCAACTGTGAGTGTTTTTCCTCTCGATTCTTTTTCTCATCCCGGCTCCGCTCGCTCTCCGTCTGTAACGCCAGTTCCGAAGCCACGCTTCGTGCACTGATCGTTACTAGAATAACTGCGTGTCTGTTCCAACCCACCGCTAGCCTTCGCCGCGTTTGGGTCTAGCCAGCACGCCACACGGGCACGCCGAATTACTGTGTGTAATTCGCCCGATCGTGACAGAAGAGAAGGTGCCTCACAATTGTTCCATAGTCTGTAGTTGGTATCTGTAGCCAGTCTTGTCAATGATCTCACTGAGGGGTTTCAAGCCTATGCAGTATAGCAATGGGGACAGCGCATCTCCTTGATGTTATGGGCTTGAGGTTGGCCTCTAGTGTTGTACACCACATCCCCATTAAGTTCTTGATGAAGGCTCTTAGGGTCCTGTTGATCTTGGACAATTCTAAGCATTCCAAGATCCAGGTATGGGGCATCGAATCATAGGCCTTCTTCTAATCAATCCAGGCAGTGCACAGGGTGGTCAGTCTGACCTTTGGGATCAGGACTGTCCAGCCTTCAGTTAGCTATTCTGGATGTCTCTCATTGACAAGCAGCTGGTTCATTTGTGCTGCCAGGCGCTCATGGAGTGCAGTCACATTCTTCAGCCAGTAGGCGTGAACCATGTCGGGGCCTGGTGCTGTCCAAATCTAGCCACTGAGCATTGCTGTTATGGGTTGTGTCCTTCCTTCATATGCTCTTCCAGTATTGCTCAGTCTCCAGCCTTGGTGTTGCTGAACTCATATTGTTCCCCTGTCACTGAGAGTACACCTTCCCACACAGAGTGTACAGCGAACACTAATGTTTTTGTCACTTTTTACAGAATCAAACTCAAAGTAATGTCAGTACTTCCAAGCTTTAAACGCTGCATTGTCGTACTCTCTCCCGCACTCCATTTTATCCATTGTTGATCTACACACGTCTGTTGCTACCTTTGACGTTGCACGCTCGTATGTCATTGTCATGAGACACTCTCACAAACAAAATCACGGTTTATCAACACAGTAACGCAGCGTGCTACAAGAAAGTAACAGTAATCTAATTATTTTATTTGCAATGGTAATCCTTTTCTATCTATAGATAGATAGATAGATAGAAATATAAATACAAAATACTTTTGTGGCAGGGGTGTGGTCTGTGCTTCTGCTGCGGGGGAAGGATGGTGCAGCAGCCTCCAGAGGCAGTGCCAGGGAGGAAGATGGGGCAGCTGCAGCTCATCTGTGTAATGAGGGCTCTCCCTTTTTCACCTGGAGAGGTGTGTGGAGTCAGCCGGAGAGCTGTGTAGTCGTGGACTGTGTGACGGTCTTGTAAAACTCTGTTGTTGTGAATAAAAAATAAACCATAACAAGTATGCTGACTAGTCTGAGCCGTGACTGGGGTTCACAACTACATTATGTCAATTTCTGTTATTTTGCCTTTTTTGCAACATGTGAGTGAAATTTGAATCTTATACGTGGGATAGACTTAATTTAAAGAATACATCTGACGGAAAAGTTTTCCTCACAGACCTCTCACTTGTGTAACATTTGTTATTAGGCTTTTAAGCTCTACTTTTATTTATTCTGGAAGAACATCAATCACTTTATGTTTCTCCCACAATGAAATCTTCATTTGTGCTATAAAGCAATTGAGCAGAATTGCTTTGACAAGGTCATACACTGCAGTAATAATGTGTTATAAAGAAGTCAGCAGAAGCTGTCAGGAAATGTGATAATGTTTCAGTAATGTGGTATTAATTTGACATCAAGGCTGCCGTGCTGGAGGGGAGGGCAATTCAGAGACATGAAATACCCATCTGTGTGGAAAAATTGTTACATAAGCTTGTTTTGACTGTGCACAAATTTCTGACAATATTTAATAGTGTATATTGTGCAAAAGTACTACAAGTAACTGTCAAAACAGTATTAACTATGATTTAACAGGTATCATGCAAGTCACAATTTTTTATACACATTTATAAGAAATTTGCCAAGTAGATCTTGGTAGTACTAAGCTGAACCCCCCTTTTCCTCCATTCTTTATAAGGTGATGAAAAAATTCAAAAAATATTTTGGACCATATTGACATGATGGCATCACACAGTTGCTGCAGATTTGTCCCTTTCACATGATGTGAGTCTCCCATTCCACCACATTTCAAAGACGCTCTATTGGACTGGTGACTGTGGAGCCCATTTGAGTCATGTTCAAGAAACCACTTTGAGATGATTTGAGCTTTATGAGGTGGTGCGTCATCCTGCTGGAAGCAGCAGTCAGTAGATGTGTACACAATGGTCATAAAGGAATGGACAAGGACATCAGGAAGTCAGAGTAAAGTAAAGTAAGTAAGTAAGTAAAGTTAAAAAAAAAAAAAAAAAAAAAAAAAGTAATATCAATTTAAGACAAAAACAAATTATTGGTTGCTTTGAAGATCAAGAAGACCAATTCTCTGCACTGCATCTCAGGTTTTTGCATCCATCGGTCAAAATTTGGGCGTGGATTTCTTTAATTGTTTTTTATTTTTTATTTTAGCACACTAAACGAGGAGTGGCTGCTGATTAAAACCACCAGTGGAGGACAATTGGCAGTTTTCAGCTCAAAGATTTAGACAACTACAGACTTGGCCACTTCTGGCCTTCACTGACTTTCTTTCCTGTGGTAAAGTTGTTTTTGATTTTTCCAATGGCTCAAAAATTCATCCTCCTGTCTGTCCTTTGGCTAGTTGTAGCCATTTTTGGTAAGTAGCCTGATTTTATTGCAACAACTTTAAAATCTTTATTTTTTCATTTTGATAGTGTATGATAGAGTGACAGGGTAGAACACATGTTAACAAATTAAAACATCAGATAAACATTCGAGGTGAAATATTCACCTTAATATAGTTGTTTTTTATATTTGATTAAGCTTTCATTTTCATTCAATCTAAACTGTTATGTACACAGGTGGGGTTTTAATAGATTTTACATAAATAGTAGATAAATAGATAATTATATTTAAGATTTTGCAGTCATTCCTGATCCAACATTACCGCTGTAATATCAAATTGGAGAGCTACCAATGACCTAAGACTGCCTGGATAAATGTCCTCTAATCAAAATATCTCAAATGAGCTTGAATATGAGAACAGTTATGAGAACAATATGAACAGTTACTACTTCCTTTCCTTTTTGTTTTGCTTCTATACAAAGACTATACACTTGCCCAGGACTCATGTGTTTGTAATAATGATCTAACTTGCACAGCTTTCTTTTGCAACCATTGTGTATCTGGGCTGTTTTAGCACATACATAAGCAAATTTTACCAGTATGTTTGTGTCAATAGTCCAACATTATTTCATTTTAATATTTTATGACCATGTTTTTATACCATGGTCCTTTTGGCAAGGCATGATGAAGGAAGTCTCTTCACCTCAGATCCTCCAAACTGCGTAATGTTTTACATGAGTGATGGTTGAGTGAACTTCATGGTTTCCATGCAGAGCCTTTGTCACTGCTGGTGCTCTCTTACTGAGACTGTGAAATTGCCCTACTTAACACTGTGTTTCCTAATTAAAAGCAGTGAATAACTAATGTCGTTTATTAGTGTTTTGAATTGCCCAGATTAATTTAAAAGGGCATTTTTTTCTAAATAAAAATAAAGTTTTTTATCCAGTGAATTTGACACTGACACCCACATAAACTACATTTTCATTTTCTCCTGCATTTCATGCCTACTCATATACTGTATGATCCTGCTTTAATAACTTTAATTTTTTTTGTTTGTTTGTTTGTTTCTTTTGTATTGAATTTGTGAACCAAGATTAGTATTGTACTAACTACTGCATTTTAACACAACTCTAAGCAACTTCAACAAGAGCAACTACAGCAGCTGTTCCAGGCAATCAAACTACAGCAACTGTTCCAGGCAGTCAAACTACAGTAACTGTTCCAGCCAATCAAACTACAGCAACTGTTCCAGGCAATCAAACTGCAGCAACTGTTTCAGGCAATCAAACTACAGCAACTGTTCCAGGCAGTCAAACTACAGTAACTGTTTCAGGCAATCAAACTACAGCAACTGTTCCAGGCAGTCAAACTACAGTAACTGTTTCAGGCAATCAAACTACAGCAACTGTTCCAGGCAGTCAAACTACAGTAACTGTTCCAGGCAATCAAACTACAGTAACTGTTCCAGGCAGTCAAACTACAGCAACTGTTCCAGGCAATCAAACTACAGCAACTGTTCCAGGCAATCAAACTACAGTAACTGTTCCAGGCAGTCAAACTGCAGCAACTGTTCAAGGCAATCAAACTACAGCAACTGTTCCAGGCAATCAAACTACAGCAACTGTTCAAGGCAGTCAAACTACAGCAACTGTTCCAGGCAATCAAACTGCAGCAACTGTTCCAGGCAGTCAAACTGCAGCAACTGTTCCAGGCAATCAAACTACAGTAACTGCTCCAGGCAATCAAACTGCAGGAACTGCTTCAGGAACATCAACACCACCATTTAAAGGTAATTTGATTCCTCTGGATCCAAATGTTCACAGGTTATACTCCTCACACCGTGTTTTGAATTGTGTGTGTGTGTGTGTGTGTGTGTGTGTGTGTGTGTGTGTGTTTGCATTTGTTTTCTTTCATACTTTGAAGATCCCTGCAACCCAAATCCCTGTGGCACTGGAAGCACCTGTGAGGCCCGTTTTGACGAATCATTTGTATGCTTGTGCCTGCCTGGTGATTTCTACAGCAATGATTCAAACAGTTGTGAACGTTGTAAGTATTTGTTTGTGTGCTGCTATGAACTTTTTACTTTATTCAACAGTGACATAATGAAGATTATACAGCAATATATAATTCTGCGTGGGATGGAGGAAGATTAGTAGATCACTGAAGGGCAGGTCATTCATAAACAGTAGCTGAGTTTGGTAAAGTGTTAGCCTGGCTTAGCAAAGTTAATACAATCTGTGAAACAAAATTTAATGTCAGTAATTAACATTTTAGATTTAGTTTACTTTATCCATGCAAAACTAAGTGTAAGAATGACAAATTTGATTTTTGTCTGGGACTAACTTTGGACAGGTGAAGGGACATCCTCAAATATTCTTGTTGCCATGTGTTAGCAGGTTAGATTTCATGCTAGCTACCCAGCTAGCTACCTGTGCCTGTTAGTTGTAGCTTCATATTTAACAGACAGACAGTGTATGAGACTGGGATCAATCTTCCTCCTATCAGCAAGAAAATTATATTTATAAAGTATAATTTTATTAGTTTTCAAGTTTCTTCTGATGATATTTTCTTGTTTTCAGCCAAAGTCTTCCCTGGAAAACTTAAACTGAAGAAAGCATTTAATGAAAAAATGAGAGACCGCAAATCAAAGGAATTTAAAGAAACTGCAGATAAAGTTATTGCTGAGGTAAGTAATCGGTTAGTACTCTCTATCAATGAATGTGTCTTTATGGACAATTTTTAAAATGCGCTTGCCATTACAAGGTAAAGTTATACTAAAAAAAATTGTTTAATCAGTATCACTACTCATATTGAGTAAAACATATTTTCTTTTGAAAACACAGCTGTATAAAGTTTATAAAGGGACGAATGGTTACTCTGGATCTATAGTGCTGGAACTCCGGTAAGTCTCAGACTGACAACAGCTTTTGTCATACCATCCTTCAGTCTATTTCACATCACAGTATACTAACATGGTATTGTCCTGAGTAAACACAGGACACAAATTTTCAGTAAATGTGATTTCTGTCTTTACAGGCGAAGCACCACTCCAGTGTCAAGAAATGCAGAGAATGTTGATGCATTAGTACAGATCAGCTATGAGGCCAGTTCTAAAATTACAGAAGATCAAGTTGTAAAAGAATTAAAAGATAATACTTGTGCTGAGTGTACACTGATTGAGAAAACCTTTGAGAGTAAGTTTGTTACCTGTATTCTAGCTTGTTGTGTCGTTTCAGTCAATTTTATATCGATATGTTTCTAGAATAAGACTCACAGTAGATATAGATTTGTTTTCAGAAAGAATATAATTGACAAGATGTGCTTCAGAATCATTTATATTAAATCTACACTTCTGTCTGAAATTAACTATTTCCACCATCTGTCAAAGATGATTTAGCTGTAAAAACAAATATAATTAATTCTTCCTCAAGACCGTCACAATCAGGGGCAGCACCTGCCATTGCATATATTCTAATCTTTACATTCATAATTCAGTGAGTTTTGACGTCCATATGATGTGGATATTTTTAAACTGAAGTCATGCTGTTAATTTCAGTCCAGGGTTTATTTCATAGCATGTTAGTGATTCATTTATTTTACTGTTGTACATGTTATGAAACATGTCTTCGAGTACTGAGACTTTTTTCTCCCCTTCATTTACAGCTACGGACCTTTGTGCTACCAATGCCTGTGATAAAGAAACTACACAGTGCACATCAGGCGATGGAACTTACGAGTGTGCCTGCAAAGATGGCTACAGGAAAACAGGCTACACTGATAGAATGTGCACTAGTAAGACAATTTATTGAGCAAGATAAGTGGTGTGTGTGTGTCTCTGTGTGTCTCTGTGTGTCCTATGGAAACAAACGACAAACTGTCTCGACTTTTTTCTTTTTTACAGCTTGCCCCATTGGGGAAAAGTTGAAAGATAATAACTGCGTGAAGTAAGTACTCCTCCTCCTCCTCTATGTCCTCTATTGATGTAAGTTTGCGTAAAAAAAATACTAAAAAAACCATTTTTGTCTTGCAGATGCTCGTTTGGTTATTCTGGTTTTAACTGCTCAGAAAGTGAGTATACTGCATGTTTTTAAAGTGAAAACAGAAATATGGTTACTTAATGACAATTATTTAAACAAAAAAACTCACAAGATTAATGACAGCACATGATAAAAATAGATAGACAGGTTATTCAAAAGCTGAAAAATGTCATAAAAGTTTTTAAATAACTTGTCTTGACGTCCTCTTCATTGTGTTTTATTAGACTGGAAGCTCATTCTGGTAATTGTGGGCTCTGTGCTTGGAGGACTGCTGCTAATAGCCCTCATCCTTCTACCAGTAGTAGCTACACAGTAAGTTTCTCACTAATTCATTCGCCCCATAAATGTGAGAAAGTGTTTTTTTCATTTTGAATTAGGCTTGATTGTAGATGCAAATGCATTTAAAATCAAGAGAATTTGTTCATGTCTGACAGACACTGACAGATGCAATAATAAATTATAATATTTTTTCCTGCTGTGACTTCAGAAAATCAAACAAAAGCTTCAAGAAGAACAAAACTGCAGAAATGGAAAAACCCTCCATTAACCTGAGTTCTGCCGCACAACCAATGGCTAGCAACAAGTTTGGCCACAGCCAGGGAGTCTCATTAACTGGGTCAGCCAATGGCCATTCAGGTTTTCAGAATGGTGGGGTGCCCATGTTCCCACGAGCTGCCAGCCCCATCAACAGCTGGGACAACAGGACCAACCTGGAGATGAAACCAAGCAATGGCGGACAAAACATTGGTCATATGAACAGTGGCTCGGTGAGTATGTCTGTGTGTCCAAAGAAGAGATACATTCATCAGGCTTTTTGGTTGTTGTTTTTTCACTGCTTGATTTCAGAAAATCAAACAAAAGCTCCAAGAAGAACAAAAGTGCAGCCTTTTTGGTTTCTTGGTGTTTGGCGTTAAATTTACTCTCATTCTTTTTTCCTCTGTAGCAGATATATGACGAACAAGACGACATACGCCCATACGCTCAGACTCGACCACAGAACAACCCTTATGCCCAGAATCAACCCAGGATGAACCCATATACTCAGAACCAAGGCCACAGCAACCCGCACTACACACACGATGATGGAAGACGCTACTATTAGTACAAAATCAGAAAGTCTCACTATACAATGACAGGTTTATGTTTTTAAATGTATTTTATAATTATTGTATGTAATGAATCGTATTGAATCTTATGTGACTGACTACAGTACAAGCTGTCATAAACCAATCATGTCTGATCGTGACTACTTCATATCAAGTTGGAGACATGATTTCGAGGATTGATCTTTTTTTTTTAATCTGCTTTGGTTAATTGAAGTTTGAATTATTGAAGAGCTGTCTGTTTAAACTGAATGAGAAACCTTGACACTCATGTCCAAATATAATGCAATAATGAGGAGCTACTTAATATTGTTTGCTGTCCGATTAATACTTTGTCTATGAATTCACATTTTTATGCAAATGTGTTAAATTTTTGTAATTAACTGAAATTTAATGTTTAATTCAGTTTGTTCATGTGAATGAGAGAAGCAGCTTCTAATAAAATTATAAGAACCTGTGTGTGAAGCATCAAGCAGTGAGGTTGCACACATATGTGTGTGTGTGTGTCTAAAAAGGAAACTTAAAGATTCAAAGTCTTGATGTCTAATCTGTCAGTTCGATTCCCTACCAGAGCGTCTGTATTGAGTAAGGGTCCCTCTGCTAGATACCCCATGCTAACTAAGCTTACCTTGGATATGAATGAGAGACGGATAACTGAAGCCATACCAGCTCAGACGTCATCCGAATTAACGAGGTCAGAGTCAGGTGTTGAAATATCTGTCCAGAAAAGCACATTTCTAGGTACAGCAAAGATACTGTGCAGGACCCTCAAGCTCCAAGCGTGAAGAATAGACCGCCCACAGGAGTGAAAGGGGAATTTTTTTATTATTTATATGTGTATATAAATAAACAAGTCCCTATAAATCATTCAGATTGGTCCTTATAAAAATATCTTACTATTCTATCTATAAGTTGCAGATTGGATGATACCCTGTTTTGGATTGTAATGGAATTTCTTTTACTTATGTACTAATCACATTATTTTATTGTATAATGCCTTGGTGCCACTGGATTTTAACATGTCTGACACCCATACTGTAAGAAGGAAGTTGGGGGGAAACAGACAACTCCACAGGAAGAGTCTTTTGTCTCTTCGAGGACTCTGGGAGGTAGCAAGGGAGTGTGAACCTTAAGGTGTGAAACAGCTGTACTGCCTTTTGTTCCTGGAGAAGGTATTTAACTGAGAGCCATGCTAGGCTCAGTGAGACTCTGCTGACCCTGCCCCGTGGTCATGCAGGCTCTCCATCAAGCTTGGTTGTCTGTTCTGTGTGTTTTGATTAAAGAATGTTGGCTACCACTCACCGCTCATCTGCAGGCTTTATTTAAGTGGAAAACTTCCACAACAGAATGGCGCTGTGAGCAGGGTGGTCCGTGTGGTCGCTGAACAACGGTTCCGTGGACGGGCTGATCACCCCTGAGGGAAAAGGTACCTTTGTCCTACCGGCTGTTGAAGCAAAGGAAATGGAGGAGCCACGGAGCCGCGTGTTTCAGCAACCACCGAGACCATCGATTTTGAGGGGACTCCTGCAGATGGGTGAGTGATAGCTAACTTGTAACAAGTCACGAGAGTTTTGTGTCTGGCCGAAGAATTGAGCGTGTTGCAGCCTTCGGGGAGCCCAAGAAGGTGTGTTACGACCTTCCAGGGCAAGAGCTCCGAGGGAGTCTTCGTGTAGAATCACGGAGTGACATCCCTAGCGTCTTCTAAAAGATCCTAACTTCTTCAAAGGAGACTGGGGGTGGCGGTGTTCGTTCCTTGGTCCGTAGAAGGCAAGGAACCTCACGGGGGACGCCTCGTGTAGTAGGAAGAGAATCTAGATTCCAGGGGCAGTCAGCGGAGCCGGATTAGTGGCTCGAGAGGCGACTGCGGCAGACGTTCCACCTGGCGGCCAGGGACAAAACTCAATGTGTGACTGTATGTTAAGAACTGTGGGTAAAAGTATGTTGTGAGATGAAAGAGAATGGTTGTGTGGGAAAAGTTGTTGTGTGTGTAACAAAATTAGCAGAATTGTTGATGAAAATAAGTTAAAAAAAATAGGAAGAGGGTTTGGTGATTTTCAATGTAGAACAACTACAATCTCTCTGGGTTTTTAAGAAAGGGGACTTCAGAACCAGAGAGGGGAGACATGTTGTTTTAAGCAGTGATAAGAATGATCAAAATGTCTCAGTGTGTACTTGCAGGTGAAGAGCAGACCCGGATCAATTTTCCACGTGCAGCAGTCGGAAGAAAATTATAGGTTAACATCATTAGAAACACTCGAGCCAAGTTTTGGCTGAATTGTTTTACAGCTTAACTTCCATGTGTTTGTCACCCTGAGAACACAAGCTCCAAGAATCTCTCCCTGAAGACAAGAAATGCAGTTCCAGAACAACGAGATGGATATTAAGAGCTTAGAGCAGTATCCTGAGCAGTGAAGGTCCAGCAGCAGCAGCTGTGCAAGACAGCGGCAGCAAGCAGAAAAATGGCCTCATCATGACTGGATGGATGGATGTGCATTTCCAACGAGCTGCAACTTCACTGTGTGTAAATGGACTTTTGAAAAGACTGTCTGAGTTGGACATTTGTCACTTTTGGAGCAAAATGGCAAGATGAGACAGTGGAAAACACAGGACAAAGCTGAAAGACAACTGACTCTCACTGGACTGCTGCAAGGGGGAGAGATGAGATGAGACCACAGTGGAAGGAGCAGGGGAGAACATGGAGAACATGGCTGTTTTAGTGTGGGAACTGAAATTTGGGTTTAGGAAACTGGGAAGGAAAACGACTGCCTTGCGTGGAGAATTGAAAAGTGTCTGGAGCACCGCAAAGAGGAGAGGTACACAAAAATTACACAAACAGAAAAATGCATTAATCCTACTAAGACAAACACACATGCAATAAAGCTCATGAAGACCAAATAGCATTTTAAGCATGCATTGCTGTTACCATCATCTTGTCCGGTTCACTTAGTGGGTTAAGAAGTGATACATAGACTAGTGAACTAATATTATTTTGGGGAAGGATGATTGAATTATTGCAGGGGTGAACAGAATGCTGCAGGGGGGTCAGATGAGTGGAGACTAATAGATTATTGAGTTTCTTGTTTCTGATGTGTGGGGGAGGTCTTATCATAACACACATCTGGGTACATGGGGGAAAACAAAACTCATTATCTAATAGAATGTTGTTGTGTGAGGTGTGTGACTGGTGGATGAAAGTTTTGGGGATTTAGTATTTTCCTTTGGTACCACTTTGAAACTGCCAATTAGTTTTGTTTTGATCTATAATTCTAAGAGAGCATTGTTAGAATCTCCCAGTTCTTTTAATCTTTGGGCTGAAGGAAGGACAATACTCGGTGTATAAATGCTCAATCAACAATATTTTATTTCCATACAATTCAACACTTAAGAGCATAAGAACCATCATGATGGGGAGAGATGCTTGAAGAGGGTCACAGCATGTCTCAAAATGGTGACGGGTTACTCAGCCTTTTATAGCCCCTAGTGGCCCCCACCTAGTCATAAAAAGCCTAAACATTCACATGTGTTCTCTCTTACGGCGCCTAAGTTATGACCTCGGCTCCCTGTCTTTCTGCTCTCTGTAAAGGTGGGGGTATGGAATGTGGTCGTCTCTTCTATTATCGGCACAAGGTCTTCTGCACACAACATTCTCTTCATGATTCAGCAGTATGAAATGTCAAGAAACAGTGTAACACATTCAACAGTGTCGAGTAATACAGGTCAATCAAATAGATCTAATGATTTTCACACTCTTTTAAGTCAGAAGTATAATGCAAACTAAAACTACATACTGATCACACACTCTATATTAAGGGGTATAATATGACCTACAGCAGTATCATAATTCAACTACTTTAATTACATATATATGGTAACATATGGTAACAGAATAATCTCACAGCATGCTTAGACAACTTCTAAAAAGAGGCCTTCATATTTTTTGATTTTTAACAGTGCACTGAGATTTTTTGTTCAGCAATTTTCTCTTTTTCAAGCAGGCCTGCAAGATCAGGATCGAAAGCGCTACACAACATGTTGAACAATCGCAAGTGAGTTTCTCCAAAAATTAAAATGGGCTCGGGAGAAAGCCACTTATTTGGGACAATCAGAAAACAAGTCCCTGTCAAAACGGATTCAGCGAGGTAATCCAGTCTAAATTCTTTTTTTCTTTTTTGAAATGACGTCATTGCTGGCAGTAGAAACTTATTGCGTTACGAGGTTCTACTGTCAGCAAATAAAAATGGGAACTGACTGGACTGACAAAAGCTTGACTGACTTGACACCAGTATGCAAGATTGCACCTCCACCTAGACAGTGACAAAAGGGTGGATGTATGTATGTATGTTTCTTTTTACAGGAGCAGAAAGGTGACAGCAACAGGTTGCATGGGCTTTTGGGCCGTGCTGATTTAACCTTTTAATTGCCACTTTCTGTGCCTTTGTGAATTTACCAGCGGTGTGTTATTCATGACCTTGTATTGTTTACAGTGCAGAGGTCACTGTGAGAAAGTGTGCATACAGATGCGCTGCGCTAACATCTATTTTTTCCACAAAAGAGGGTTAATCTTGGGATCTAATCACATGATTTACAGCAGGACACACCACTGGCTAATGTTTTCTCTTACGACAGGGCCTGGAGTGAAACTACTCCAGGGGAGAAGCCCTGTGAATTTTTAAGAGACAATGTACAACTTCATTGTGCATGTCTAATTGTGCTAAGCTGACATAGGGCAAAAGAGGGTTTTCCGGGGAAGCTTTCATTTTTAAATTGCAGAGACCGTGACATGAGGGATATGGAAGGATTGACGCAGATACAGACCACGACTGGGAGAGAACGCTTCAACAGGACCAGTGAGAAGCAGGGACCATCTGCAGGACAGCAGACAAACGACAGTGGGCTGCACCACTGGGCTTCCAAAGGATTGTCACGAGGAGATTTTGAACAGCTAAAATGAAAGAGTTTCGCCGTTGACGTTGAGGAAGACAACTAAGGTGTACGACGTGCTCTGCCTTAAATCTACAGCTGCGTTGGAACAGAAATCAAGGGATGGAGAGAGCGTGCCAAGCTCCAAAAGTGACAGCGCAGAGGGAGACCAGCGTTGGAATTATGACTCTGTAAATGGCACAGACACCAGGAGCCATGACTGGGACTGAGAATGACCACCTAATGCTGTTTCACTTTGCCATGCAAAGTACTTTGACACTCTGGAGAAGTCCTTTCCTCTGTATCATTGTTGTAGCCATTTGCATGTGAGAGCTTAGATTGTGGGGAGGATTAAAGATGAACAAAGGGTGGTGGGAGAACAGTGAAGTGAGAATACACAGTGTGAAACTCCTTTAAGTGTAAAATAATGTTGATGTGATTACAGAATGTCAGGAAAGAAATTCTGGTATTAATGTGATTCTTGATTTAAGAATCAAAGGGTGGGATTGTAATGGAATTTCTTTTACTTATGTACTAATCACATTATTTTATTGTATAATGCCTTGGTGCCACTGGATTTTAACATGTCTGACACCCATACTGTAAGAAGGAAGTTGGGGGGAAACAGACAACTCCACAGGAAGAGTCTTTTGTCTCTTCGAGGACTCTGGGAGGTAGCAAGGGAGTGTGAACCTTAAGGTGTGAAACAGCTGTACTGCCTTTTGTTCCTGGAGAAGGTATTTAACTGAGAGCCATGCTAGGCTCAGTGAGACTCTGCTGACCCTGCCCCGTGGTCATGCAGGCTCTCCACAAGCTTGGTTGTCTGTTCTGTGTGTTTTGATTAAAGAATGTTGGCTACCACTCACCGCTCATCTGCAGGCTTTATTTAAGTGGAAAACTTCCACAACAGTATATACAGAGTGTATTTTATCTTTGACTTCAATAATTGATTAAAGTCAGTAACTGATAAGCAAAATAAATATATAATTTACCAGTTTTGTAATGTATGTGTTTATTAGCCCTATATAATAAATGTAAGTATATTAGTCTTTAATTTATGTTTACATTATACAGTAGCTAAATACACGAACCAGGTTTTGAAATAAAGGTGTTTTTTCAGTGATTCAGCTGAGAAGGCATATTTGACTCCCTAATAACCTCCCTTTTCATATTTGTACCACCGAGTCTATCCAGTCTTTTAAATCCCATCTTAAAACTCATCTTTTTACTTTGGCTTTTGATTCTAACTAGTTGGCTGTTATCTGGCTTGTTGTGTTGTCACCTATTGTTTCCTGCCCTGTTTTCTTATTGTTTTGTTTTAATTGTCTCATGCTTTTACTGACTGTGAAGCACTATGGTCAACTTTGTTGTTTTTAATATGTGCTATATAAATAAATTTTGATTTGATTTGACTTCTTTTGAGATAAGCACAAGATCCTTTTAACGATAGATCTTGTGCTCAGAACTTCCTGTACTGCCATTATTAGTGCCTCTCTGCTGTCTTTCACTCCAGCTTTGTCCAGCCACTGGCAGGATTTCTGGATATCAGCCACTTCCTCTATCTGCCCAGTGGTACATATCATGCAGGGGCTTGATTAAAGTCAGCAATTGATAAGCAAAATAAATATATATTTTACCAGTTTTGTGTTGTATCTGTTTATTATCACTCATATAATAAATGTAAGTATATTAATGTTTAGTTTATATTATACATTATACAGTAGCTAAATACAATAACCTGGTTTTGAAATAAAGGTGTTGAGAAGCCACATCTGACTCCTTTTATAGCATGGATGATATTGGAAGAGTTTAATCATTTTAATTCCTATTTATTTAATTTACACACAGCATAATGGCACACACAATCCTTCGGCTGCATTTATAATCTATTTGTGAGAATTGTCAATTTTTGTCCATTTTTTTTTTGTTTGTTTCTTTTTCTCACCACTGGAGGGCTCCAGAGTTTTCTGACAAACATTTTTGAAGCATCCATGCGACTCAGGAAGTAAAGAAGTGTCATGCTTTGTTCATCCACAAGATGTCAGCTTTCCTTTACAGGCATGTCATCTGTAGATGATAAGAAGAAGAAGAAGAAGAAACACGTTTCTTATATCCTGTAAGCTCTGGGCTGGTTAGGATTATCCGTGTTAATTTTCTCAACCACAGTTTCAAAAGTGTCCAGTTTGCAGCCAATCACAGTGTGTTGGTGTCACCAGCTCCTAGCAGACCACAGCAAGTACACACCACTAACCTTACCTGACTGATAGAAAATCTCCATAATTTTTGCTGCACATACTAAGGAATCTCTGCTTCCTGTGGAAATTGAGCCTGTTCCCTGTCTTAGTATTCGAGTTCAGTCTGTTGTTGATGTAGAAGCCCAGATACTTGTATTCCTCTACCACATCAACATCTTCATCCAGCATGTACATGGGTCATGTTGCCACTCTCTTCCTTTTGAAGACGATCTTATTCACACTCAGAAGAAGATAATTCCTCCCAGACCACTCCACAAAATCATCCACTAGTGATGTGGACTCCTGCCCATAACTAATACATCCAATCACTGTAGAAACAGAAGTAGAATATTTCTGCAGCTGTACTGAGAGTCTGAGGTGTCCAGGATGAACACTATAAAGAAAAGGCACTGTAATATAGTTTATAATATGATTTATAACAGGAACATGCAACAAGAGAAAAACAGTAACCTTATGCACAGCAGATGTACCAATGAAAAAACCACATGACTTCAAACTTCAGAGACTGGAAACTAAGAAACACATCATTTGTCTTGCAATAATTCAGAACCTGATGTTTCTAGCGCTGGTAAATTCAGCTGATCGGACATGATTTGGAAAGGTACATATATAAGGTCACATAGTTGACAATGTAGATCAGAGCACAAACCAAGCCATTAAGTCCAAGGAAATGTCTGCAGACATCTGATACAGAATTGTATTGAGGCAGAGATTTGGGGAAAGGTACAGAAAAAACAATACTGCAGTATTGAAGGTCCCAATGAGCAGAGTTGCCTCCAACATGGGGAGGGGTGGTTCTATGGCTCCACTGCAGGGACGGGGTGGTGCAGCAAGTTTGAGGGGCAGTGCCAGGGAGGCTGATGGAGCAGCTGCAGCTCATCTGTGTAATGAGGGCTCTCGCCTTTTTCAGTGACACTGGGAGAGTGTCACTGAAAGAGATGCGTACCTGGAGAGGTGCGTAGTCGTGAACAACTCTGTTGTTGTGAATAAAAAATAAACCATAACAATATATTTATATACACTTATTAGACACTTTATTAAGTATATCTTGGTAGTACTAAGCTGAACCCCCTTTTCCTTCATTCTTTGTGGCATAAATTCAACAAGGTGCTGGAAAAATTTCTCAGAGATTTTGCTCCATATTGACATGATGGCATCACACAGATGCTGCAGATTTGTCACTTTCACATGATGTGAGTCTCCCATTCCACCACATCCCAAAAACACTCTATTGGACTAAGGAGTCTGGAGTCCATTTGAGCCATGTTCAAGAAACCACTTTGAGATGATTTGAGCTTCATGAGGTGGTGCGTCATCCTGCTGGAAGCTCCCATCAGTAGATGTGTACACAGTGGTCATAAAGGAATGGACATGGACATCAAGAAGTCAGAGTATAAAGTAAAAAAAACTTTGTGTGTGGAAATGTATTTATTTAGTTATTTATGTATTTCAGTGGTGGAGAGAAGCTTCCATAGTTTCATATGCAAGATTTTGACAACCTGTCTGATTTCCAATGCACCCTAAGAAAATGTCTATAGATCCACTCCTGTTTGGGACTTGCAATTCAATTCAAGAAATGAATAGTTGGTTAATATGTTACTATAATAATTATTAGTAGTAGTCGTACTGACTTTTGGTTAAAACTATTTTTGTTTTGCATTGGTGCCCATGGTGACAGCGATGTGGTGTAACGCTATATTAATGATGGCTCTCATTAAACTGTCAAACTTTAGAATCTTCTGTTCAAGTCTTTTCCACCTCTTAGAGTTTTTGTTGTTTAGCCCCGACTGTGTTATCTCACATCACATGACATCTAGAAATCAAAGGTCCCTTTAGCCGTCACTGTTTTACAACCCACCTAGTTTCCCGCACACCTCATAAGTGGGGTGAACCATTTGATAAGGCAACGGTTTCAAATGTTTTGTTAGTAATCACATTGCATTTCACCGGCATAGTTTCTTTGTGATGTTGTGTTAACATACCTGTGTTTAAATGGGGATAGTGAAGACGCTTAAAGAGGGTTAAATAAAGACTGACCAAAGTGTCATAAATTAATAAAATAACTGGGCAGGAATGTTATCTTTGTTCCTCAAGTTCGTTATTGCCCCCATCAGTAACGTATAAACTCTGAAGTTGAGATGTACAAGAAAATGAGCTGAACATTGCAGTGCCACATAAATATTGAAGCATTGTTTGTGTCTTTTGGCTTTTGTTGTGATGCACACACTTGAAAGCATCAGCCATATGGAGATAAGTTCAGCAAGAAAAAAAGAAGCATGTGTGGCGTCGCTCAGGGCAACTGTGACGTGTTTTATATTGCACAGTGATAATAACCTCCATGGGTAGCTGTTCCATTGTAAATCAAACTCTATTAGATGGTACAAAGGACACAAGCACAAGTTGGCATTTGATCTTTGGTAAGATTTCATGTGTACGTGTACTTCTTCCCTATTTTCCTTCTATTTCCTCCTTCCCTTCTATTTTGCTGACATTGGTCAGCACCAGTATTACATGTTAAAAACATTTTCCTCACACAGATTTATTTATTTATTATTGTCAAAATTTCAAGTTGGCTTAGGTGGGGGAAACAAGCTTCCGTAATTTCATATGGAAACTCTATTTTTATGAACATTTTCTTTTAATCTCTTCAGTCTTTTCCTGCAGAGCATGTAATGTAACCATAACAATGATCTACCTAAGATAAATATTTTTTACAAAGATAAAACCAAAATAAAATAACTGATTAAGGATGAGCGATCCTTTTTTAATTTAAGAAGCAAATAATCTTATACATAATCTTTAATCTTTAGTTATATAACACTTACTTTACCTATAACTATGAAATCCTCAAAAATATAACCAGGCTGAATTTTGGGGCAGCTTTTTACAGGAAGTCTTCTTTCTCTGCTTCTCTTTCTTTGGTTTTAACTAACAAGCGGTGAGGACGAGCAAAGGGTAGCTTTGATATTGTTTTTGATGATCCACTAAGATGCCATCCAGAAGTCCAAATTTTGAAATAATAACTCAAAACTCTGATTAAGCTCTGCCTGGTAATTTTCTTCTTTCTATTTTTCAGTGGTAGAAACAAGCTGAAATGTTTTCAGGTGCTAGGATCAAACTTCAACCATGAAAAGAGATCACCCCAGTTATAAGTACAAACAAAAATATATATTTGAATATCTTCAGTCTTTACTGTTATACCACCTAATTTAACCATAACTGTGATTTATCTTCACTGTATATGGGTTTAGTTTTGATATATGATGTAAATAAGGCATAAGCATGCAAAAATATAAATAAAAATTCTGAAAATAAAAGGTTTCGGGCAACTTTTTATGAAAGTCTTCCTTCTCTATACTTTGTTTGGTTTTAACTGCCAATCAGTCCAGATGGTCCACAGTAATTTTAATGTTGTTTTTCACAATCTAAAAGAATCATTTTGCTCTGCACTTCATAGAGCTCATATGGTAAACAATAGTGTGCGAATTTTTTGTTTGTTTGTTTGTGATCAGCACCATGTTTGTCTGGACTGGCCTTTAAAATATCCATTAGAAAGTGGAAAATTGATTAGTAGACAAAAGGCTTGAAAAGTGGGCTTCCTGGTCATCGTCTCTGGGTGTGACCTGCACTTTAGCTGCACTAAAGGAGGAGTGGCTGCTGATTAAAACCACCAGTGGAGGACAATCGGCAGTTTTAAGCTCAAAGATTTAGAGAACTACAGACTCGGCCACTTCTGGCCTTCACTGACTTTCTTTCCTGTTGTAAAGTTGTTTTTGATTTTTCCAATGGCTCAAAAATTCATCCTCCTGTCTGTCCTTTGGTTAGTTGTAGCCATTTTTGGTAAGTAGCCTGATTTTATTGCAACAACTTTAAAATCTTTATTTTTTCATTTTGATAGTGTATGATAGAGTGACAGGGTAGAACACATGTTAACAAATTAAAACATCAGATAAACTTTAGAGGTGAAATATTCATTTTAATATAGTTGTTTTTTATATTTAATTAAGCTTTCATTTTCATTCAATCTAAACTGTTATGTACACAGGTGGGGTTTTAATAGGCTTTACATAAATAGTAGATGAATAGATAATTATATTTAAGACTTTGCAGTCATTCCTGATCCAACATTACCGCTGTAATATCAAAATGGAGAGCTACCAATGACCTAAGACTGCCTGGATAAATGTCCTCTAATCAAAATATCTCACATTAGCTTCAATATAAGAATATTATTTTAATGATTAACAGTTACTACTTCCTTTGCTCCTTTTGTTTTGCTTTCATAGTAATTCTATACACTTGCCCAGGACTCATATGTTTGTAATAATGGTCTAACTTGCACAGCTTCCTTTGCAACCATTGTGTATCTGGGCTGGTTTAGCACATACATAAGCAAATTTGACCAGTGTGTTCGTGTCAACAGTCCAACATTAATTGTCATTTTATTATTTTATGACCCTGTTGTTATACCATGGTCCTTTTGGCAAGGCCACGATCAAGGAAGTCTCTTTGTTCACTTCAGATCCTACAAACTGTTTAATGCTTTACATGTCTGAAACCTAAATGATGGTTGAGTGAACTTTATGGCCTCCATGGAGCCCGTGTCACTGCTGGTGCTCTCTTACTGAGACTGAGACATTACCCTATTTAACTCTGTGTTTCCTAATTAAAAATAAAACCAGTAAATTATTACTTTCTTGTATCTTTCTGTTTTAGTAAGAGTTAGTTAGTCTTCTATTATCCATATAAATGGGAATATTTTTTCTGATTTTTTTTTTTCATTGAATTGGACACTGACACCCCCACAAACTACTTTTTTCTTTTTCACCTGTGTTTCATGCCTGCTCATATACTGTATGATCCTGCTTTAATAACTTTGATGGATTTTTTTCTCTGGCTTGTTTCCTGGGTATCGAATTTCAAAGTTGTGAACAAAGGTTATCATGTACTAACTACTGCATTTTAACTCTCACCAACTTCAGCAAGAGCAGAAGGTCAAACTGATGCAACAGACAGTCCAGCTACTGAAATAACAAGCGAAGTGACAACAGGCGAAGTGACAACAGGCGAAGTGACAACAGGCGACGTGACAACAGGCGACGTGACAACAGGCGACGTGACAACAGGCGACGTGACAACAGGCGATGCAACTACTGCACTAACAACTTCATTTAACGGTAATTCGGATCTTCTTGACCAGATATTCACAGGTTATACTGCTCATACTGTTATAAAAATTGTGTGTGTGTGTGTGTGTGTGTGTGTGTGTGTGTGTGTGTGTGTGTGTGTGTGTGTGCGTGAGTGTGTGTGTGTTTGCATTTGTTTTGTTTCACACTTTGAAGATCCCTGCAATTCAAATCCCTGTGGCACTGGAAGCACCTGTGAGGCTCGTTTTGATGATTATGTATGCTTGTGCCTGGCTGGTGATTCCTACAACAATGTTTCAAACAGTTGTGAACGTTGTAAGTATTTGTTTGCATGACAGTGACATAATGAAGATTATATAGCAGTATATAATTCTACATGGGATGGAGGAAGATTAGTAGATCACTGAAGGACAGGTCAAAACAATAGGTACCTTTTGAAATAGCTATCTCCCAGTTAGTTTAGTCAGACATAAACAGTGAGTGAGTTTGGTAAACTGTTAGCCTGGCTAAGCCAACTTAATGCAATCTGTGCAATACAAGTTAATGTTAGTAATTAACATTTTAGGTTTGGTTTACTTTATTCAAGCAAAAAGAAAGTGTAAGAATGATAAATTGGATTTTGTTTTTCTGGTGTTTATGTCTGTGACTAACCCAGCTAGCTTCCTGTCTTAATCTTAGTTACAGTGGCCTGCAAAAGTATTCGGCCCCCTTGAACTTCTCCACATTTTGTCACATTACAGCCACAAACATGAATCAATTTTATTGGAATTCCACGTGAAAGACCAATACAAAGTGGTATACACGAGAGAAGTGGAATGAAAATCATACATGATTCCAAACATTTTTTACAAGTAAATAACTGCAAAGTGGAGTGTGCGTAATTATTCAGCCCCCTGAGTCAATACTTTGTAGAACCACCTTTTGCTACAATTACAGCTGCCAGTCTTTTAAGGTATGTCTCTACCAGCTTTGCACATCTACAGACTGAAATCATTGCCCATTCTTCTTTGCAAAACAGCTCCAGCTCAGTCAGATTAAGTCAAGCCACTGTAAGTCCCTGCTAGTTGTAGCTTCATATTTAAAAGACAGTGGGATCAATCTTCCTCCTATCAGCAAGAAAAATTATACATATAAAGTCTAATTTATTAGTTTTCAAGTTTCTTCTGGTGATATTTTTTTGTTTTCAGCCAAGGTTTTCCCTGGAAAACTTAAAGTGAAAAAAGCATTTAATGAAAAAAATGAGCGACCCCAAATCAAAGGAATTTAAAGAAACTGCAGATCTAATTATTCCTGAGGTAAGTAAACGGTTAGTACTCTCTATCAATAAATGTGTCTTTATGGACATTTTTTGAGTAAGTTGGCATCACAAGCTAAATTTAACCTAAAGTAAAAATCAATTATATCTTACTCATCTTGACCAAAACATATTTTCTTTTGAAAACACAGCTGGATAAGGTTTATGAAAAGACAGAGGGTTACTCCAGATCTGTAGTGCTGGAACTCCTGTAAGTCTCAGACTGGCAACAGTTTTTACCGTACCATTTGTCATCCTATTTCACATCACAGTGCACTAACATGGTATCATACTGAATAAATACAGGCAACACAGGATCATTACTAAATGTGATTTCTGTCTTTACAGGTCGAGCACCACTAGTGTGTCAAAGGCAGACCCAGAGGTCATTGCAGTAGTACAGATCATCTTCAAAGCCAGTTCTGAAATCACAGAAGCTGATGTTAAAAAGAAGTTTGATGACAATAAATGCGAAACGTGTGTGCTGAGTGAGACATCCTTTGAACGTAAGTTTGTTACCTGTATTCTAGCACGCTGTGTTTTTCCAGTCACTTTTATGTCGATATGTTTCTAGAATAAGACTCACAGTAGATATAGATTTGTTTTCAGAAAAAATATAATTGACAAAATGTGTTTCAGGATCATTTATACTAAATCTACACTTCTGTCTGAAATGAACTGTTTCGCCCATCTGTCAAAGATGATTTAGCTGTTATAAAAATATAATGACCATCACAATCAGGGCCGCACCTGCCATTGCATATATTCTAATCTTTACAATTATAATTCAGTGAGTTTTGACATCCTTATGATGTGGATATTTTTAAACTGAAGTCATGCTGTTAATTTCAGTCCAGGGTTTATTTCATAGCATGTTAGTGATTCATTTATTTTACTGTTGTACATAAGATAAGATAAGATAAGATGACCTTTATTAGTCCCACAGGTGGGAAATTTGTTTTGTTACAGCAAAAGTGCAAAGTTATGTAGCAGAAATTAGAAAACACTGGAATGCAATAAAATACAATAAAATAAAATAAAATACTATATACAATAGAATAAAATAGAATAGAATAATATATACAATAGAATAAAATAGAAATACAAATACTATATACAACTGAGTAGGAAAATACAAAAACAACTTCGTCAGAAGAAGAATTGCACGTATAGCAGTATAGCAGACATGTTATGAAACATGTCTTTGAGTACTGAGACTTTTTTCTCCCCTTCATTTACAGCTACGAACCTGTGTGATGACAATGCCTGTGATGAAAAAACTACACAGTGCACATCAGGCAATGGAACTTACGAGTGTACCTGTAATGAAGGCTACATGCAAACAGACTACAGTAATAGAATGTGCACTGGTAAGACAATTTACTGAGCAAGATAAGTGGTGTGTGTGTCTGTGTGTGTCTTATGTAAACAAACTACAAACTGTTTCAATTTTGGTTTTTTTACAGCTTGCCCCCTTGGGGAAAAATTGATTGAAGATAATACGTGTGTGAAGTAAGTACTCCTCCTCTTATATGTCTTCTATTGATGCAAGTTTGGGTTTTTTTCTTTGTTTGTTTGTTTTTGAAATCCTTAAATATTTTTGTCTTGCAGATGCTCGTTTGGTTATTCTGGTTTTAACTGCTCAGAAAGTGAGTATACTGCATGTTTTTAAAGTGAAAGCAGAAACATGGTTACTCATTGACAATTATTTAACAGAAAACTCACAAGATTAATGACAGCACATGATAAAAATAGATAGACAGGCTATTCAAAAGCTTTAAGTTTTTAAATAACATGTCTTGACGTCCTCTTCATTGCGTGTTATTAGACTGGCAGCTCATTCTGGTAATCGTGGGCTCTGTGCTTGGAGGACTGCTGCTAATAGCCATCATCCTGCTACCAGTAGTAGCTACCCAGTAAGTTTCTTACCAACTCATTCGCCCCATAAATGTGAGAAAGTGTTTTTCTCATTTTGAATTAGGCTTGATTGTAGATGCAAATGCATTTAAAATCAAGAGAATTTGTTCATGTCTGACAGACATTGACAGATACAATAATAAATTATAATATGTTTTTGTTGCTGTGATTTCAGAAAATCAAACAAAAGCTTCAAGAACCACAAAACTGCAGAAATCGAAAAACCCTGGACGAACCAGAGTTCTGCCTCACAACCAACGGCTAGCAACAAGTTTGGCCACAGCCAGGGAGTCTCATTTAATAAGTCAGCTAATGGCCATTCAGGTGTTCAGAATGGTGCGGTGCCCATGTTCCCACGAGCTGCTAACCCCACCAACAGCTGGGATAACAGGACCAACCTGGAGATGAATCCAAGCAACGGCCGACAAAACTTTGGTCATATGAACAGTGGCTCGGTGAGTATGCCTCTGTGTGTATAAAGAAGAGATACGTTCATCAGGCTTTTTGGTTTCTTAGTGTTTGGAGTTAAATTCACTTTTTTTTGTCTGTAGCGGATATATGATGAACCAGAGGACATACGCCCATACGCTCAGACTCGACCTCAGAGCAACCCGTATGCCCAGAATCTACCCAGGATGAACCCGTATGCTCAGAACCAAGGCCACAGCAACCCGCACTACACACACGATGATGGAAGACGCTACTATTAGTACAAAATCAGAAAGCCTCACTATGCAATGTCAATTTTGAAGGGTTTTGTTGTTAAATTTGTTTTATAATTCCTATGTAATGAATCTTATTGAATCTTATGTGACTGACTATAGTACAAGCTGTCATAAACCAATCTTGTCTGATCGTGACTACTTTATATCAAGTTGGAGACATGATTTCGAGGATTGGTCTCATTTGTTATCTGTTTTGGTTAATTGAAGTTTGAATTATTGAAGAGTTGTCTATTCAAACTGAATGAGAACCCTGGACACTCATGTCAAAATATAATGCGATAACAAGGAGCTTCATATTTTTTGCTGTCCGATTAATGCTTCATTCATGTATGAATTTATGTAAATATGTAAAATTTTTATAATGAACTGATACTTGATGTTTAATTCACTTTTTGTGAATGAGACGAGTTTCTTGTAATAAAATTATAAGAACCTGTATGTAGGATGTATTGGCATCAACCTGCGAGGTTGCACACGTGTGTGTGTGTGTGTGTGTGTGTGTGTGTGTGTGTGTGTGCGTATGTGTGCGTGTGTGTGTGTGTTTGTGTGTGCGTGTGTGTGCGTGCGTGCGTGTGTGTGCGTGCGTGTGTGTGCGTGCGTGTGTGTGTGTAAAGAGGAAACTCAAAGATGAAGCCTTCATATCAACTCTGGTCGGTTCCATTCCCAACCAGGACATCTGTATCCAGTAAGGGTCATTTCTAGGAAGAGCAAAGATACTGCACAGGACCTTCAAGCTCTGAGCCTAAAGAATAGACTGTCCACAGTGGTGAAGGGAGAAATAATAATAATAATACTAATGTATACTTTATTAATCCCCTGTAGGGAAATTACTCTCTGTATTTAACCCATTCATTCTGTGAAGCAGTTTGCAGCCACCAATCCAGCACCTGGGGATGATTTCCTGTTTTGTATATACAGAGTATATATTTATTTTACCATTTTTGTGTTGTGTCTTTTTATTATCACTCATATAATAAATATAAGTATATTAGTGTTTAGTTTAGTTTAGTTTATACATTATACAGTAGCTAAATACACTAACCTGATTTTGAAATGAAGGTGTTTCTTCAGTGATTCTGCTGAGAAGAAACATCTGACTCTTTTTATAGCATGGATGATATTGGAAAAGTTTAATAATTTTAATGTCTTTTTATTTAATTTACACACAGATAAAGCACAATTGCACACACAATCCTTTGGCTGAATTTATAATCTTTTTGTAAGAATTGTCATTGTTTTTTTGTTTCTTTTTCTCACCACTGGAGGGCACCAGAGTTTTCTGACAAACATTTTTGAAGCATCTATGCGACTCAGGAAGTAAAGAAGTGTCATGCTTTGTTCATCCACAAGATGTCAGCTTTCCTTTCCAGGCATGTCGTCAGTTGATGATAAGAAAAGGAATAAGAAACACTTTATTCAATATCCTGTAAACACTGGGCTGGTTAGGATTATCCGTGTTAATTTTCTCAACCACAGTTTCAAAAGTGTCCAGTTTGCAGCCAATCACAGTGTGTTGGTGTCACCAGCTCCTAGCAGAAGTTGTACACACCACTCACCATAACTGACTGATTGAAAATCTCCATAATTTTTGCTGCACATACTAAGAAATCTCTGCTTCCTGTGGAAATTTAGCCTTTTCCCTGTCTTAGTATTCGAGTTTAGCCTGTTGTTGATATAGAAGCCCAGATACTTGTATTCCTCTACCACATCAATATCTTCATCCAGCATGTACATGGGTTGTTCTGAAGGCAGGACTGGAGTTACAGGATATTTCTTGTGTAAGAAGGATAGCCTGTATGTTTTATCGCCCTGGACATCTTCTGTTTGTACATTTTCTCTAAGCCAAGTTATCGCTATGTTAAGCTAAGCTAAGTTTGCCTTGGCCAAACTGAGTTCAGTTTTGAGTTGGTGATTTATTATGTGTATTTGCCCTCTTTATTTAGCATCATAAGTGAGTGGGGCACAAGAGTTAAGTGATAGAAAGATTTTTATTTTCTTTGTTTCCAAATATGGTTCAGACTATAAGTACAGGCCGCCAGCTTAGTAGTAGGGCCTATAACACAAGTATGTGGCTGTAATATGTTATATAGTGATTATTGTTGTCTATATTTGATTGTAATTTGTGTTCTGTTTGTTCATTCTGTTTTGTAGAACCACACACACATACCCACACCCACACTAAATCTGCCATTAAAGAGCTGAACGATCATCCCCTGGCCTTGTCATTTTCGGGAGGGTCATAGTGGCACTTGACCTGTGCACACGCGCCGATCACCACCGTAGAACTGAACCTCATATCAGAAATCATCATAACATGGGTCATGTTGCTACTCTCTTCCTTTTGAAGACGATCTTATTCACACTCAAAAGAAGATAATTGCCCCCAGACCACTCCACAAAATCACCCACTAGTGATGTGGACTCCTCCTCCTGCCCATAACTAATACATCCAACCACTGTAGAATCAGAATTTCTGCGGCTGTACTGAGAGTCTGAGGTGTCCAAGATTAACAGTATAACAAAAAGCACTGTAATATAATTTATAATATAATTTATAAAAGCAACGTGCAACAAAAGAATACCAGGAACTTTACGCACAGCAGATGTACCAATGAAAAAACCACATGACTTCAAACTTCAGAGACTGGAAATTAAGAAACACATCATTTGTCTTGCAGAAATTCAGAACTTGATGTTTCTACAGCTGGTAAATTCAGTTGATTCGACATGATTTGGAAAGGTCAAATAGTTGACAATGCAGATCAGAACACAAAGCAAGCCATTAGGTCCAAGGAAATGTCTGCAGACATCTGAGACAGAATCGTACTGAGGCAGAGATTTGGGGAAGGGTACAGAAAAGAAATATTGCAGCATTGAAGGTCCCAGGGAGCACAGTTGCCTCCAACATGTGTAAATGGAAGTAGTTTGGAATCCCCTGGTCTTTTCCTAGAGCTGGCTGTCCAGCCAGTGTGAACATTTGGGGTAGAAGGGCGTTAGTCAAGGACAACAGCCCAATGGTTTTTGGTCAGTCCTATTTGTGTAACAATATAAAAGCACACAAGGTAAGGCAAATCCTGAGATTTGCCTCACATTCATTTTATTCTGAATGTGAAGAACAAAATCTGGGCAATCAACACCTACGCCTTGCCAGTGTTCAGATACGCTGTTGGATAATTGGGTGGTCAAAGGAGGAGATAGAAGCCACTGATATCAAGACAAGGAAGTTCCTCACCATGCACGGAGGGTTTCACCCTGAGAGTGTACGCCAAGCAGAAGGAAGGAGGCTGAGGAGTAGTGAATGTCAGAACTATGATCCAGGATGAGGCAACAAACATCCATGAGTACATCATGAAGGGGGATTCAGGGGCATGAAATACCCATCTGTGTGAAAAATTGTTACATAAGCTTGTTTTGTGCGCACACAGCATGTCTTTATCCTGTTTTCTGTCTCTCACCCCAACCGGTCGCAGCAGATGGCCGCCCCTCCCTGAGCCTGGTTCTGCCGGAGGTTTCTTCCTGTTAAAAGGGAGTTTTTCCTTCCCACTGTCGCCAAAGTGCTTGCTCATAGGGGGTCATATGATTGTTGGGTTTTTCTCTGTATTTATTATTGTGCTATCTACTGTACAATATAAAGCGCCTTGAGGCGACTTTTGTTGTGATTTGGCGCTATATAAATAAAATTGAATTGAATTGAATTGAAATTGCTGACAATATTCAATAGTGCAAAAAGTACTACTAGTAACTGTCAAGATGCAACAGCATGATTAATACTGTTCCATGTTGTGTGATGTTGTATGATTAATACTCATGCAAGTCACATTTTTTTACATACCTTTATAAACACTTTACTAAGTAGATCTTGGTAGTAAAAAGCTGAATCCCATTTTCCTCCATTCTTTGTGGCATACACTACTGGTCAAAAGTTTTACAACACCCCAATTTTTCAAGTTATTTATTGCAATTCAAGTTGTTCAAGTCCAGTGAATGGCTGGAAATGGTACAAAGGTAAGTGGTGAACTGCCAGAGGTTAAAAAAAAAGTAAGGTTTCCCAAAACTGAAAAAACATGTAGATTTTAGAATTATACAAAAAGGCCTTTTTCAGGGAACACAAAATGGGTTAACAATTTAAAGCTGTTCTGCACCAATGGAGGTTGATCAAGCCTTGAAAGCTGGTGCTACTAATTCCTACAGTTGTTTCAAATTTTCTGGATTACTTACATCCTCTCTGCCTGCATAAAAGCAGTGTTGGAACACACTGTGGTAGCATACCCTCGTGAGCATCAGTTGAACAGTATTGTCCTGCAGAAAGTACCGTGCTGCTACAAAAACGGTGTGAAAAAGGCAACTAACGATGGAAGAGAGACCAACTATCATAACACTTAAAAATGTAGGTATTTCCTAAAGAGAAGTTACAAAGAAAGTCAAGGTTTCAGTGAGTACAGTTTCCTTCACCATCAAAAGGCACTCAGAAACTGGGGCAAACTCTGATAGGAAGAGGTCTGACAGACCCAACGCCACAACTGAATCAAAGGACAAGTTTCTGAGAGTTAACAGCTTGCATGATAGGTGGCAGACAACAGCTTGTCTGCCACTATTAAGCTGTGCTTAAAGACAACAGCTTTAAGCACAGCTTAATAGTGGTCATAGTAAGCAAGTCTCAGTTTCAGCAAAAAAGCTAAGACGTCAGAATAAGACAAAGAGGCTTGCCTGGGGCATGAAACACCGCCACTGGACTACTGAAGGTGGGAAGAAGGTATTATGGACTGATGAATCAAAATTTAAAATCTTGGTTCATCATGCAGGATTGTGTATGCCGTCGAGTAGGCGAAACGATGGTTCCACAGTGTGTGGCATCAACTGTCAAACATGAAGGAGGAAGTGTGATGGTCTGGGGCCTTTTTTGCTGGATCCAGGGTCAGTGACTTGTACAGAGCGAGAGGCACCCTGAATCAAAACAGTTACCACAGCATTCTGCAGTGCCATGCTGTACCCTCTGGTATTGCCCAGTAGGTCAATGGTTCATCCGAAAGCAAGATAATGACCCAAAACATAAGTCCAAGCTATGCCAGAACTACCTCAGGAAAAAAGAACAAGATAGTAAGCTTGGAAACATGGAGTGGGCAGCACAGTCTCCAGACTTGAACCCCATAGAGCTGGTTTGGGATGAACTGGACAGAAGAGTGGAAGCAAAGCAACCTATAAGTGCCACACATTTATGGGAACAGCTCCAACAGATATGGGAAAAACTTTCTGAAGAATATTTGATTTCTACTGTAGAAAGAATGCCACAGGTGTGTTCAGCTATTATATGTGCCAAAGGTGGCTACTTTGATGAGTCAAAGGTTTAGAAAATGCTTTGGTCTATAAATTGATTCCATGATTTCTTTTTTAACTCCAATTGCTTATTTGTATTATGCTTTCATTTCAGAGTGCAATGAGACATTAAACTACATATTTTTGAATACAAAACTGGAAAAATTAGGGTGGTCCTAAACTTTTGACCAGTAGTGTAGATTCAACAGGGTGTTAGAAAAATTCCTAAGAGATATGGGTCCATATTGACATGACAGTATCACACAGTTGGTGCAGATTTGTTGCTTTCACCTCCATGATGTGTCTCGCCCATTCCACCACATCCCAAACATGATCTATTGTACTGAGCTCTGGTGACTGTGGAGCTTATTTGAGCCATGTTCAAGAAACCAATCTGAGCTGATATGAGCTTCATGAGGTGGTGCCTCATCCTGCTGGAAGCAGCCATCAGTAGCTGGGTACACTGTGGTCATAAAGGTAGGATGGATCCATGTTTTCATGTTGTTTATGCCAAATTCTGACCTTACCATCTGAATGTCACAGCATAAGTCAAGATTGATCAGACAATCTTTATTTTCCTGCTCTAAGCTGACTGGAATGGCACCCGGTGTGGTGTTCTGCTCCAAAGGCCAATTTGCTTTAAGGTACAGTTGAAGTTACTTTTACCTTCCTATCAGCTCAAAGCAGTCTGGTCATTCTCCTCTCCTCCTCTAAGACATTCTGAACCAGAGAACTGCTGCTTACTGGGTATTTTCTCTTTTTTTAGAGCTTTGTAAAAAATCCCAGTAGATCAGCAGTTTCTGAAATACTAATTTGAACCTGTCTGGCAGCATCAACCATGCCTCAATCATAGTCATTACATTTCCAACAAAATTTAAAATGTACAAATTCCTGATGTTTTATACAGAAATAAACAAAAATAACTACTTCCAGCTACTTAAAAGGATCCGATAATCCATGCTTCAACTTAGTTAACCATTTGGTTTTTTTGATAATCTTACACAAATATGACAAGTTACTTTTTCTTGCTGATGTAGACAACATTCCAACAATTAAAAGTTAATCTTAGATGAAGTTTATGTAAAAGAGCAGGCCATAAAAAGCCGTATAACTCCATCTCAGATCACTTCTTCCCTGGTTGGTCTGAGCCATACATCTCCTTCCTGAAGTCATTCTCTTTTGGGTTTGGGAGAGTGAGGTCACAGATTTAACATGAGCATACATACTTTCTCAAACTAATGCCAGACCTGAGGAAGACAAGAACACTCCAAAAGGAAACAGAGCTTTAAATTATGGATCTTAAAGGTCTTCATCTTCTAATTCTTTTGCTGCTGTTCCAGGGAATTAAATTTGTTCAAGGTAGGTGTACACTCTTCATTTCAAGAAAGCACACTTTAAGTAAATAATACACTGGCAGTGAAATGAAAGGGGAAATAATTGATGTTTTTGTGCGATACCAGTGATTTTTTTCACCAAAACAGTAGAACTACTGCTGTAGAATTTCTGTAAGTGATTTAAGTTCTAAAATCCAAAACAAGTTAATACTTTTAACCACTACCTAAAATAAATGCTATAATTTGATGTAAAAAATCTCAGTTAACTGAACTTAAACAAAAAGTACATTTCTAAAAATCTGAAAACATGTTGTGTACTTACAAAAATAAAATAATATCTTTTAAAAACTACTGTATGTTTTTGGTTTTAATTTTTAGCAGTGTGGTCTAATCCAGTCTAATAACTTCAGTTCCTATTTATTTATAAATCACCAAATCACAAAAACAGTTGCCTCAAGGCGCTTTATATCATGAGGTTAAGACCTCATATTAATACAAAGAAAACAAAAGAAACTCACAACAATGGAGATGTGGCAAAATCATATCATTATGAGCAAGAGGTTTGGTGTTGGTGGAAAAGAGAAACTCTCTTTTAACAGGAAGAAACCTCTGGGAGAACCAGGCTCAGGGAAGGATGGCCATCTACTGCAACCTGTTGGGCTGAGGGGAGGAAGAGAGCCACAGATTAATAATAACAAATAGTTAAATGCAGAGAGGTGTATAAACACACACTGAGTGAGAAAGGTGACTGAAGAAGAAACACACTGTGCATCATGGGAAGCCCCGAGCAGCCTACACCTACTGCAGCACAACTAAGGGAGAATTCACAGTCACCTGATCCAGCTTTAACTATATGCTTTATCAAACAGGAAAGTTTTAACCCTAATCTTGAAAGTAGAGAGGTTATCTGTCTGTCAAATCCAAACAGGAAGCTGGTTCCACAGAAGAGGGGCCTGAAAACTGAAGGCTCTGCCTCCCATTCTACTTTTAAATACTCTAGGAACAACAAGTAAGCCTTCAGTCTAAGAGCGAAGTGATTCAGGGTGATCTAATAAATTTTAACATTTTTAAACAACAACAGAGCAAACCTATTCTTAACTAAAACCAAACTACAATCAAAACTAAATAATTAAACAAAAATTTCATTTAAAAAAACAAAGCAGAATTAAAATAGCTAGCTTTTCTGCTAAATTGTTAACGTTGTGCTAAATTAAAGTTCGATTATGAGTTTAAAATGATGGTCTCTTAATCTCCTGGGTCATAAGTTGGACTGCTGAGGTGTTAATTAGTTATCTTTAAAATGCCGACTCACATGTTTAAAGTTCAGAAGCTGCACATGGAGGAAGTAGCTCTCATAAACATAGTAACTCATTTGTGAAGAAAACTATAAAACATGTTGATCTTACTTAAACGTGGGCTTTAAGCAATTAAATATCAGCTAACTGCCTGATTTCCATCTATTTTTTTTATATGCATATTTTGTAAAAGATTTCTAACCAAATCTGTGCATGTGAAGCACACATGCTGGCTATTTAAAAAAAAAAAAGATATTTTGTCTCTCTACAGGAAGTTGTGGAAGTGATCAGTTTCAGTGCAACAATGGACAATGCATCGACATAGGCTGGAGGTGTGATGGAACGAAAGACTGCGCAGATGATTCAGATGAGCTGAACTGTCGTAAGCATCGCAAACAATCACAGAAAAAATATCCTTTTAAGAAGTCAGACATAAGTTGGTACATGTGCTCTTGTAAATGTAAACACAGAGAAGAAATGTGAAGCCAAGCATAAACTGTATGAGTTACATTTCTTTTGTATCCTAAACAACTGTTTTGCTCCTTTTGTTGCAGCACCTCCATCGTGCACCTCACAGGAATTTAAATGTGTGACAAGCGGTGAATGCATCCCATCGGGATTCGTCTGCGATGGGGAGGAGGACTGCATCGACGGCTCAGATGAGCAAAGAACATGCGGTATGCAGAATGAATGCTTGAACGTGGTGTCAAAGAACAGAGAAATGAACAAACACTTTTGTTTGTCCTGAAAACCGACAACAAAAATGTCTGCTTGTAATGAAGTAATGAAGAGTCAAACTCAGTTGCCTCTAAAGGTATTGTTCATAATTTCAAAAGGAACAGAAGCTAAACAAAATGAATAAAAGTTAATTCTGTAAATGATCTGTTAAAAAAAGCAATCTCACCTCACTAAGCATTGTAAGTATCTGATTTTAAAACTTAAGTCTTCCAGTATTCATGAATTTAAAGTTAACACTGTGTTTTATTCATAACACAAAACCGTTATAACCTTATGAACTATTTCTTGTGTAAAGTCTGTATTTGGCTTTCAGTGTGGCAAAGACTTATTGAACCAGGAAGCAGTTCTACATCACATTACGCTCATTGTTAGAAGTCTAATTCTCCCACAAAGTGGCTTTTTGAAACAAACCTAGCTTCATGTTTTTGGTTCAGGCGGACGGACCTGCAGCCCAAACCAGTTCACCTGCCGGGAGGGCCAGTGCATCCCCAGCAAGTACAGATGTGACCATGTAAAGGACTGCGTGGACAACTCTGATGAGAATAACTGCAGTAAGAGTTTTAGATCTAGATGTAACTGGCCATGGTAACTTTACTAGACGATAGTATTCTAATTCTAATGGAGGACCTACTTGTTGTTTGCAGACTATCCACAATGCCCTGAGAAGACCTGTGCCAACGGGGCCTGTTACAACAACTCACAGCACTGCAATGGGCTAGAAGACTGCAGAGATGGCTCTGATGAATTCAACTGCAGTGAGTAGATAACGCTTCTACTCTTCTTGTTTTCAACTTGCATTTGGAGCTACTGCAAGATATCAGACCAAAATATAAACTGTACACAAAATCCCAAAGTGAAAACGCTGCATCGAGATGAAGAGAATCCGCTTTCTGGGATTGCCTTACCTGGATGATTGAGCATGAATCAAGACATGTATGCAAAATCATACTCTTATTTTGGTACATGAAAATAAACTGTAGCCCTTAAAAAAGCCATTGTAGAGATTTGTTAATAGAAATTTCATTGTTGTTTCTTTTGTACGAAAGCTTATTTTCCAACAAAGAAGGGAAAAAATGAGTTTTGTATCTCAAAATTTCAAGTTATATCTGAGTAAGTCAGTCTTTCAACATACCAAACTCAAAATTTCCACCTACTATGTCAATCCAAACTTTGCGATATGTAACTTGAACTTTTGAGATACACAACTTGAAATTCTGAGTTAGTGAGTCAGAATTTTAAGATACCAATCTGAAATATGAACTCACCAACAGGAGAAAAACATATTTCAGTTGTGGAAATTAGCTTCCATTGTCTTCTCTGCACTTTTAAAATTCAACACTTTTCTTACCTACCTTACCCTTACTTGCTTAAAAGTGCCGAGCACAGCTAAGCCAAAATTTCGAGTTCCATTTCTCAAAAATTTGACTCACTAAATATCCCAAAACTTCAAGTTAATTGTAAGCAAGTCAAACTTTCTGCATAATGAACTCAAAATTTCAAGATACGTGAGATACCAACCTGATGTTGGGCCTCATGGATGGCAAAAAAAAAAATTCTTCAGTAACAGAAACAAGCTTCTGTAGTCTCTTCTGCGTCTAATTTAACTAAAATTCTAATAAATTTATGTATATTTATACTTTTTCTATTAATTATATTTTTAAAATATGCTATTACTTAAATTTTATTAGTGTTCTCTTGTTGTATAAAAGTAACACAAAGCCATTTCCAGACGCCATATTTCTTTGGCCTCTGATGGTAGGTCCTGCATGGGGTGTTAAGATGATGCATGAAATGATGTTGTGCAGCAACACTGCAGAATGTTTTAATCCCAGTTGCTTAAAGAACATATTCACAAAACAGTTGTCGTGTTGTAAAGCAACCAAAAAGTTTTTAAAGTTAATTTTTATTATTTTTATATAATACATTTCGATAGCTTAACTCCTAATTAGCCAGTTTTATTCTGCATAATGGCTACAAAGTATTTTAATTTTATTTCGTTTACAGGTAATGATAGCCCAGCTATGCATTATTATAGTTTAGCAGTCTATGGTGCCAGAGAGCAGTAAAGCCTCAACCTTTGTACCTCTGGATCTTTATCAGTCTGGACTCCTCGTGATTTTGATGAACCCAAATTGAGATCTATTCACTTGTTACTTTAGTTTTGTGAGTCATAACTCATTTTAATAATTAACATATTGCTGGACCTCTTGTAAATCCAGTCTCTGTTTTATTTTCAGCAACTCAGCATTGCTCCATGCACCAGTTCCAATGTGCAAATGGCTTCTGTATCCCGATGTCATTAGTTTGTGACCACTGGGATGACTGTGGGGATGACAGTGATGAGCTAAACTGTGGTAAGGGTGAATGAGACTGAACACACACTAGCTAATTATGAGGCTCTTTTAAATTATAAATTATGTTCAGTAAGCACACGCTGCCATTTAACTTACTGGTTTTTTAGATTACCAGAGCTGCAGTGGCAACCAGTTCACTTGCGCCAGTGGCCGTTGCATTCCTCAGCAGTGGGTGTGTGACAAGTTCAACGACTGTGGGGACTACAGTGATGAGAGAGGATGTGGTGAGAAAACCTGATTGATTTACTGATCTGTGACATTGTTTATGACCTTTAATAAAATAATTTTAGAGAAAGGTCATGAAAATGTCAAGATTAGTTTAACTATTATAAGTATTCGAAGGTTCACTGAGTTTTGAAATCACTCTTCAAGAAGCTCAAATTATACCATCATAACAACTCAAAAAGATTTTTTCCTCGGAACAACATGAAAAACTGTTTGCATATTTTTAATATAATTATACGTCTTTCAATGTTTTTCAGATAGTAACTCCAGAGACTGTTACCCCGGTGAGTGGGGATGCCCAGGCTCGACTATGTGCATACCAGTGGGAAACGTGTGTGATGACAAGCCTGACTGTCCTGGAGGCACAGATGAGACCAACACCACTGCACAGCAAACCTGTGGTAAGCCTCACGTGTACAAGTCTCGCACTAAGAATTCTACCATTTATGATAATATCATGTCACACCTGCCTTTATAATCTAAAAAACAAACAAATGAGATGAATCTGAAGAAACTGAAGTGATCGAGATCTTATTGAGAGTAGAATGTCTCACGTTTTCAGAACCGTGATTTGGTAAATTTGGGTGTAAGGGCTTTAGATATAGTGTCGAGTAATCACAAATGTTTACCAGATGTCAGCTGCTCAGATACTATAATCATAACTTTTGCATTCCTTATCACTGCCTTAACACACACTTGGTTTAATATTAACTTTTTGCAGGTCATTTTCAGGCCTATAAAGCTTATTATGATACCAATAATGTCCTGGCATCCAGGCTTCTTAGAATAGGATTAATTTTACACTTTTAACCGTTGTCTACATTTGTCCATGATGTTAATTTGTGTGATGTTTACTCACAGGCCTGGAAAGGTGCGCAGCCTTGAGCTGTGAGTTCTACTGCCACCCATCTCCTCAGGGTGGTGCATGCTACTGCCCTGATGGCTTCATTGTAGCCAATGACAGTCGGTCATGTGTAGGTGAGTGCTTTTTTATATGTATTTTTTTCCCTAAAAACATAATCTCTATGTGTGGCAGTGTTAAAAATGGAATCAGACATCGACAGCACACACAGTTTTAGGAACTCGTGTTTTGCGTCCTATCTGGAAAAAGCAAAGAGCTTTGAGGAAGCATAAACTGTGTAATTTCAGTGTGTTCTAGCTGCAAATCATTTGTATAGACTTTTACTATAATGTCCCTCAGATTATACATCCAAAACATGGCTGTTTGTTCTATTGCCTAGACTATAATGACTGTCAGATCTGGGGCATCTGTGACCAGCTGTGTGAGGATCGCCCTGGCACACACCACTGCAGCTGTGCTGATGGATACGTCTTGGAGCAAGGTCATGTTTGCAGAGCCAATGTGTCAGGTACAGAGAGTGCGCACATGTCATGGTACCTGTGTTTAATTTTGGTGTTTAAAAGATGAGACTGAAATCATTAAATTAAAAAGACATGAGAATGTGTGAGTGAGAATGATCTTCAAATATCATTCTTTTCCTCATATTTTGTTTGCAATTCTGCAAATGTTGCAAATGTTCAATTTTCTAGTGTCTGTTATTTGTGTTTTTCAGCTGGGTTGCCACAGCTAATTTTCACCAATGGGGGTGATGTGATGATAGCCGATCTACACGGGCGCATTGTCAGGATTCTGGTGCCATCCCAGGGCAAAGGTTTAGCAGTGGCAGTCGACTACAGCTGGCACAATGACAAAGTCTTCTGGAGTGATACTTATACCAAAAAAGTCAGTTTGACTTTAATGTCTGATGAAGTTCTTAATTTTGTTTTATTGTTATTTTTTATAAAACAAACATTAATCCAAAACTTTGAAATTCTTTTGCCAGGTTTATTCCGCCAACTATTACGGAGGAGACATTAAGGAAATTCTGACTAATTCGGTTCACAGCGTCCAGAATATTGCAGTAGACTGGATCAACCTCAAACTTTACGTACTGGAGGCCAGGGTGGAGCGCATTGATGTGTGTGACTTTGATGGAGGAAATCGAGTGACGCTGGTGGCTGAAAACCTGCGGACTCCTCATGGCCTCGCCCTGGACCCAACAGTAGGGTGAGTTTAAATAAATGACGTGCGGTTTTATAATCACAAAAAGATTGAAATATGAGTTTAGGTTTGGGCATTGGTTTTTGAATTACTGGCAATTTTTTCATCTACAAATTCAGTGTCAGGAAAAAAAAAAGTTTTATAAACATCATAATTTTGTGAGTTAAAGATAATTTGAGTGTAAAAGATTTGATTACCGAGAGTCTTTGAGTTCACCTGAGTTTAGCTCATATAACTCATATAACATCCCTTTACAATTTATTTTTGGTTTGCAGCTACATGTTCTTCACAGACATGGGTGGTACCAATGTGCAGTCTAAGCTCGAACGTGCCTTCATGGATGGCAGCAATCGTTTCGAGCTGGTAAAGAGCAGGCTCGGCACACCAACAGGAATTACCCTTGATATCATCACCCAGAGGGTCTACTGGTCTGACAGCCACTTTGACACAGTGGAGACTGTCACATACAGCGGTTTGGACAGGTAAAGGTTACATTAGAAATAAATTGTTGACATCCTTCTGTTGTATCCTCCTTGATGTTCTTTCTAAGGCATGCTTGTTTCACATAGAAAATTAGTCCTCAATGGTGGAACACAGTCGCCGCATCCTTTTGGAATTGCTTTATTTGAAAACCACGTATTCTTCACTGACTGGAGCAAGATGGGTGTGATCAGATCAAATCGCTTCAATGGCAGCAACCCAACCCTCCTCTATCGTGCCGCAAACCGGCCAGGCCATGTTGTCGTCTCACACCCTATCATGCAGCCTCTGGGTAAGGAGATTCAGTCGCAGTGAACACCCAGTCTGAGGAAAACAACTTTAAAAATGTCTGCTTTCCCTTGAATATAATGTAACAAGATGCCTCGTAATTTATGGAAATGTATTTCTCCAGATATCGTGAACTGCTTACTCAACTAAAAAAATCTACCAACTGTGTTGTGAACAAATTTGTCTTGACACAAAAAGAAAATTCTGTTATCTATAAGAGCTACATACTACACTGAGTGACGTCCTAAAATGATAACATCTGTCTTGTGATGCAGTGAAGAACCCTTGTGGGAGAAACAATGGTGGCTGTGAGCAAATTTGTGTCTTAAGTCACCGCACCGACAATGGTGGTTTGGGCTTCCGCTGTAAGTGTCGCCATGGTTATGACCTCCATTCGGACCTTCGGTCCTGCTTCAGTAAGTTTATCTAATTTGTAAAATTACCTTACCCTTCTGTTACTCAGTTATACACGTGTTTATATATGTGTTTCTGTTCTGGGTTAAAAAATTGTTAATGATATGTATAATAAAGTGCAGACAATTTAAAAATTGCATTTCTGGTAAGCTAAAGGTGGGAATTTTAAGGCTTTGTTAATATATCATTTAAACAGCATGTTTATGTGGTAATAAGCCCTGGCACTCTCTTTTTGTGCAGAGGTGAAGGACTACTTGCTACTGGCCTCCTCGCTGGCGGTGCGGGGAATCCCACTGAATCTGTCCACGCAGGAGGACATCACTCTGCCCCTCACAGGGCTCGGGGCATCTTTTTCTGGCTCTGCAGTGGAGTTTGACGGCAATGAGGAGGCTGTTTTCTACAACGACAGGTCCAAGGGCCTCATCTATAAGTCGAACCTCGATGGCAGTGGTGAGTTTTTGACTTGGGTAAAAAAAAAGTGGCACTAAGGGTGCTGAGATTTATAACCTAACACTTGATATAGTTACAGTGTTTAATCGCAGTGATCTCACCTAACTTTATTATGTTTATGCAATCTCAGTTCAGCAGATTTTAACAGGCTACAGAGTGGGGATAGTTGATGCCATGGCATATGACTGGACCTCAAAAGTTTTGTTTTGGACCACAAGCACCTACAGCTCAGTGGTAGCCTTCAGAGTCACAGATAAGTCCAGACGAGACATTGTGACGGGATTAGGGAACCCAAAGGGAATTGCAGTGCATCCTAGTGCTGGGTGAGTTATCAGATTTATCACAAGTAACTCCTGAAAGATACTTTGCCAGAGCAGATTTTAGTTTGTAGGAAGGAAGGAAATTAAATACAATAAATGGTAATGAATATCTATTATTCAGATTTTTCTGATCATACAAAAATGCTGTCTATTCAAACCACTTTTACTACACTCAATACTCTACACTATTACTTCCTAAACCACAGCCATCACATGGGCCTCCACCCTTTACATTCAGGATAATTGTCATTATTCACTGTCATCTATTGCGTTACTTCACCAAACATTTCTCCACAGCTACTTGTTCTGGTCTGACTGGTATCGTCCAGCAGTAATAACGAGAGGCTTCACTGATGGCAGCAATGCTGTCCCTCTTGTCAACACAACACTGGGATGGCCATTTGGGCTTGCTGTTGACTATATGTAAGTAGAGTGGTCAACTATGTGAGTTATGGGAGTACCTGCTTGGCTCCATTTAAGGAATAATATACAGTATATAACGTACGCCTCGGCTACAATTCTTTGTGGATTTCTCTTTGACAGGAATGACAGGCTATACTGGGTCGATACCCTCCTTGATCAGATTGGCCACATTGATATTGAAGGAAGTGACAGAAAGACATTTACCAACATCGGCCAGATCACTCAGCCCTACTCTTTGACAATTTATACAGGTTAATTCAACTGTACACTCGTTCAGAATACTGCACAAAACACAAACACAACATACTCACCATAAGCCGGCTCTTAAGGAAACCAGGTTAGCCTTATTATTGTTATTTGATTACCTTCTGGCTTCTAAAGTATGCATCTATTCGATATTCCCCACTTCCAAAAATATGGAATTGGTAAATGGACTGGAACTTACATACCACTTTTCTACATGTAACATTTACATGTAACTACATGCTTGTAACGCAGCAATGTCTATCTTGTAGACTACCTGTATGTGTCTGATACAAGGACCAGCGCTATATTCGAGATGAGGAAGAGGGACGGTGGTGGGAACATTATGGTCAGACAAGGAATCACCGGCATCATGAATATCAAGGCCTATACAGCTGACCTCCACAGCAGTAAGTTTATCCAAAGAAAGACTGGATTCTGGAAGTTGCTTAGAGGTGCAGTTTAGTGCTGTAGGACCAGGACTTTGGATTTTTGAGTGGCGGTAGGAAGTAAATGATCTCCGTATTGCAGAACAATGAAGGAATTCTGGGTCAAGACAACACATGAGCAGTGATAAAGCAATCCAGAACCCTATTGACTTCTTTGTGATCTTTCTGACAGCCTTCAACAGCCGATGCAACATGCTGCCAAATGGACACTGCAGCCACTTCTGTTTTCCAACTCCCAACTTTGGTCGAGTGTGTGGCTGTCCATACGGGATGAAACTTCAGTCAAATCAGAGGGACTGCATCAAGGACGATTCCGTTCCGCCACCTGACAACATCTGCGGGGACTACTCTTTCGAGTGCGACGAAGGACGTTGCAGACCTAACTCTGACCGCTGTGATGGGATTGTTGACTGCATAGATCAGACTGATGAGGCCAACTGCACAGATTCAGGTGAATGAAAAAGAAAAACGCATATGCTTAGGAGTTAGTGTAAGAAGATATTTTTAAGTAATCCAACTGATCGCCTCATTTATCTTTATCAGGAGCGACCTGCTCTCCGTACGCCTTCACCTGCAACAACAAGCACTGCATCTATGCCAGTTGGCGCTGTGATGGCATGGACGACTGCGGAGACGGCTCCGATGAGATTAACTGTCCCACTCGTGTACCTACCAGCTGTTCATCCGGCTACTTCACCTGCAACAACAACAGATGCATCTCCGCAATATGGGTGTGCGACGGTGAAAATGACTGTGGGGATGGCTCTGATGAGCACAACTGCAGTAAGCACAGATTTCACAAGTCTTCTTGAATTGCTGCACATACAGCTATTATGTTATTATATATTAACATACGTTTAAAAAAATAAATAAATGAGCTATGTTTGTGATTGTCAGATTCAACCATCACCACATGCCCTCCAAACTACTTCTTGTGTCCTGATCATCGTTGCATCAGTAGCTTCTATGTTTGTGATGGAGACCAAGACTGCTTGGATGGCTCTGATGAGAAAGATTGTGGTACGTATCTGGAAAATCATCCATGTTTTAGAAATTTTTTTAGATCTCTGGAGCAACATCGTATATTTAATGCAACTAGTTTGATGGCAGCAAAAAGCTGCAAGCCACTGATTGTAGTTGTTTGCTGTTGTGCAGTAAAGGTTTACTCATGTTTTCTGTGTTTTCTGTCTCCTTTGTGTTTTAAGAGTTTTCCTGTTCCTCCTTTGAGTTTGCCTGTGCCAGTGGGGACCAGTGTGTCTATTCAAGTTATCGGTGTGATGGAGTGTTTGACTGCAGGGATCATTCTGATGAACAAGGCTGCCGTATGTTACCTGCACAGAATAATGTTTTGTATAATTACAGATGGGAAATTCCACTCTCTGCTCAAATTTATCAGAGAAAGTCACTGAAGTTTTATTTATTTATTTATTTTCTCTGACACCTCCAGCCACCCGAGGTCCAGGCCTCTGCCACGATGATGAGTTTCAGTGCCAGAGCGACGGTTTCTGTGTACCAGATGAGTGGGAGTGTGATGGTCACTCAGATTGCGAGGATGGGTCTGATGAACACAACTCCTGCCCACCTGTCACCTGTGGTTCCAACTACTTCCAATGCGCCAACAAGATATGCATCCCAATGAGTTGGTTGTGTGACGGCCAAAATGACTGCCGGGACATGAGTGATGAACTAAACTGCCCCACCCCTCCGTTTACTTGCCCCTCCGGACAGTGGCTGTGCCCGATCAGTGAGGTGTGCATCGACCAGGACAAGGTGTGCGACGGCCAAAGGGACTGTCCCAATGGAGCAGATGAGTCACCTATCTGCAGTGAGTTGAATGTATTATGTATAACATTTAAATCTCTATATAGACATAAAAAGAAAAGAAATTAAGGATAGCTAAACTGCTTTATATTACTTAAAAAACTGGTATAAGTAAGACAAAAAGACAAATGTACTAGAATTTAAGACACAAATACATTATATTACTAACTCCTGTAGATGAAGATGACTGTTCACTCAGCAACGGGGGCTGCAGCGATGGTTGTGTTCAAGGCCCATTTGGGGCTGAGTGCACCTGTCCACCAGGATATCAGCTCCTCAATGACTCAAAGACCTGCGATGACATCAACGAGTGTCTGGTTCCTGGTTTCTGCAGCCAGCAGTGCTACAATGAGAGAGGAAGCTTCAGGTGCCACTGTTCTGATGGTTACCTCCTAGAGCCAGATGGACGGACCTGCAAAGCTACGAGTAAGCAACAAGCGCTACATTACAGGAACTGTGTAACTTGTATAAAGATACTACAGGTCTTTCAGTGACCAACAAGCTCTTTTTCCATCTTTAGACCCAAGTGCAGCTGTACTTTTACTTGCCAAACGTAGCCAGATCATTGCCAACAGAGTCAACATAAGACCACCCCTGATGAGTCCAGTGATCACCGGTTCAAGCATTGTGACTGTAGACTTCGACAGTGTCACTAACAAAATCTACTGGGCTGATACCACAGAGAAAAAAATATGGAGTGCCTACCAGAACGGCACTGACAAACAAGCGGTAAGGCAAATGGTCACATGTAACAACAGAGTTTCTTGCTTTATAATCTGAACATTTAAATGAACGCTTTAATTTTGTGAGTGCTCAATATGTCCCTGTTGTTTTAGGTGTTCTCGTCTGGTCTGATGGTAACAGAGAGTATTGCTGTGGACTGGGTTGGTCGGAATCTGTATTGGACAGACTCTGTCATGGAGAACATTGAGGTTTCCACTCTGGATGGTCGTTTTCGCAAGGTCCTCTTGAGTAAAAATATTACCAACCCCCGTGGATTGGCTTTGGATCCCCGTAACCAGTAAGTACACTCAAGTTATGTGGATTTTATGCTGGTATTACATTGTTTAATTTAATAGTTAATGCCAAAGGCCCTTTATAAATACATTTTCACCCTTTTGTACCATACTCAAGTCTTTGACCTCTCTGTCTTTCTTATTCATGCCAGTACCAACCTGATGTTCTGGTCAGACTGGGGCCAGAACCCCAGGATTGAGCAGGCCAGCATGGATGGAACCATGAGAAAAGTCATTGTCAGCACTAAGATCTACTGGCCCAATGGCTTGGCCCTGGACTACACCACACAAAGAGTCTACTTTGCAGACGCCTATCTCAGATATATTGACTACTGTGACTATGATGGAAACAACCGATATCAGGTTATGGCAAGTGATGTGGTAAGTTTAGTTTTTCCTATTTTTCATTATAAGGAGGAAATATTTACTACTTGTTTAAAGTTTATACCCTTTTAATCCTTTTTCAACACGGTTTAGAGAACTGAGACAATTTGGTGTCACTCCTTACCGCATGCATTAAAGCCAGGGGTGTTATCATGTCTGTTATTGGAGGATACTGGCATAAAACCATTCAAATACAATGAGTGTTACATTTTAAATATAATCATTGTTCACAATAAGTTTTTATCCTTTGTGTGTCTGACACCAGGTTCTCCAGCACCCATATAGTATGACCATCTTTGAAGACACCATATACTGGTCAGAGCATTATACCAGCAAGGTGATGAGTACCAACAAGTTCCATGGTGGCAACATCACTACTCACATGAACAATGTCTACCAGCCCATGGGCATTGTGATGGCTCATCCCATCAAACAACCCACAGGTAGTTTTCAAATAAAAAACAAATCTTACTTGGATACTTGTAGCTTTGAGAAGAAAAGTTTTTGCTAATTCAGAGAGAATGTTCTTTTTTCCCTTTCTTTCTAACGTGAACCCACTATAAAAATAGAAATTTATATTGTAAATAGTGAATAAATAAGAACTTTCTGTCATGTAAATGTTTATCTATTACTTGGTTACTTTGGTGTAGTATGAATGGACATGGAGGAGGTCCTTATCAGGAAAAAAAACAATCTAAAACATATGAAAATACAGTCCAAATTTATGTCCTCCATCACATTTTCCAAAGCAATCCAGCAGGACCAGATTGGAGTTTTTGGTGGGCCAATCCTGGTCCCCAGAGCCACAATTTTGATACCCTTAAGAAAATAGGTGGACCAAATCATGCCAGCAAAATGCTCCCAGAGGCACCAGATCCCTTCACTGTGAGCGTGGAAGGCTCAGCTTGTTCCTTTCATTTGTCATCTGTTTGTTCACTAAATTTTTCCTTTATTGTTACCAGTGTGATAGTTTGATGAATCGGATTTCAAGGCTGAAAGTGACTCTGTGCTTTTGTGTTTAGCCATCAACCCATGCAGCGAACACCTGTGCACTCAGCTGTGCCTGCTGTCAACATTGAGACCCAGATACTACACCTGCCACTGTCAATCCGGTTGGAAGCTGGATGCTGACAAGCGCACCTGTGTTAAAGGTAATTTTGGTTTTACACCTCTCTCTGTCTCACTGTTCACAGAATTTAACAGTGCTGAATATAAATTAGTGTCAGTAATGAGTTTACTGCTCGTCATTATTATTAATTTCATAAATGTTTTGCTAAAATAAATCTCTCCTACAACTGTGCATCTATTTGTTCTTCTCCATTCATTTCTAGATGAGACTGCCTTCTTAATGGTGGTTAGAGATACTGTGATTTTTGGCATTCCCCTGGATCCAACAGACCCTTCCAACAATGCAATGACCCCAGTGTCTGGCATCAGCCAGGGGCGGGACATTGACTTTGATGATCAGGAGCAGTTTGTCTATTGGGTGCAGAGCACTGTGAGTGGAGGTCTTAAACTGAAGAGGCGGAGAGAGTTTTAGAACATGCAATAAATTTGAGTGTGAAACATGCATAGATTCTAATTGAGATGTCTCATTACAATCATTCATAATATTAGTAAGGAAATTGTATTTCATTTTAATAAGTTTAAAACAGAAGAAAAATGAGATCAGTACACATCAATAGTACCTGCAGATTCTGAATAGTTCTTTTTAAATTAATTGTCTCTTTTTTGTTCTGATGCTAGGATTCAATTTGGAGAGTGAAAACCGACGGAACAAACAAAACTCAGTTTGCTCCAGCTGCTTTCATGGGCTCACCGGCTGGTCTGGCTTTCGACTGGATAGGCCGAATAATGTATTACACCAATCCCACTGCCAAAACCATTGAAGTAAGCATTATTTTGAGAGACAGAATCATTTGATTATCAACTACTGATAAGTTGCTGCCATACCTAGAATCACTTGAATTAGAAGAGATCAGAAAACACCGGGGCAAAAAAGATTAAATACAGATTTTGTCATGATGTTGTGTTTAACTACCAAAAATACCCGAAATCAAATATGCTCATTTCCTTTTTATCCTATTTTGTGGTATAATATTATTTAATTTTATTTGTATTATTATTATTTATATAGTTGGTATATTTTCACATTTTTGTTACTTGAAGAAGTTTAGTTTAGCAAATTATTACAACAACCTACAATTAAAAATGCTACGCATGGTTAACTCAGAGGTTTTATATCTTTTTGATAGCAAATTAATTAAATTTAAATTTTTATAAAGTGACTGCTGAACATTTGTTCTGTGCTATAGTTAACCTCAGGTTATGATTTGGTTTTTGGTTTTTTGCTTTTATTATTTATTTGGGGATTTGTTGTTTTTTTTAGTGGAAGTAAATAAAACACAATGTCGCACTTAGGTTATCCGTGTTGATGGAAGTGAGCATTACAGGAAGATCCTTATCACCTCTAATGGAAAACCAGAGGGAGTAGGAGAGCCTATTGGAATTGTGCTGGATCCAGCCCGAGGGTAAATCACATGTTCATAAAAATTAATAAATACATATAATTACCTTGATCAGCGCTATTTAGATAATATACCAAGGACACAGTACACAGCACCGTCATTACCATTAAGAAGACAATAGTTGGCTGGTGAATATGTTGGCAACATATTCACCTCACGTTTGCTTCCTGTGACATATATAACCCAATTAAAACAGGAACTTGGTCCAAGATGTTATTTAACTAAATGTCTACATGATTTTTTTATTTCATGATATTAGAATATTTTTCCATTTTAGTGCAACTAACCTAATGTAACTTTTTTAGCGTAAAATTTAAGAAATCTCAGTGTTTTGGACTTTAACATCCTGTTACCTATCAGCATTAGTGTGGTACCAGCAGCAAATCATGTGTATAGGTGTGACTTTTGACTGAATGGGAGGAGAAGTTGGCGGTATGACTCGCTGAGATCACATCACTTGTCATATTTAACTATTCCCTCAACAGAAAGTTATTTTGGTCAGACAAGGGGTCAGACAGTGGAGTTCCTCCAAAGGTCGCCAGCGCTGACATGGATGGCAGCAACCTTGTGAACCTCTACACAGGCAACATGGCTAACATAGGGTTCATCACTGCCGACATCTCCACCATGAAACTGTACTGGGGCGTGGCTGGCACAGGGGTGGTGAGTACAAGTTACCTGTTTAATATGTAGACTTTAACTAGAAATGTGATCACTCACTTTAATATTTTCGGTTCGTTCTTGTTTTCCCAGATCGAGCGTGGCACTATGGACGGAGCAAGCCGTGTGACGGTGGTCAGCAGTCTGTCCCATCCATGGGGGTTGACTATTTACCAGAATTACCTCTACTACACTGACCTGGACTATGAGGTCATTGAGAGGGTGGACAAGGAGACTGGCGCCAATATGGTGGTGATGAGGAGCGGCATGTCTGGCCTCCATGGACTCAAAGTGCATGCAAGAGACAGTATGTGAATCAAGTGTTTTTCAAATAACTACAGAAGTGTCCGTTCTTTGGGTTTTTGGTGTTTTCGTGCAGACTGGTTAGATTATACAATAATTAATACGGATATGTAGTGGTAAATTTATGTCATTTTCTGAATCTAACTTTTTGTGTTTTGCTCATAACATTTTCTTGTTTTTCACAAAAAGTAAATGATCTTTCATTTTGGGAGATTTCACTTGTGTGTGCGTAGTAGAATATACAACACTTACTATAATTACTATAACTTTTTTCTTTCACTGTATATATCAACCATCTGTACATAGTACTATATTTTGGCTTTTTTTCTATTCTCTTATTTATCTATAATTTTTTCAGTTTTCATTTTTTCTAATATATCTCTAATTCCCTTTTTGTTCCTGTTCTTTGTGCTGCTGGAACGAGTGAATTTCCCCACTGTGGGATAAAATCAAGTCTACATCTATATCTTTGTCTATGTTAAGATGCATTAAAGTCTAGGACTCCTGACAACAAAGGATGCGTCACCTCTGTGTTTGAGATAGATCGCGGAATACAAAGAAGACAAGTATTTGAGGATATTGGGAAGCAAGTTTAATTAAAAGAAAAAAAAGTCCAAACTTAGTATATACGATCAAAGATTGTCTCCCGCTGAAAGTCACAGGTTCGACACAACACAAAAATAACTTGTATAATATCAGTCAAACCCTTTTCATGTCAGGAGATCTGGTATAAATTCTTATTCTCCAGTCAAATATGGGCATCCAGTAACGCTGGCCTTCACCACCCTGTCTTTTCCACCTCAGACTCAGCAGGAACCACTAATGCCTGCAGCTCCAACAACGGGGGCTGTCCGCACCTCTGTTTGCCCAAACCCGACAATAAGAAGACCTGTGCCTGCACTACAGGGTTTCACCCATCTCCAGATGGCTCCAGCTGCCAAGAGTATGAATCTTTCGCCGTTGTCTCCACCCGCTCATATATCCGTGGCTTCCACGTAAACAGCTCTGACCACTCTGAAGCTATGGTGCCTGTCGGCGGATGTATGTTGGCTTCTTATTGTCTTGAAATATGAAGTTCAAACCTGTTTTCATATTATATAGCATAGATTATAATCATGAACTTTCCATTAACCCAAGTTCCTCCCTGATATTTTTCTCAGCATCATATGTCATTCATGACAAGGTGGATGCCCACATTGAATCTGGCTATGTGTACTGGACTGAGAACAGCACCTACTCCACATACAAGGGTATTTTCAAAGCCAGAACTGATGGAGGGCATTACACCAGAGTTCTCCCTTCAGGAGTTGGCGTAAGAGGCATTCAGGGTCTGGCTGTTGACTGGATTGCAAGTATGTGGCAACATCCACCAACAATTTTATCCATCCACCTCCACTAGCATTAATTTAAAATATAAAGAATCTACAAAGATAATGTAGAGTTTCTCTATTTACTTTTTTAGATAACTTGTATTTCACCAATGCTCATAAAACCGAAACCTACCTGGAGGTGATGGCCATCAACACGACCTTCCGAATGATTCTCATTAAGTCCTCTGAGGACCAGCCCCGGGATGTGGCTGTCAGCCCTAAACTTCGCTACCTCTTTTGGACTGATGCTGGTCAGACACCAAAGATTGAGCGGGCCTTGCTGGATGGCACAAACCGCACGGTGTTGGCATCAGAGAGCTTAGCGTCACCTCGTGGCCTAACAGTTGATTACAGTAATAACTTCCTCTACTGGACAGATGATGTTCTTGATATGATCTCACGCATGGCCATAGACGGCACAGAGAGGCAGATTATCCGGTATGGGAGCCGGTATCCATCTCCAATGGGACTGGCTATATTAGGAAACTACATGCTGTGGGTGGATAAACGGCTTGGAAAGCTCTTCCAAGCCAGTAAGGACCCAGCCAATACTGACCAGCCAGAGGTGAACATTGAATTTGCTTAATTTAACCCACAGTTGTAGTTTTAGCTGTCATTCTCTCCAGTGATAGCTTACAATAATATAAAGTACAGGTAAACAGAAAATCCTCTTTTGAGAATCTGGAAATTAAATACATGTGATGACTTTTTTTTTCCAGAAAAAAAAAGAAATCAAAGGATTACTTACTTATTAAAATGGACAGTTTTTGGTTTACTAGCTTAATTAATAGTTAAGCTAGTATATAATATAATATAATAGTGCTGATCAAATTTAGCTTAGGTACATAAGAACCGTTTTTCTGTCTGATCAGAAAATAATCTTTCTTTGAAATGGACAAAACAGATGTTTTTTGTGGAACAGAGGATTCATGAGTCATGGTAGCAGTCATTAGCAATTAGCAGCAGTAGCAATATTATAAATCCAATAGCAGTGAAGAAGGGCGAGGAAGTTACGGAAATGCATAGAGTTTGGTTTGTCATTTTTTGAAGTCACATTAATAGCATTAACATAGATTTAGCATTGTTAATGTTTCGGTAACATTAGAAAAGACTGGTATTGTAAGAGACAGTTTGAGCTGACAGCGAGCATAAAATTGGCATACTTTTTGTGATAGCAGTTGGAAGTAGTTGTAGGCATTTAACAATCATTCTTCACTTGTGCTATGCCTATGCTATCTGACAAAAAAATAACAATTTTTGGTATTACCAGGTAATCCGAGACAATCTCGATGAGCTGATGGACGTCACCATCTTTGACGCACATGTCCAGCCTACATCTGCCAACCTGATAGGATTTAACCCATGCCACGAAGACAATGGACGCTGCCAGCAGCTCTGCTTTGCCATTCCAGACAAGCAAGGACCTAAATGCGCTTGTGCCCACGGGAAACTTCTCGGTAATGGAGTATCATGTGGTTATGAACCGGAGGAGTTCTTAGTTTTCTCCACAGAGTACACGCTAAATAGCCAGAGGTTAGACCCAACGGATCATAGTCTACCCTATCCAACTGTGACCTTGGGCTATGGCGTAATGGGCCTGGATTATGACTTCCGAGAGAAACGAATTTTCTTCACGCAGTATGTCGGGATAGGTCGGAGCAGGATTGGCTACATCACCACAACATCTGTCACCAGCCCTCCTGTCACTATCATCTCAAGTGAGTTAAGCATTATCACTCTTCACATTCATCATTTCATTTTTCTCATTTGTGACTTTATTTCATTTCAAATCCTCTAAATGCTGCTTAGATTTGGACGATCCAGAGGGTTTGGCATTTGACTGGATAAACAAGCGAATTTACTTCACCGACTACTTTAAACGTAATGTCCAGTCGATCGGAGTAGATGGAGGTAACCGGTCAATCATAGCCCCTGCAAACTGGCCCAAAGGCATCATTGTTGATCCATGCTATGGGTAAAAGCAAACTAATATTCTCAAATGTCCAAAGATTAAAGATGACTTTCAGATATTAAACATGCTATCAAGTATAGCTTTGAGCTCCCTCTTATTACTGTGTCTGATGCTTCTCGCTTTCCAGTTACTTATATTGGACTGACTGGGGATCTCCAGCTAAGATTGAGAGGGCAACACTGGGTGGAAACTTCCGGACTGTCATCATCAGCACTGGCCTGACATCACCCAATGGACTGTCTATAGACTATGAGGAGAGGATGCTCTACTGGGCCGATGTTTCACTGTATGTCCAGTTATTCTGATATAAATTAAAAATTAGGAGAGAGACAGATTATGCAGCAGATTTTCTTTTCTTTTTTAAATTTCTTTCTACAGAGACAAGATTGAGCGGTCCACCCTGACTGGTGAGAACCGAGAAGTGATCATGCAAGGGCTCAGCTATCCATTTGGTATGACTATCTACAAGCAGGATATCTTCTGGACCGACTGGACTGAAAGAGGTGTCTTTAGGGCTAGTAAGAATGATGGCTCTGGCTTTACAGTGCTAGCCCAGAATCTGGAGTACCTACCAAAAGACATCCACATTCATGCTGAATCAAAGCAGGAGATTTGCTCCAGCTTCTGTCAGCAGTTCAACGGTGGCTGCAGTCATGTCTGTGTTTCTGGTAAGAGCAGGCTTTTTGATGCACAAAAAGGCACCAAATCCCACCTTAAGTTGTATAACAGACAACAGGAAAAAGACAGCAAATATACAAGGAATCTTACCTCAGGTATCTGTGTTACCTGTGGTTTTTCAGGTCCCGTCGGCCCTGAGTGCCAGTGTCCTCATGAGGGGAACTGGTATCTGGCAAACAATGGCAAAGACTGTATACAAGACACGGGGAAACGCTGTCAGGCAGATCAGTTTACTTGTCTCAATGGTAACTGTATCTTAGCACGCTGGAAGTGTGATGGCTACAACGACTGCCACGATAACAGTGATGAGCTCGAGAGAGTTTGTGGTGAGAAATCCAGAAATTTTTTTCAAAATTTCTTATTTAAACAGACAAACTTAGCCAGCCAAGAAGCAAACAGCTATACCAACATCTGCAAAAGCCTTCATGTTTTCTTTTAACCCTTCCCCAGCCTTCCACACTTGCTCAGCCACAGACTTCACCTGCGACAATGGGCGCTGCATCCCACTCAGCTACACCTGTGACTACACAAACGACTGTGGTGACAACAGTGATGAACAGGGCTGCCCCTTCCCCACATGTAACCCTGCTACCGAGTTCACCTGCGCTAACGGACGCTGCATCAGCGCAACCTTTGTCTGTGATGGCTACAACGACTGTCGGGACAACGCTACCTCTGACGAAATCAACTGCCGTGAGTAATGACACGGCTAATTGTTGGGCTTAATATTTGATTATGTTAGACAATGAGATGGTTACTGCAAACACAGAAACAAATAAAAAAAGATGAGATTGAAGTCACTGTTTTCTCCATCCGTTCCTCCCCAGAAACTAAAGTTGGACAATTTCAAGTTAAATACTGTGCCCGTACTCACACCTAAAATGATTCTATATTGCTAAATAATAATGTTATAAATAATGTTACGTATGTAGTGTCAAAGGGCTGGCAGTGGCCTTGGGTGAATGATCTGATCTGGTGTCTTTCCAACATCTCTCCAGCTGATCGTACATGTCCCAATGGCCAGATCAAGTGTGACAACACCAACATCTGCATCTACCCTGGAAACCTATGTGACGGCTTTAACAACTGTGGAGACAACAGTGATGAGAATCCTCTCTTCTGTGGTGAGCTGAGTCAGAGAATGTATAAAGCGTCAGCTAATTTAGACTGCACATCAATAAAGATGTAAATCTATGCAAACTTGCGCTTATGTGTGTTACAGCGGGGCGTACATGTGCTCCCGATCAGTTCCGTTGTGATGTAGGAAAGTGTATCCCTCAGACTTGGGTATGTGACTTCATCAAAGACTGCACTGATGGCACAGATGAACCTGCCTCTTGTGGTGAGTGCTCAACATTAGTGCAGCTAATAGGTAACTTAAATTCAAAGATGTTTATACTTTAGGTTTGATGTGAGTTTCCATAGTGACTCGTGTTTTGCATAAGGAGGACACACTTGTATGAAGCAAGCTGGCCCTTTTTTCTCTTTCAGTTCACACTTCCCATCGTCATTAAAATGTGATTCTGTGTTTTCTACTGTGCAGAAGATATAATCAGAACATGCAGTCCGAACCATTTCACTTGTACCAATGGGAACTGCGTCCCTGAGTCACTGGTGTGCGATGGCAACAATGACTGCTGGGACAACAGTGACGAGGCTCCTGAGCTGGAGTGTGGTGAGACACCAGTTAGATATGTCGTCATTATTTGTGCAGTGTTAGGCTGCTCGATATTTTGACTCGTTTATATCATCTCAGGTTAGCATTCTCATACACTTTCATCAATTTTGCTTTTTAATATCATATTGTCACCTGGAGGCCAACGAACCTGTAGTTCTGACCAGTTCACCTGTCCGACCTGGTACCCGGGCCATCCACGCTGTGTGCCTTTAAGCTTTGTGTGTGATGGGGAGAAAGACTGTGCCAATGCAGCTGATGAGCTCCAGAACTGTCCCAACCGGACCTGCCACATGAATGAGTTTGCCTGTGCCAACGGGCTTTGCATCCTTGTTCCCTTCCAGTAAGTGTGACACGTGTGACCAAATAAAAGTAGAGATGTGTTTACTGGTCTGGAGACAAATTCTCTTGTCAGGCGAGTAATTAATTACTACTCTACTGTAGCTGTGATCGCGTGAATGACTGCGGTGACGGCAGCGATGAGGTGGGCTGTACGTATGACACCTGCAGCAGCAACCAGTTCACCTGCAGTAACGGAGCCTGCATCTACTCTTTCTACATCTGCGACGGGCAGAACGACTGTTTGGATGGTTCGGACGAGGCAGACAGCTTGTGCCTCACGCCTCAGCCCACCTGCTCTCCTCAGCAGTACATGTGCAAGTCGGGAGAGTGCATCGATTCCAATAAGGTGTGCAACGGACAGAAGGACTGTCAGGATGACAGTGATGAAAAAGGCTGCGGTAAGAGGAAAACAAACACAGGAAACTGCGGGACATTTTTGATATAATTTATGAACTGTATTTCCTTGTCACAAAGCATCTAAAAGAAACTTTGGTTGCACAAATCTTTACATGCATATGGTTAAAGTATATATAATGAAGCAAGATAAGAATGTGTCACAAAAAGTATTATTTGTCAATCAGACCAAGCCTATGTGCTTTCATATTTTATGAAAATGTTTGCTTTTATAAATATATGTATATTTGCACATATTGCTACATATTATAAATACTGATAATTTATTCTGAAAAGATGGAGTATGTAATCAGACTTATTTGTCTGTCTGTCTGTTTGTTAGCAGTCCAAGATCCACAGTTTTCAAGATACACATTTTCACATTTTGTGACAGTAGACACCAAAAACAGCTCAGGATTATTTAATTTAGGTGAAAATCAGAGGTCACGCCAAATATGAATATCTGTGAAAGTGTTTTATGGATTGTCCTTAAACTTGACAACAATATACTAGGCCTTGGGGGACATTAGTACCTGGGTTGGCTAAGCAGGCCAATCTTGACCTTCAATGTTTGCACCAAAAGTCAATTTAAATTTAATCAAATGTTTTTTACAGTTTATAGAAACCAAAGGTTTCAGTCAATTATGCTCCAATCATGTGGGTAAAGATAATAAAATACACAATTTTAGTACGCAATACTTTAAAGTCATGAGTCAAAGGTCAGGGTGACACAAATGAGGAAAAAGGCTGAGATTCCATTGGATAATCTCCACATTTTACAGCAATATATTAGTCAGTGGAAAACATAAGCACTGTCATTGTTTGAGCTCTTTTAAAACATTCTTGTTTCAATAGAAAATTATACATTTTCACTATGATAAACCATCAGAGTTTTAGTATAGCTCTTGCCCTTCGTGGAGAGTTGTGCTCTTTGAGTGCTCTTGTTACCTGTATTTTTGCTGCAGGTCTTAAAACCTCATCCATATTCTGTCTTTGCTCAGCTTCTCACTTTTTCTTTATTCTCTTTAGGAATTAATGAGTGTCTCGACCCAGCAGTCCACAAGTGCGCCCAAATCTGCACTGACACCCTCACCGGTTATTACTGTTCCTGCAACCCAGGCTACCAGCTCATGCCAGATGGCAAAGCCTGCGAGGACCTCGACGAGTGTGTCAGCACACCCGCCGTCTGCAGCCAGATCTGTGAGAACAGTTTTGGCTCATACCACTGCAAATGCGCCCCAGGGTACATCCGCGAACCGGATGGACGCACCTGCCGTCAGAACAGCGGCATCAACCCGTACCTCTTGTATACCAATCGCTACTACATCCGCAATTTGACCACTGACGGGTTACAGTTGAGCATAGTCCTGCAGGGCCTGACAAATGTGGTGGCATTAGAATTTGATCACTATGAGAAGAGGCTGTACTGGCTGGACGTAGGGGCGGGAAAGATTGAGAGGATGCGCTTCGATGGGAGCGACAGGGAGACGCTGGTGAGCAACGATATAGGAGGAGCTGAAGGCCTGGCACTGGACTGGGTTGGCAGGTTTGTAAAACAGGAGAAACCTAATAGATAATGATCTGTTAGATAAAAGTATTTAGGTTATTAAGTAACAAGAAGTGATTCGTACAATTGGAAAACAATTGTTTGCACATGTACTCCTTTTTTTTATATAACTAGCAAATCGCTCTCTGAGCACAAAATACATCCTGAGTAAACACACACGCACACTTCCATATACAAAATAAAGAAAAAGAGAATATGAATGGGGTAATTTCTATCAACTTTGCAGCTATGTGTTTCACAAACAACAACATCTTTTTCATTTATATATTTATTACATTTTTCTCCTTCCTGTCTCCTGCAGGAAGTTGTACTGGGTGGACAGGTATTACGGCTCAGTTCATGTGATCGAGCTGGATGGGCGCTACCAGAAGAAACTGCTGTCGGGGCACTTTACAGATAGAAATCACACCTACGTTATCACCAGACCTCGTGCTGTGGCTGTCAACCCTAAATATGGGTATTCACACACACACACACAGACACACATACACAGAAAATCTATGATTGACTCTAAAACCAAACATGTGCAATTGTTTCTGCCAGCCGGTTTTCAGTTGTTCCCATTCCTTTGCTTGGATTTTTCCTCATCCCTCATTCCTTCATTCCCGCCCTGTTTTGCCCAGATGGCTGTACTGGACCGACTGGGGTGACGCAGCATATATCGGCAGAGCTGGCATGGATGGAACAAATGTCAGCGCCATTATCACAACCAAGCTGGAGTGGCCTAATGCTCTAACTATAGACTACACCAACAACAAGATCTTCTTTGCTGATTCCCACCTTAACTTTTTGGAGTGAGTTCATGAAGTATCCCACACAAGGTTTACTTCTGTGCTGCGCTGAATTATCCAAACATTGGTTTCTCTTTATGGTTGTACATACAAATTAATCACATTGGATATAAAGTTCCCTGTTCTGTGCATCTTAGCTTTGCAGACATGGATGGCCAGAATCGGCACCGGGCCATCGCTGGCTCGCTTCCCCATGTATATGCTATTTCTCTATTTGAGGACTGGGTCTACTGGACAGACTGGAACACGCACACTGTGGAAAAAGCTCATAAGTACACTGGCGAGGAGCGTACAGTTATGGGCAACAACACCCATCGGCCCTATGACATTCACGTCTACCATCCCTATAGGCAGCCTCAAAGTAAGTATATGACAACTGTGTGCTTGATATTCCCAGCATCACAATAGACGGCATTTAATCGTCTTATTCCCCAGGCGAGAACCCTTGCTCGTCCCATTACCTGACCTGCAGTCATCTGTGTCTGATCGCGCCTGGAGGGCAGCGAGCTACCTGCGAGTGTCCCGATCACTTCATTGGCGTGGCTGTTGGATTTAAGATCCAGTGTGTTGCTGACTGCTCCAGCACCCAGTTCCGCTGTGGGGACAATGAGAAGTTAGTGTGACAGAAAGACATGATACTTTACTGTACTGCATATTAACCATCATCAGGGGTAAAGCTTTTTGTACTTTTTCTTGTCCTTAGGTGCGTTCCTATATGGTGGAAGTGTGATGGTCAGTCGGACTGTGGTGATGGCTCGGATGAACCTCAGACCTGCCCACCTCGCTACTGTTCAGTTGGCCTGTTCCAGTGTCAAGACGGAAACTGTACCTACCCCGGCTTCATATGCGACGGCCACCAAAACTGCCCTGATGGCTCAGATGAGGATGCTGCTCTCTGCAGTATGACAGTTACATTAAATCCTGAATATGAACTGAATAATAATGAATAATAATGAACTCTAAATAATAACTCAATCAAATGAAAATTGAACAGGAAAAATTACTTTACATTTACCAGATTCAAGTTTTTAACTATGATTCTTTTAGGCCTTTATTTTTTCCTTTTTCTCTTTTTTTCTTTCTTTCTTTCTGCTGAAAATAAAAGCCTGTTTTCAGAAAGAGGGTTCAATGTTAAACCTGTTTCCTGTCCTCACAGGCGATCACCGCTGTGCTGAAAACCAGTTCCAGTGTAAAAACAAAAGGTGCATTCCTGTGTCCTGGCACTGCGATGGAGTAGTTGACTGTACAGATGGCAGCGATGAGGATGCGGAGACTTGCTCCCAGAAGACCTGCAAACCGGGAGAGTTCACGTGTGCAAACGGCCGCTGCGTGCCGTCAATGTATGTGTGCGATGCCCAGGACGACTGTGGTGATGGATCTGATGAGCCGTATGAAGTCTGCAGTGAGTGCTACTGTCACGCGAATTAAATATGTGCCAACCATGATTTCCTTTTGTTTTCCCCATGTCTGTCTGTGATGAGCACAAAAGGAGCAGTTTAATTGATAATAGCCGTGCACTTTGCAGAACAGCATGACCGTTTAATCAAGCATCGACTTATCTGTTTCAGAGATATACAATCGATTTAGGCACAGCTCAGGTGTAACCTGGGTGAATTAATGAAGCTGCATGTAGTGTTGATTTTTCTAAATTTAAGTTGCACAGTCAATCTCTCTCTCCTCCTCCTCCTCCTCCCCCTCGTCCCCCTCTTCCTTCTGCTTCTAATTACTGTCTGTCTGGCAATGTCTCAACTCATCCTCCTTCATTAATTCTCACCCTCTTGTCACCTTGCAGACTTTATTTTCGATCTCACTACTAATCTCGCCACTTTCCTTCCATCCTTTGCCTGATGTCTCCGTCGCCTTGTCTCCACAGTGGGTCCAGACTACAAGTGCGATGAGGATACCGAGTTCTCCTGCAAGACAAACTACCGCTGTATTCCTCAGTGGGCCCGCTGCGACGGCTCAAACGACTGCATCGACAACAGCGACGAGGAAGGCTGCGGTCAGTGCTCATGTCTCAGCAGATGTGTCGGGGCTGTCAGACCAGCTGCATACTGCACATGTGTCAAAATCTTAAATTAGTTCCTAAAGAGCTGATGATATCGTGGTGTACTTTAAAAGTACAAGCTCTGCAATGCTTGTAGTTTCTAATCCAGAAAAAGAAATCTGAATACCTTTACAGATCATTTGCACCACTCAATCATTAAATAACATATTTATTTGTTTCAGCCTTGGCTGTAACTGACTTTAAAGCTCCGGTTCCAAAGATTAAATAATAATAGGTGTAATGCAGAACTGTAAAAACAAATAGCAAAGATACATCATCCTATATAAATAGAAATTACACTGTAAGAAGGCGGTCACACACAAATTAGTATTTATTAGTGACAATGTATCAAGCTGTGTTAAAAAAGACTTTCAGATTATAAAAAACTGATGAAGTTAAAGCTACAGTGTATAAAATATCACCACTAGATGTCAGTAGAATGCAGATTGCAGTCTACTGACAATGTCAGGAATAAATTAGCATGCTTTTATTTATATTTCCATGTCTTAGAGTCCTGACAGCGATGACATCTTGGCCACTATTTGCAAGATAGTGAGGCTTCCACAAACTGCTGCCGACTTCTATGTGTTGTTAATGGATTAGTTCTAAGTTTATAAAAATGCATCAATCTGTTGGAAGCTGTAATAACACACTGATCAGTTTATATTTATGAGTACAATCTTTTTTTATTCTATTAAATAACCTAAAAATTGACACACTTTACCTTTAAGTCTGTGGTTTCAGCAGGTTAAAAATCTTATTCCCAAAATGTTCTCATGACCACATGTTCAAACACCTTTTGTGCTGCTGCTTTTTAACAGAGGAAGTGACCTGTGACCCTCTGGGAGATTTCCGTTGTGACAATCACCGCTGCATTCCCATCCGCTGGCAGTGCGATGGCTCTAATGACTGTGGCGACAGCTCAGACGAGAGAAACTGCCGTAAGTTTTTCAGTGCGATCTGTTTCAAAAATGTCTTCTTATTAAAAATGTTTCTTCTGACTGCTTTTTACTCATGTAGTTTTAAGCCTCATATCACAGCGGCCACACATCTCATACTGAACATGTGTGTGTGTGTGTGTGTCTCTAGAGCCAAGGCCGTGCTCTGAAAGTGAGTTTCGATGTGACAACGAGCAGTGCATTCCCGGAAGCTGGGCGTGTAACCATGTCAACGACTGTGGGGACAACTCGGACGAGCGAGACTGCGGTGAGCAGACGCCTCCTCCTCATGCTAACTCCTCGGCCTCCTCAAAATTACATCCAGCCATAAACAAAACACACACAGGCGCAAACACACACATCAACATAACATCTTGGCTCTCTTCCAGAGTTGCAGACATGTCGTCCAGGTTTTTTCCAATGTGACTCGGGTCACTGTATCCCCGCTATTCTGCAGTGCGACAACCGACCCGACTGTCTGGATCTGTCAGATGAGACCAGCTGTCGTAAGTTTACAGCGTGAAAATTAATGGCACTCTGGGTCCCCACAGTTTTGTTGTTTTTTTTTCTGTTTGTATGTGTGCGAGGTAATTATTCAGGCTTTAAGGCTTCAAAAGAATGAAAATGTGGCACAACAGTCTAACAGCAGACAGGGATATACAATTTTTGCTTAAAGCTTAAATGAGGTGAGAAACACAATAAGATTGTTTTAAAACTGCATTCACACACATATTAGTTTACCCCAGTAAGTAAATCACAGAGTAGCTATACAGGATGCATCCTTTTTTCACATTTGAACACAAACTGAATAATTTGGTGTGGTTAAACTTTGGACCTGTAGGGCTCTGATCATCCAGGAAGTGAGATCAAACCATCAACTGCAGTCATTTCCCTGCATTCTTTCCATTTTTGGCCAGTCATTTTTTTTTAACTATTATCCAATAAAGCCATAACATGCTTCCAAACTGATTGTAGACTGAAAACCAGTCTTTGTTATGTGCATCCTGTAAATGCCAAATTTCCCAGATAATAAGATTAAATCCAGAATACTTTTGATAAATTGTAACTGTTATTCAAATATATGAAAGTTGTACAATTATACAAGCACTCCATCCATTAATCCATTAAGGTATTCTTGCAGCTAATGGTTTAAAGTCAGAGATATGTCTGCTGATATGTTCCTCCAAGGTAACGTAACCAGGGTGGCTTCATTTGTTGTTGATGAAAGCTGCAAGCCATCCGTGTCTTCACTTTCCACACTTGGATTTATTCCTGTTTGCCCAAAGCGTCTCTGAAATGGTAACAGTGGGAATTCAGAGTAATTGCTGTATCCTTGTCTCTGTAAAATATGTAACCGTACACTGAAAAAAAAAAAAGTCCCCTCAGCTCTTCTCGCATCCAGCAATCTCAGATTGTCTGTGATGATAGAAGGAAACTCTCTGACGCTTGGACCCATCTGTTTTTGCCTCATCACTTGGTTCCCCTATGCTTTCCCTGCATGTCGTCCTCTGATTTCTGGGAACATGTCAGTTTTTGTTCTTCTGGTTGCCATGCAGCAGCAGCAGCAGCAGCAGCAGCAGCAGCAGCAGCAGGGCTGTGGAAGGAAAGTGGTAATAACATATTTGTAGAAAATAGAAAAATCTACCAACCGGCATGTCCAAGGACGGCACAAATCAGAGAAGAGTTACAAGCGATAATTCAAATAACTGTGGCAATAAAAAGAATGTTAAAAGAAGTGGACCAACTTTGAAAAGGGGGAGCTTTAAGAGAAACAGTGACCAGAATGGTGTGCAGTGCTGGTTGGTTTTATTCGTCCACTGATATATCTCTTTAAGAAAGACGGTTTAAAACATTACCTTGGTAAAGACAGGAAAACAATGAACTGATTTTAGTAATAATGTGCAAACTATCTCCCTTATTTTCCCGATCTTTCCAGCTACTCGATACCCTGGAGGCCGTTACTGCCCTGAGCACCAGTTCCAGTGTGCGAACCACATCTGTGTGAACCAAGGCTGGGTGTGTGATGGCATTGATGACTGTGGGGACAGATCTGACGAGCAACTCAATTTATGCTGTGAGAAGCTTGTTATTTTTTTTAGATATATATATATATATATATATATACCTACATAAAATACACAGAGAAAAAGAGGAGGGTTCAAATCTTTATATGAAAATATCATTTGAAATAAGATCTGGATTTAAAGTAGCAGTGTTTTTAGTTAATATATGTCTGTGTATACTTAATACAAGTTGGGCTCAAGTCGCATTTGCTTGTGTTTAACCAGTGAACATCACCTGTGAGATGCCGTCCCGGTTCCGCTGTGACAACGGCTACTGTGTCTATGCTGGAGTGGTGTGTAATAAGAAGGACGACTGTGGAGACGGCAGTGATGAGAAAGAAGACCTCTGTATGACTCCCACTCACACATTCCTGCAATCTGCATATTTATATGACTAAAAATATACATTTAAATGCACAAATCTGGTTAGTTATTGGACGTTTGAGCAGCGTGTAGAGTAATGGAATAGGACAGCTGAACATTTGGCAATATGGAGGGATAAACATTGATGTTTTGTAGTTGCCCTCTGCATAAACTATGTTTAGTGTACTGTGTAAATATATATGTGGGGCTGTGAAAAAGTATATGTCCTCTTCTCAGTTTCATGTTTTTGCATATTTTTCACATTTACATGTTACAGACAATCAAATAAATTTTAATGTTAGACAAGCCAGAGGAAATACACAGTGCAGTTTATACTACCCTGTCCTTTGTCCTGTCTTCCTCCCCAACCTCAACTGATTATGGCAGATGGTCGCCTCTCCCTGAGCCTGGTTCTGCTGGAGGTTTCTTCCTGTTCAAAGGGAGTTTTTCCGTCCCACTGTAGACCCTCCACACATGATTGTTGGGGTTTTCTCTATTTTCTTTGTGTTATTGTAGGGTCTTTACCTTGCAATATAAAGCATCTTCAGACAACTGTTGTTGTGATTTGGCACTATATAAATAAAACTGAATTGAATTGAAACTCAAGAGTACTGGAAACACTCCAGCATGAAGAACAAAAGAAGAACGTTTTGGAGTGGCCCAGTCAAAGTCCAGAATTGCATATAAACAAGCAACTTGAAAAACATATTGCTGCTTATCAGAATTTATCTCTCACTGCCAAGGGAATAATCACTTATTAGGTTTAAAAGACGGGACGGAGGGTCATTTTTTCATTTTTTCCCTTAATCATCATTTGAAAATAGCATTGTGTAATTATTGTGCAGTGTCAACCTTTTTTGATGACAAATATGCAAAAAAAATAAATAAATCAAAAAGGGGGGAAATACTTTATCACAGCACTGTGTGTGTGTGTGTGTGGGTGTGTGTGTGTATGAACATATATCATATATATATATATATATATATATATCTTCCATTTTGTATGTGAACATAATCAGATTGTGTATTAGTTTCAGCAAATGCACCTCTTATCATCAGTTACTGGGATTGTCAGGCATTAGTCCAAACAACACTAATGCTGATCCTGAACTTTCCTCTCTAAAGCCAGTCAAATGGGAAATCCCAAAATGACATCAGTGCCTGCACAGGACACAAAGCTGAAACATAACAAGGATAAGGAAAAAGTCTGTTGTATGGAATTGTTACACAATCAGCTTAAACATCAATCAGAGCAAATTATTTTGAGAGGAGATTAAATAGTTTGGTTCAGAGCAGAGGTGGACATTGGCTTGCTCATCTTAATCCACTTGTTTGTTGGCAGGAGACAGTAAAGATGTGCAACGCTGTGATACACAAGCACGAGTGAAAGGCGTAAATGTGCATCACGAAAGCATGTTTACGCTTTAATCTAGTGGGAGGAGTTGTGTTTGAAAATTTAGAAGTAAAGAGCTTCTAGAAAAAGCTCTGAATTTAATCTTAGATAAGTGGAGGTGATGCTTTCAGAGGTGGGCTTGTATACCCACTCAACCATTTCTGAATACTTGTGCTGATGATTCATCTCGACTGCGTCCTTCACAGGCCGCGAGCCCACACTGGCCCCCTGCACACTGGAGGAGTTTAAATGCACCAACGGACACTGCGTGGCCCTGCCATACGTGTGTGACCACAATGACAACTGTGGAGACCGCACAGACGAAATGGGCTGCAGTAAGTGCCACAACAAAACACTTATTCACCTTCCTGGCAGGAGGACAGCGTCCTCTTTTCACTTTAACTCAATGGCTGCAATTAAATGTTCCTGGGAAAAAACAGCACGAATCCTTTAGGACGAGTGATGATGGTGTTTTCACGGAGCTTTAATAAAAGATTTACGGTGTTTTGGTTCGGGCAGAAAAACGAATCCAAGCATTATATTGACTGAAACAAAAACAAATGCATTGTGCAATCAGTAGGAAATATGGCATGGATCTATGTATCATATTACATAATTGAGATTATGTGCTCTTCTACAGAAAGAGGAGATATTTTCTCATAATCAGAGAGAATTATAGGATAAGAGTATTAGAACTGTTGTCAAATTAATGAGATATGCATAGCACAAATATAGATAATTACTTCAATATTCTAATGAAGTTTGCCACCCAGAGCACATTATAGAGGGTATCAGGATGTACTCGAGGTATGATGTTTTCATGGATTCAATCATGTCCATAATACACGTGATTACACCAGTTTAAATACAGTCATATGACAAAGAAGTTAAGGTATCAAGACATAATAAAACTCCTCTGGTCTTTACTGGGTCCTAAAATAACTTAAACACAACCAGACATGAACATCAACATTATTTTTTTAACAAAAGATAAGCCAAAGAAGCAGTGAGTGAAAAGCTAACTAAAGGCCATCATTTAACAGTTTTTAGATCCACCTTTATCAGCAATAACTTGAAGTAATCATTTTCTGTATGAGTTTATTAGTGTTTCACGCCACTGTGGAATTTTGGCCCACTCTTCGTTACAACATTGCTTCACTTCATTGAGGTTTGTGGGCATTTGTTGATGCACAGCTATCTTAAGGTCCCACCACAGGATTTCAACCTAGCTGAGCTCTGGACTTTGGAGTCTTTTCTTTTTCAGCCATTCTGTTGTAGATTTGCTTCGGATCATTGTCCTGTTACACGACCCAGTTTCAGCCAAGCTTTATCTGTCAGACAGATGGTCTCATGTTAGACTCTAGAATACTTTGGTATACAGAGGAGTTCATGGCCGACTCAGTGACTGCAACATGCCCAGGTTGTGTGGCTACAAAATGAGCCAAGATCATGACCCCTCCACCACCGTGTTTAACAGCTGATAGGCTGTGTTTGTTTTCGCACCAAATGTGACACTGTCCATGGCCAAACATCTCGTAATGTCAAAAGGGCATTGTTCCTGAAATCTTATTGCAAACCTGCCATGTTCTTTTTATAGATGAGACTGTTTTTCAGGCACTTCCATAGAAGACATACTTGTTCAGTCTGTTTCTAATTGCGCTGTCATGAACTTTAACATTTAACATGCTAACTTAGGCCTGGAGACTCTGAGCGGTACCTCTTGGGTTTTTTGTAGTTTCTCTGAGCATTGCAAAGTCTGACCTTGGGGTGAATTTACTGGGATGTCACCCTCTTAAAACACTGGCAACTGTTTTGAATCTTACTTACTGTAGGATGATGACTTCAGATTATTTGAAGTGGGCTTTATAGTGCGTTTTTAGATTAACGGGCAGCAGCAGTTCCTACTCTAAGCTCATTGCTGATGTCTTTCTTCCTTAGCAGCACTTTCAGCCAGTAAACTGTAAAAACATCTGCTTCTATCGAGGTGGTTACACATATGTTCAGTGATGGTGAATACATTTAACCAGATTACTGGGTCATATCTGAATTAATCTGCCTGTGTAAACTAAGCCTATAAGTAGCTCTTGCGTGTGGCTCAAAAGCTGTTTTTTGCATGTTGTCTGTCCTCCAGATTTTGGCCTCGATCGCAACTGTGACGAGAATCTGTGCCAGCATAAGTGCACGAACCTTAATGGCACAGGCTTCATCTGCTCCTGCAGGCCCGGATACACAGTGGACCCAGACAGCACCTATACCTGCCTGGGTACACACACTCATACATACATGTTTATGACAAATATACATGTCTAGTTAAATATCTGTTGGGTAAAACCCACACTCCTTCTGATCCTGGCTGGTGATTTTTTCAGACATCAATGAGTGCGAGGTGTACGGCACCTGTCCTCAGGTCTGTAAGAACACCAAAGGCGGCTACGACTGTGAGTGTGCCCCCGGCTACAGGAAGGTGGGCAACGGCAAAATGTGCGAGGCTGCGGGTAAGAACAGCTGGGTTTTCTTTGGAGCCTAGAAGACTTCACAGCTACTGAAATATATTTTTGGCCTCATTTACAGTCTTCTTTCTCATCTAAGTGTGAAAAACAGATTCATCAATGATTTAATGGTGGGTCTAGTTAGCTGGCATCCCTTTTCTCTTGCTAGATTTGAAACAGCAAGAATGCTGTTGTAAATAATAACTGTTGTTTCTCTTGCTGTTAAAAATTACCTACATCATTTTATATATTTATATGTTTTACAATGTATATTTTATAAAACAACAAGTAGATGCAGGCCATACTGATCATTTTATTGGTGGAGAGACTGTAACTCTTAGATTAAAGACCTCAGAGACCAGCCTGTGCACCTTAATGAAATGTCTTTAAGCAATAAGAATGCACTTTTGGTCGATTTTCATATTTTTCAGTGACAAAAACATGTATGTGTGTGTCCAACAGGAGCAGCTCCCATGCTGCTTCTACCGGAGAACATTCGTATCCGGAGGTTCAACCTGCAGACAGAGGGCTACCATGACTTCATCGAAGAACAGGAGCACATCATGGCTCTCGACTACGACTGGGACCACAACAACACAGGATTCAGTAAGATATGCATGGATTAACATTAGTGCTGTGTGATACTATCGATCTGATCTGATAAGTAAATAAAGTGCCAGTATTGACGATATCAGTACTTTTAACCTATAAAGACAACTTGTGTAGGAGAGAGGTATATTTTTAAATAAAAAATTAAAAAATAATAATACATATTGGCTACATACTGAAGGACAGAAACAAAGTATAGATTCTATCATGTTAGTATCAGTATCAGCACTGGTATCGATACTATTGATATTTTGACCAATCTGCCTCCATATAATTAAGACTACCTACTCTAAAAACCACATAGTACACCTGGTTGCACACAAATTACACCAATAACAAATGTGTTTTGTCAGGTATGGTGTATTTCACTGTTGCTGGTAAAGACGCTATACCAGGCGCCATTAAGAGAGCGTACATACCATCAGTGGACGACGGCAGTAATAATATCGGTGCTGCTGTTGATCTCGGCATCAAATACATCACCAGCCCAGACGGCATCGCTGTGGATTGGGTCGGCAGGTGAGCTTACCTGATTACAGTAGTTCAGTGCTCTAATGCCTTAATCCTAATCCAAATTTATTAAAATATATTTTATTTACATTAAATATTTAGGGGGTTTGCCCATAAAGCACCAGAATCTTTTTCAGCTCTCTGATAATTTTGTTCCTTTTTTTAGAAATCTTTACTGGGCAGACTCCACGCTGCAGAGGTTAGAAGTGGCCTTGTTGGATGGACGCTACAGGAAGCACCTTGTCAAGACTGACCTGGGTCACCCATCTGCTGTGGCCGTGAACCCACGACTGGGGTAAGATTGCACCTGTGTTTAGATTTTGTTTAGATTTTCTAAACACAGGCGAAGTCTGTTAATTTCAATATCAAGCACAAAAACATTATGAGCTCCCAGAAACACATGAGTCAGTGCATATACAACAGGGTCACATAAAATCTCAGAGTTCCCACCTCTTACACGCTAAATAATGACAGTATTTTTTATGCCAAAACCCAGTTTGCACTGGTCCATTTAAGATGTTATTAGTGATTCAATGATATACCTTCAAGAGCAACATATGAAGGCTGTACAAATATGAAACATCACAGGATTCTGTGTTTGCCAAGATGACTGTGATCTTGTATTTGTGGACATAAGCGGAGATATCAGCTGAACATGCCGAGGTGGAGGGTCAACTTAGCATAGAAACCCTGCATCGGTATCAGTGTCGGCCTAGATTTTCAAAATAGTTTCAGATTTTGTAGCTGTCATGGGAAATCTCAGTGAAACCATCTTAATGAGCTGTTATTTGATGTCTGTCATTTTGCTGCAGGATGCTGTACTGGGCAGATCGTGGGACCACAGCCAAAATTGAGTGTTCCTGGCTTGATGGTCAGGAGAGAAAAGTTCTCGTGTCTGATGGTCTTGGGTGGCCCACTGGCTTGTCAATCGACTTCACCAACAATGACAGAATCTACTGGTCAGACTCAAAGGAGAGCCGCATAGAGTCTATTCTGCCATCAGGAGAGCAGCGTAAAACGGCCGTGTACATAGGTGATCCTAATTTCCTAATCCATTGTTCATATTCAAACGGTTGCTGTTACTGGAGCTGAGTAAAACTATTCAAACATTTCTGCATCTTTCCCAGATGTAAGGAACCCCTTCAGTGTGAGTGTATTCGAAGACCATGTTTACTGGAGCACTCAGGAGAAAGGCGAGGTGTTTCGACAGGACAAGTTTGGCCAGGGTGACAAGATCAAGCTGCTGACTGCTGGGCCCTGGCTCAGCCAGGTCTCTGTGTACCAGCAGCAGAGATACAACTCCATAGCCAGTAAGCTGCACACCCACTCACATGTCCACAAAGTGTGCATGCAGAGTTTTTTTGTTTACAGTGTGCAAAGCCCTTCATTTGTATCCATTTTATTTCTGTGTGATATTACGTTAATAGTCCATTAAACGTCGTGAACATTGAGTGCTTTGACCCACAAGAGCTATTTTATGTTTTTTTGTGCGTTCAGCGTTAGCAGTAATGTGCAGGAAAGTGGAAGAAGTCAACCATGAATAACAGAGGAACACATTATTATTCTATTAGCCACAACTGTAAAGAGAGGAGATTGCCTGGACAATGACAGTGATGATGATGAAACATGAAATATATGTTATTTATTTGCTTGTGCAGTGAAGAATCCATGCAAGGGAACCTGCAGCCACCTGTGTTTGCTCCGACCGGGAGGGTACAGCTGTGCCTGCCCCGAGGGCACCAGCTTCATCCCAGGCAGTAAAACTGAATGTGATGCAGGTGAGAAGAGGAGGTTTTTTTTAAATTTCCTCTGTACTTTTTCATAAAATACTAGGCATCATCATGTCTTAGCTAGGAGTGCTAGCAGCTCAGGAGATAGATCATCTGTCAGTTGAAAGGTTGGTGGTTCGATCCCTGTCTCTTTTGTGTCGAAGTATCGTAGGGCAAGGCACTGAATCCCAAGTTTCCCCAGATGCATTCAGTGTGTGTGAGCATTAGGTTAAAAGTTAAAAGTTCTTAGGCATAGAAAGAAGAACTTGTATGAATGGGTGAATGAGTGCTTAGAGTGCTCAAATTAAGTAGAAAAGCATTAGAAGTCAATTCACCATCAGTTAATTTTTTTAAAATTTGTGATCTTTCCAGCAGTAATATTGACAACTTTTTATCATTTTCCGACGTTATCTACACAGCATCAAATTAACATAGAGTTCAGTGAAGCTGATGGGACTAAACAGAATAGATTAAATAGATTTGGTAAACGTGTATAAAAATCAAGGGTAGTATTAACTCAGGCAGGCTGTGAAGTCGAGCTCAACCTCATTCCCAGCAGATCAGCCAATTTCTGCTGGGCTCACATCAGCTGGTAGCTAATAGTGAGGATAATATTATTTCACCATATTAAAGTGACACTTTTACTGTAAATGTGTTCAGACTTTTATTTTGTGACATTGCTGTAACAGGTCCTTCCACAGCATGTCTTTTGTCCCGTCTTCCTTCTCTCTTCCTGTTAAAAGGGAGTTTTTCCTTCCCACTGTTGCCAAAGTGCTTGCTCATAGGGGATCATATGATTGTTGGGTTTTCTTTGTATGTATTATTGTAGAGTCCACCGTACAATATAAAGAGCCTTGAGGTGAGTGTTGTTGTGATTTGGCGCTGTATAAATAAATTTGATTTGAATTGAATTTTTATGTTAGTGTTACTTAAACTGAAATGTTGAGCAGGCTTAGACCAACAGTAAATGGGAGAAAGAATAAAGGCCACTGTTCTGCCTGGCTCTGCTTTTAGTTTCTTCCTGTTAAAAGGGAGTTTTTCCTTCCCACTGTCACCAAGTGTTTGCTCAGAAGGGATTGTGGCTTGGGGCTTCTTTCTAATATTGTAGAGTCTTTACCTTACAATATAAAGCACCTTGAAGGGCCTGTTTTTTGAATTAGTGTTATATAAATAACTAAATAAAGTGAATTGAAATGACTATTGTTATCTTGACTGAATTAAGCTACACCGTGTCATCAGTACTGATGTCTCAGTAATGATCATTTTCCTGCCGTAGCACAGTAAAAACCTCTCAATGTTATGATTGTTCAGGGTTTGATCCACCGCCCACCATGCCGCCTCCCTGCCAATGTCAAAACGGAGGCACCTGCTACTTTGATGACAACAAGGCTCTCTGCATGTAAGATTTTCTTTCCTTTTTTTTCCTGCCAGCTGTCAAAATAAAACATTGGATTAAATTGCTGTGTTAATGCCGATGTTAATGTAATGTCAGTGAGATAAAGTTAAACCATTGGCAGTAGTGGAACTGTTATGTTTGTGGTTTGCATTTTGTGCAGATGTCCTTCAGAATGGAAAGGAGATTTCTGCGAGACAAGTGTGTTCCATGCGATTGCATCGTCAGGTATGTTTGATTTTAATTGAACAAAAATAAGATAATAACAAAATAAAAATGTCCTTCTAATTCTAACGAGCTTCTTCGTACATCACCTCTTGCCTGCCTGCCTGCCTGCCTGCCTCTGTCCCTCCCTGGCAGTTGGAATAGCCATCGCGGTAACGGTGGTGGTTGTGGCTCTGCTGGTTGCTCTGGTCTATGCTGCCAAGAAGAAGTCGAATCTGGCTGAGAGTTTGCGGAACAACTTGCCAAGCATGCCCAAAATGCCCAGTATGCCCAGTATGCCATCAATGCCTAGTTTTCCAAACATGAGGTAAGATCGGGAAAGTCAGAAATTAATGAAGTGTAACGTTCAACCACTAAAACTGATTTTCTGTTCAGGAAAGTAAAAAACACGAATCTGACATCTTAGTCAAAAAATAATAATATGCTTTATTATTGTTTGTGCTTTTTTTTGGAAAACAATAAATTTGAAAATTCGCAGATAAAAACAGTAAATATATTTTAGAAGTAATAGTATCATTTTAATCAGAGCTTGTGCACACTGGAGGATTAACTGTTACAGAAACATAAAAAACAATTATTTGGTAATTACCAGGACTGTTAATTTCAAGCTCGAGTGGTGGTCTAACAATGAGATCTAATAATAAATAAATTCATAAGTAAACTGAAAATCAAATGGGAAAGTAAATAAACAGTAAAATCACTACAATGATAAATACGCACTTTTACATCTTAATATTTATTAAAAATATTAAAATAATAAGAATAAGAATTAATAATATTTCATTTTAATATTTTTTAACATTTTTAAACATTCAATAGCACTTAATGTATTTACTTTATTTTGTGATTTTTGACATTGTCAGGCCTCCATATGAAATAAATCTAAAAGCAGATCCATTCATTGTATTTAAAGGTTGTTGACAGAGCATTATCAGACATGCTAGTGTGATATTTACATCAAATAATATCACTTTGCAGGAATGGTACAACCCAAAACGGCATGAAAAGAGAAGACAATGAAGGGCTGCAGAATGGAGAGGCGGTCAGTAGCAAACATAATATATTCATCAACTGTTTAAAAATGCTTTATAAAATGATTATACTTGCTCATCCTGTCTATGGTGATCCATAACGCTGATGTGTGCTGTGTGGTGTCAGGTCCCCTGTACGTCCATATTCACAGTGGAGACATCGGGGAAGAGTTTTGAGAACCCAGCGTATGAAGGTGGAGAACCGCTACCCTCCAACAACTTGCCTAAAGCCACCTCCGCTCTTATGGCAACAAATGAGGTGAGTAAACAACAACCACTGCTCTCCTGTGGACTTTATTGATTCCTCTCTATTCCTTTTTATTTCATGTCTGCGTCTAACAATTCCTCTATGGGTTATGCTCTTGTGCCCAGACTTTGTGTATAAATTAAATATCAAGGCTTTAATATAAACGTAGTGTAAATCTTGTGTGTGCTGTTTACTGTGTTACGTAACTGAATGAAAAAAAGTAAAGTACCTTTCATCAGCATCATATTCTTGTATTAAAAACGCTGCTCTGTGATCCGGTGGGTTTTATGTTTTGATGAGCTCGGTCTCATGACCCCATTTTTTTCCTCCCTCAGGAGTTTGTTGAGAATCCCTTATATGGGGAAGAGGCTCAAGCTGTGATTGAACGCATAGGAAGTGATTCCAAGCCTGAAGTTTCCACCGAGGTTGCCATCACATTCATCACAAATCTTCCCAGATTAGTTTCATTTGAGCGAGTCACAACACATTGAACACTTAAAAAAAATAGCTTTCAAATTTCACTCTGATAGTCTTATTTGTTTTATTGTGTGGTGTTCATTTATTTGTTTTGTTAATCCTCTAAACTGCTTCTACTTTTTGCACTTTTTCAGGAGGATTTTGGGATCCCAGCATATGGCTCTGGCGTAGAAGACGTTAACATCACATCTGCACAACCAGCTGCTTCGAGCATGCAGGTATGCACAAAGACAGGTGTCAGAATAGTGTTCAAGCATTAGAAGCTGAAAGCAAATAATGATCTGAATCTGCAATCATCTGCATGCACATGGACCTGCTTTTTAAAAAGAAATTATTTTCCTTTGCATATGTTTCAGCCAAATGGAGATGAGAGTTCTGCATCTTTCCAAAACCCCACATACACGGTGAGCACAGGAAGGGTGAATGTGGGCATTTTAGCTTTTATTTGATGGGGCAGTTGAGAGAGATTAGACAGGATAGCACACAATCCCAGGACACTTCATCACCTTTAGTACGTGGTGGGAGCTATAATACTGTAATGGAAACCCAGTCGATCCGAGTCGAGTTGATCCGAGTAGGTACTAATAGTAAACGGGCTTTAGTGAGCTGTATGTTTATGCTTCAAGTAAAAAGCTGCAGTCTAAATGGCAAACATTACAGGTTTTTTGTTGCCATTGTTTCTGTCATTAAAAATTGTGACATTTTAATACTTGAAATGTAATTTCTGCATTTAAAATAATCATTTTGATCTTCCAGGAGGACCCCTAACACATTCCTGATTCTGAGACTAGACTGGACCTCGTTTCAGGACTAAAACCCTCACTTGCTTCTGTAAAACAGCGGCACCGTTTCAACAAACTCAACAAATCAGAGAAAGTCAAAAACTAACCGACTTTAAATTCAGGGTAGCTATTTGTGTAAAAAAATAAATAAAGAAAGAAAGAAAGAAGCACTATTTTAAACATGATTTAATATAACTGATAAGAAACTTGTTCAATGATTTTTAAAAACTCAGTAAAAACGTGTAAACTTATATTATATTAATAATTAAAAGTTTGTATTTCTTTTTGTAAATTGTGAGAAAGTTATGTAATAAAACTGCCATTATCATCAGTGTGTGTTTTCAGTACTCGCCTCATTCTGGATGCACAGTATGCTTTTCTCTGGCAATTATATCACAGGAGGATCCCGCTGGTGTTATCCGCTCCCTCATCGCCAACGGAACTCCGTTTCCCAGCTACTGTATCTGGCCCAGTGAACCAGGATGAAACGCTTTGTCATCTCTTTAATCAAAGAGACAGTTTTGAGAGTGATCACAGAGCAACAGCGATAACTCTGCTCGTCTTCTGCCCCACTGTCATGAGTGTCTGAACACATCAAGGTCTATGAGCTTGTAACAACTAGGCCGGTCACATGAGCAGTGGGACAAAAGAAAAGTGAAAGAGAGGGGAAAACAAGTGGGCAGAGAGAGTGGAGAACAGAGAAAGCACAATGGGGAGGTACAAACAGAGAGCTGTGACCAGTGTGTTTGTGATGATTCACAATCCCTGTTTTCATAATACTGATTCCCCACAAGGCATCTGCCAGAGTCAGCCAAAGTGTGTAGTCTGTACTGCTCAGTGAGAGACGGAGGCACAGAGGGAGGGGATGAATAGCTATGGATGGAGGGGCAAACCAAAGGGGCATGCAGCTAACAGCATGTGTGCAAACAGTGCTGCCTTCGTGGGCTGTCAGAAATAATAAACCCACTTGTGGTAAACAGCCAGAAAGAAGTTGGTGTGTAAAATTGAATCAAAAACCATTTAAAGGGGAGTTTGTTGATTTTGTTTGTTTTTTCTGTTGGACTGGGGTGAAAATGGAAATGTTAAGGCAATTACATTATGTTTCTATAACAGGATTTTCTCACTATTTTCTACTACAGTCAATACCTAAACTGATGACAGACGTTCCAGAACAACATTAATTCACTCGATGATTAAATTATTGTGTTTATATGAGTTTACAGGTCACATGGAAACACCAACTTTTTTACTACACTCGTAGTGTGTTTGGGATCATTTTAATGCTGAAAAATGAAGCCACTGCCAAGGAGACACTTTTCAGATGGTATTGCATGGTGGTGCAGAACCTGATGGCACTTTTCTATATTCATAATTCCTTCAATTTTGACAGGATCCCCAACACCACTGGCCGAAATGCAGCTCCAAACCATGAAAGAACCTCCACCTTGTTTTACAAATGGCTGTAGAGACTCTCTTGTTGAACCTCTCTCCTGACCACCTCCATACATATTGATGATGAATGAAAATTTTCACATTTGGATTCATTGCTCCATAAGACCAGGAAAAACTGTTGCCACTGTTCCTCAGTCCAGTTCTTGTGACTTTCAAATACTTTTCATATGCTGTACATAGTTTTAGGCCTGCCATATCTTCTTTTATCCTCCACCTGTCTTCTCAATTTTTTAAGGAGACACTGCACATCAAGCCAAAATATTTCCAGTTTATACCTCATAGTGTTTTGGCCGTGTTTAGGGTTTTCCATTGATTCAACTAAAGAAATAGAAACAATGATGCGGTTTTGCGATAAGCCGCAAGTAACAAAGTGCCGCAAGATGAATTTTAAAACTGGTTCTTTTTGTCTGTTAGGCGTAGACACAGCATTGGTTCACGCTGTCATGATTTATAGTTCTGTGTTAAGTGTCTTAACAAAAAAGAAAAACATTCCTTTGAGAATGGTCGGGTACAAGAAATGGACTGAAAATGAGTGAAAAGCAATTAATGTAAAAAGAAAACCTTTGAAAAATGTTTGGAAAGCCTGGAGAAGTAATGCACAAGACCACTTTAAAAAATACGACAAAGTCTGGCTACAGTAATGATCACAGACCTCAGATTTCTTTATCAGAGGGCCTTAGGGCGCGTACAGGTGTGTGAATCCCCTGATAGACACGTCAAATTAGCAGCTCGGCGTTTGAGTCTACGCGAATAGCGGTGGAGTTTAGAGTTTACCAGGATCACCTGAAGGCAGCAGAGAGAGAGAGAAGAGAGGGCTGATGAGAGCAAACTGACTGACAGAGGGGGAAGGGGAGGCTCACTGAGCGATATATTGGGTGTAGCAGAGAAATAAAAGCAAATGTGTGCCAGTCAGCTGGAGACGGAGTGAGCAGAGAGAAATACAGAGAGAGGGAGGAAGAGGGAAACAGGAAAGCGGGGCAGGCTGGTATTATAAGCGCTGTCGAGATAGAAGGAGGGGAGCTGTGCACGCTGAGGCTGTGAGGAGCCTCAAGCAGGTAAGAATGCTTTCTAATGTGGACTGACTTACCTCTGCGCGCGTGTGGAGCGACACAGACATCTGTAGCTCCAGGGATGGTTTACACAACTCTCTGCGTAAGCCATCATTAAAACCTTAACGCGTCTAGAGCCAAAAGCTCAGTGAAACTCGTGTTTGTTTGGGTTTCTCTTTTTTTCTTTCTTAAAAAAAAAATAAATCGGTTTGCAAGCACATGTCTGAGTAACACCATGTGGATTGCCTGGCTGTGGCGCATGTTAATGAGGGGTGTGTATCACCTGTCATTGATTGACCGCTCCGCTTTTAGAGGAAAGTGGCCTGAAGTGCCCCCAGTCTCTCTTCAGACTAAATCACCTCAAAGATTGATTGATTTATTTGTTTATTTTCCCAAATTTGATTTAATTAAAAACGGGAAGGATGGCTCGGTGTGATTGGTGACCTCAGCCTTTATGCGTGGTCTGGTCACGCTTTGCTGCAGGGCTGGGTGGCTTTATTGGCTTTCGGGACAAGCACAAGCACCAGGAGACTTAATGAAGGTCGGAGTCATAGATGGAGGTTTTGGTAAACAAGGACTGAAGGGGGGAAACTGCGCACCAGTTTATTTAAATCCATGTAGGGGCTTAAAGAATTTCTTTTTCTGTTTACAGCGATGTTGCCATTCCTTCAGGTAAAAATTCATTTTTTTAATATGAAAGACCTGAATTTATTGGTAAAAAAAATTATTGTAGGCGTACATGCTGCACTTGGTGTCCCCATGGAAGGATTACTGAGCAGGATGATCCCTTGGGTCCCTTAAGCCTGAGCTGTTTGAAGTGAATGACTGCACAAGACTATAAAGTGACACAATGTTATGCAAAAAGGCCACAAAATGAACAAAAACGAGCAAAACTTACACAAATCGAGGCCAAGGAGGTGTGACGTGCCCAAACTTTTTCCACATATGCAGCGACCACAGAGAGGGGGAACAGATGAACACAGTGACAGGCTGTAAAATTACCACAATACAAAAAGGAGACACAAAGGGATCACAAATGGGTAGCGTTGGTGCCTTTTCAGGTGGTGTGTAGGTGGTGGTGGTGGCTGTTATGGAGGGCTTTTTGCATGTTTGTGCCCAGAGGCCTATTGTCTGATAATCCGCCCATGCGTGTCCCCTTTCACACCCTTCTATTCCACTGCATTTACACAAATCATTATGCTTCAGTCATCAGTCGCAACTCTCTGACTTTTTGGCTCCCCACCAAATAGCCACATCATCGGGGTCCTGTGTTGCTACCAGCACCCACTCGGCTGTTGAAACTGCTAAAGTGTCAAGTGTTGGGCTTCCCTGCCCAGGCGATGAGCCAGATTTGCTCTCCTGTTGCTGCGAGGGCAGGACAGCCTGATCCTTGATCCCGCTGCGTCTCAGAGTGGGCGTGTTGAAGGTGTTTTGAGGTGATGTTCTTCTCATAAGCCTCTTAAGAGCCGTCTGGCCGCTGACCTTCTCTGCACTACGTTTTATTTTGTTTCCAGCATCTTCTCTTTTTTTTTTTTTCTATACCAGCACAAGTAAAATCTAAACTAGATTTCAAGGTTAGTTGCGTGGTTAGGAAGGGAATAATGAAATCCCAGACTGCATTTACATTCTACAAATCAATAGGGGGCAAAAATGCATGTTTATAGTGTGAATGAGCCTTTTTAGGAATGCAGAACTATAATACTGTTTATCCACTTTAAAGAAAACATTAGAGACTGTTTAGTTGTTGCTGTTGGGACTTATGAGATTTTTTTTAATTCGTTCTTTTCAAAATGTACAGCAGGGAACTTGTTTTCCACAAATGGATATTGGAATGAAATCTGTGAAATCCAAATATGTCAGGTCAGCCGTGTGTGTGTATTTGGCGTTGTAGGTGGTGGATAGGCTGCACACAGAGGGGTGGGCAGATGGCATCAGCAGTGTGCTAGTGACCTCACCCCCTCCACCAGTTCTCTCGAGACCCATCCAATGGCAAATGATTCTGGCAGCAGGTGGCATGCATACATGTTTGTGTGAGTGGAGAGGACGGAGACATGAGGTTAAGCTCTCCCAGCACAATGCCAGCATAATGAAGTAACTCCCCTCTTCAGCTGGAGGTTGTTCTGGTGTTTTAGTTCAGTAGCAGCGTGAACCATTCATGTAAATGCAAATCAGACGAGCAAGGACTCAACTGATGTGGTTGGACAAAACTCACAAGCTAAACATTGACATTTTGGAAAACGTCATGTTTGATAGTTTAGTATCTGCTACAGTCGGGGGAAACAATGATTTGTTCTGACTCTGTGCAATGAACTTCTGATCCCGCTTCCTTTGAAATGGTTGGTTAGAAAATGGAAATCAGGTCTGCGACCGCTCCCAATCAGGAGGTGTTTTCAAAACAACTTCAGGGAGATAAAATGGCAATAAGATGTAGTTACTATTATATCAGTCTGTGATTGAATGTGTCAACTTGGAAATTACATGCAATTTGTTTGTGATAAATCTGTGGAAATCCTAAATCTGTTGCCATCTATACACAGAACTTAACATTGTCTGTGTACGCTCATTCCAACCAGGTTTTGTTAGATTTGAAGCAGAAATTCCAACGCAAATAGTGACATAGTTGCTGCAGAATGGGGACTTAACTGCAAAATGACACAGGTGCTCGGCAACCTGTTTTTTATATGGCAGTAAAACCAGAGTACAAGCTGTTTGCAACTAGTCGAGTCATCTGCTGCAAAAACAGGATTTGCATTTAACTGAGATTGATTGCAGAGTGTTTGGAAGCCCCGTTTAGTCTGAAATTATTTACAAACTTTCAGAAATCTGAGAGTGACTGCAGTCAGTGTGAGTTGGACTGTGATTGTTTGGAGACTGGTTGCTGCCTACTGTGCAGTTAAAAGTTATGCATAGCTTAAGGGTTTGCATGCTCAGTTTCTGGACAGCCACTTGTTTGCTGCAAATATTTACAATTCTATCTCTAAAAAAATTCAGTGCTGTCTTTACCCTACTGTTACTGAGCAGGATGATTGGAAGACGGGAAAACTGCTCACCTGGCTTAGTCTAAAGGCGCTGATTACCAACAGTGCATGTATAGAGCCTTGAGGTGACTGTTGTTGTGATGTGGTGCTGTACAAATATAATTAAATTGTATCATGTCTTGGTAGTTTATTGGTTTTAAGTTTGTCTTCAGCAAAGACGGCTGTTTATGGTAAGTAAGTTTCCAGGCTGCCAGCTGTTGATTCATATTGGTGCTGATCATCTTAAACCCCACTAAATGTAGATATCAAAAATCTAACCTAAAAAAAGGGCTTTTTGAGGCTTTTTCCCATTTATAACTTGACAGTTTCAAATTTTCATTATAAATTTAGCTAAAATTGGCTTATGGCGAGGGTGTGGCCTAAAACAGCTCTGCTACTCGGGCCTGAAGGCTATTTGAATTGGCTCCTCTGGGTTTCACTTTTTAAAAGATAATTTTTGGGGCATTTTTCTCTTTTATTGGACACTGCAGCTGTGAAGATTAGACAGGAAGGAGGAGAACCCAAGCCTCTGTATTTCAACCATGTGGCGTATAGTCACCTGCTCAAAGGCATTTTTCTTTTAAACCTAATTTGATTTAAATCACAGTATTTGCTTCAGCAGCTTTTACAATAAATAGTCAGGTTTTTGTTTGAAGTGTCAGAAAATAAGTGCAAATACACAGCATGTCCAAGGGACTATTTTGAATAAAGAAGCCAAAGCTCTTTATGGAGAGACATAAAATAGAGGAAAGCAGCTTTAGAAACTAGAACCCATCAAAATACTGTTAATTAATTTGTGTTAACAATAATTAAGAAGATTTGAAACGATGAATGTTTTACTTCTACTTCCTATCAGTACGCCTCAGATATAGCTGTTTGTTTTTTGTTTTATTTTTCCCTGAAACATCCTTGCTGCTGTTGAGTTTTCCTTTTCAGTGCTTCATTGTGTTCACCAAAATCCTCTGTGATGCACGCAGCTGTCAGCACTGCCAACTTCAATCAAAGAGGCTAGATTATACCACCATATGGCCAGTGGGAACCCTTCGTATTTAGAAGACAGTCAGTGAATGAAAGGCACAGGAAGATGTCGGCTTTAAGCTCTCGTCAGCCTTTCGTAACTGAAGAGAGAGAGAGTTCAGTGGAGCATAGGCCAAGTGTGCAGGGAGTAGGTCTGAAGAAAAGCAGGGAACCCCAGGGGAAGTGAGGTGATGTTATAAGGTTAATTATTAAGTTGGTCATCAAATTGAGCAGGACACTGTGTTCTGAACCATCAAATGAAAGAAGCATATTACAGAGCTGGGCTGTGCAGGCATGTGACAGTTCTGCAGTTTATTGATTCACAAAATGAACAATTGTACATGAGCTGTGTCAGAGTACAGTGGTACAAAAGCACTTAACCACAGTACAGGCGTATAGATGTTAACCCTGGAGGGAAGAAAGCTGCTGGTGGCACTGCTCAGGCCGGCAAACTAATCTGACGTTGTGTCTGTGCAGTTTGATGTGAAAGTGCCATTTAAAATGCAATTTTTGTTTTTGAAGAAAGTTTCAAATGCCTCTTAAACATGTGCTACATTTTGTGCAGATAATTTTTTCCTTGTTCATTGTTTAGTCTTTTCTTTTTTTTTTTCTTTTTTTTTAATTCCATCTAATTGACTTGGAAATTCCCCTGTCAAGTTTCATTACGGGGAAAACAAACAGTGACGGGAGATTAGAGCGTCTGCCCAACTGATCCAGTCTGCTGCCAACCTGCTATGGCTCAACCCTGAATGAGGGACAATCATAGGAGCGATCTAGGGGCATGTCAGGCTTGAGCAGTGCTTCAGCTTAGATGCTGTGTATTTGCACTCTTCTGGATACTTGGAGATTTACTCAGTTGGAGAGCGATATCACATCTCTTGTAAATGGACTGGTACTTTAACATCTTTCTTTTAAGAACTTGGGTCACTTTCTACGTTTACTAGCATCAGGGAAAAAAAAAAATCCAGCTATCAGCAGTTCTCCGGGTGAAAATGTATAGTTGATGCTAGAGGACGGGGAAGAATGGGCAGACTGCTTTGAGCTGATGGCAACTTTAATTCAAATACTCACTACTTAAAACCACGGTATGCAGAAGAGCATCTCTGAACACGTCAAACCTTGAAGCAGAAGAACTACAGCAGCAGAAGACCACACCGGGGTAATCAAAGTTGGCTGAGGCTACAGTTTGCTCAGGCTCGTCAAAATTTCTGCTGCAACGCTGAAATGGTCGGGGTCAGAATTTGGCATAAACATGAAAGCATGGATCCAGCCTGCCTTTGAGACACAGTTAAGCACCCGAACATCATTTAAACATTGCTGACCATGCCCATCTATTTGTGACCACAGTGTACCCATCTTCTGATGGCTCCTTGATCATGAAATTGAGTTCACTGCACTCAAATGGCCTCCACAGTCACCAAATCTGAACCAACAGATGTAGTAGAAGGGGCGACTCACATCATAGATGTGTCCAACAAATTTGCAGCAGCTGTGTGATGTTATCATGTCAATTTGGATCAGAATCTCAGAGGAATATTTCCAGCACCTATGAGGATTTCTGAAAGTGAAGGGGTTTCAGCCATTAGTAATGGCATTCATTTTCAGCTGATCATTCAGCAAAATAAGAGGCTCACTTTACAATATTTACTAACGCTCTTCAAAGCAGATTGTTTTCAACAACACTCAGCAGTCCAATTAAATCTTACATCTTAAACATTTCAAATATAGCCCCAGCCTGGCTGTCATGAGCACTTGTCACCAGCCAAATGAAGGATCGTTTGTGCCGTGGCGGTTCATTCTAATTGCCACTCTGGCGTAGCGCCATCCTGTCTTCAATCAACATTTTCCAAAAAAGAAATTTCCTTGGCAGCGAGTATGTTTTCATCAGCCTATCAGGGGGAAATGTGACAAAGAACTGACAGAACGTGACAAATAATGAGCCCAAGACTATTGTTAATTTGTCAGAATATGAGACACAAGATGACAAAAAAACAATTGGTTATTGTTTTTAAAAACTCTACCAGAAGTAGAAATGATCCCCCAGTGGCTGTAAGTGATTTGTGTAATTATAATCAGCAGTAACGAGGCAAATTCACGAGCGCGATAGATCTCGGTTCTGCATCTTAACCGTAATGAAATACGAGGAGAGCTTGACGGCTTGCTTCACTGCCATCGTGCTGATCAGGCGGTTCTGTCTTTTGTTGTCGAACGTCAGGGGTGTGTTTGTCGATGTGAGGCGGGTTGATTTGCCAGCCTTCGAAACCGCAAGAAACCGCTGCAGGATTACTTTGTAATTTCCAACTTGAAGGAAATGTTGCTGCTGAAGGGAAAAACTGATTCTTTTTGTTTTCAGTGTGGCCCAATAGACTTCTGATGGTGTTTCTAATGTGGCACAAAGTCATCTACTTGTTTTTCAGCTTTCGAATAAGTAGTGGAATAGAAGTGAAGTAGAGCATAAATTTAGACTTAACTGTATTTTCTTAAGTTGTACAGCTTTTCCTCAATTCATACTGCATCAAAGTAACAGCAAAGCAATTAAAGCAAACTATGCTGCTTTTTCTTATATTAAAATAAGTGTGGTGTTAGACTTCTTTATTAACAGAAAAGGGAGTTTTTCACCTGCTGGCTGTCATAAAGAAAGCAAGTTGAGCTTGCATCGGCTTATTTTTCGGACCTTGGCTGCATGCCACAAAGCACATTCGGCATAGCCATCTTTCCATTATCTGGATTCACTTATACCAACATAAGTATAAATGGTCACACAAAGCTGCTTATCAACATGCTAAATTAACGCAGGGTTTCTCTATGGGCTCAAAATGTGGTCATAAATATTTTGAGCCCATACTTCTCATTCTAGCTATGAGCATGTTCATGTGAAAGGGATGACATTGGCAGCATTTAACCAGTCACCGTTATAGTTAAATGTACTGTAAACAGAGTGGCTGATTTTACACAGGAAGAAACTCATAACACAGATTGAAGGTAACACAGATGCTGCAGACAAAGCGCTGTGTGTAACTGTGTGAAAAGGTACTGAACATTAGTTTAGAATCAAAATCTCTGTATGAATGCTTGATCTTTAAATGCTTTGGTCAGTAAAACTGGAAAAGACCTACTGTATTACAGAATTTTAGTCTATTTGAAGCCTGCAAGCAAAGCCAGATAAGAGGCTAACTGTGAAAATAACAGGCGTATCAGTATCACAGCTGAATCATTAAGACGCAGGAAAATCTGATGGTTTATAATAGAGTATTTTATTAAGTTAATTGGTGTTTAACAGTCTGAGAGCAAGCAATGAGTATTTTTATAAAGGAGAATTTAAATACAGGCTTGGTCTACATGTAGATTTAATTTAAAGTCAGCAAGTAGAAACAGGTGCACGGTTTTTCCGATCCTGTATTAATCCTGTTGTGAAATTGTTTTTAGCAGTGCTGCTGTTGATTTCTAACATGACGGCTGCACATCAGAGCTCTGGAACTAAACTGGATCTATTTAGACATTTAATGTTATATTAAATGTTATAGATAAAGTAGGTGCAGGATCATATATTAATGTTTATAGAAGGAATAAAGTTGCATCCAAGAATCTGTCCTATCCTGCTCATCAGGATAACATGAAGACTTTAGACACTACTGAAAAACTCCCTCCTATCCTCCTACTCTCCCTGCAGAGGTCTCAGGAATCTTCTCAAGATGGTCACGCTGTTTCCTGGAGAATTGATTGGTCAGCAGGCAGCGATTTCACACCTCTGATCTCTAATCTGAAACATAACGTGCTCCAGGGCAGGTTGGGTTCAGTGCATGAGTTACCATGGTGACTTACCCTGGTAAGAAGTGAACCACCTTTGTAGTAAAGAAAACCCAGAGTTAACCTTTGGATAAGTCCAAATCCATCTTTGAAGTACGGGCACTGTCTCTTGTACAGTCTGTGGTGCAAAGTGATGCAGAGAGGTGAAAGTTTGTGTCGTGCTTGGTTGACATTTTTCTAAACACTGCTTTGGATGACTGGAATAAATTTTAGTCCAGTGTAGGTGGGAAAATATGCATTTTACAACACAGAAATGTCTTTTATACATGTGGAGAGCTGGCTGAGACTCTTTCTTCAGTCAAGCTGTGAAGAAAATATGCAGAGATTAAAAAAAAAACAACAAAAAAACAGCCCTTTGTTTTACTAACATCCTTATTCATCTCCATAGAGATGCTGGTTTACTCATATACGTTTATGTGATGGGAACGAGTTGATTGTAACACAATCGGCTGCATGGCCTCTCAGCACTGTCGGTAATGAAGGGATGTGTGTAGGATGAGACTGAAGACTCGGCATACACACTGTGCGCTCTGCTCACCTGGTATTTTATGAGGCTCTCCCACAGCTGTGAGCTAAGCTCAGAGGGGAGATTTGGCCTCCCACCTACATAGCCAGCAATTCCAGGAGCAGTTATGAGGGTGAGCAGGTATGTAGCAGCTGGCCTGTGGGAATAGCTGCTCCACCTGCTGCACTAATATAGGAACTGTTAATTAAAATAAATAACAGATGCCAACAGCTGTAGTGGAAAAGGCATAGTCCAGTATTAAGAGACATACAGTTTTCTTCTTGTAATAAAGGTTTTGCCAGCATAGTCGTGGTCGACCGTGATAAGGTTTATATCGACAGTTTTTGCCCTTTTAAGTGCCAAGAATGCGAGGGTTCGTGATTGGATGTGAGTCAGGCCAGATTGATTTTTAGATTGAGGGAAGGTTTTCAGAGTATTAAAGGCTGGTTTTCTAAAATAGTCTATTTTTTATTTTTCCTTTTAAGGAAAACTAGAACATGACAGAGGTAATGAAAACTGCTTTCATTGTCGGAATTAATGACTGGACTTCCCCAGGATTCTCTACCACATGCAAAGTCCTGGAAAACATCAAAAATAAAAAGGTCAGGGTGTGGTTTGAAAAATGAATAAAATGGAAAAACAAAAAAGGAATGGTTGGTTTGCAGAACTGTTATTTTTGAAATCTCTCAAAAAGATTACCTGTGAAGTCTGTAACCTCATCTGACTCAGCTGGATTCATCCTGCCGGCGGTTAGGCTAAAGGCAGAATGTGCTCACAGCAAGCTGCACTGGGAACAGCATGGCCACTCTCTGATCATTTATTATCAGTATTTATAACAGCCAGTAATTTAAAAGCAAAGAGAAACACCCTTCAGCCATGTCATGAGTGCCGTTGCAAAGTTTGTCCACCAGAGGGCGCTATGCAACCTCCTTATTGGCAACAGCCAGCTGATCTGAGCAGACTTGGGCAGAGCATGGAGGAAATGATGAAACGGAACAAATATTAGAGAAATCTGTTTGTTTTGTGTGTTAGAAAGAGGAAAAGCATACCTGCCAATATGTCTGCGTATTAATTTTGATCTTAAAAATCTGTTTTTATTACCTAGTGAACATTATGATTTACCCGGCCTGTGAAGTATCTGTCCAACATAAATTGGGCGTCTTTTTGGAAACAAACAACCAGTTTGATCAGACTTGGTTTGAGTTTTTTCTTGGAATAAAACAATAAAAAAATAAATAAATCTGGGCCCATATCTTAAAAGTTCTCCCTCTCCTACAGAGTCCTGTGATGAACTGGTCTGTCCAGGGTGCACCCTGCCTCTCACCCTGGATAGGTTCTAGCACCCCACAATCCTGAATTGGATAAATGTTAGAAAAGAGAGATGCATTACAGCCGAGATCTGGCACTTGAATGTCACATCTGCTGTGCTATTTCAATTTGAACACCCGTAGCCTGCAGTTTCTCAGCTGTGTTGGTAACTGTCCTATTGGAGCATGAACATTGGGCCAAGTCTAAGCTCCTGGGCTCTCTAGAACAGGATTCATTAAGGACATCTTAACTTGTCTTAACCCTTTACTTACACTTCAAAATCATGCCTAACAAAGTGAATTCACAACAGGTATCTGTAATCAGTTTCATCTTTATAGTTTGTTAAATGAGGACCAATCTAAACATTTAAATAAATTTTAACAAAAGGCTTCATCCATTTTCTTCCACTTTATCCAGGACAACAGGTGCCGTGGTTAGCACCATCGCCTCACAACTAGCGGGTCCTGGGTTCGAATCCATGCATGTTCTGCCAGCGTTTGAGTGAGTTCTCTTGAGGTGCTTTAGCTTCATCCCACAGTCCAAAGACATGCATGTTAGGTTATTCCACACTGGCTGTAGATGTGAATGTGAGTGCGGCTGGTTGATAGATTGGCAACCTCTCCAGAGTGTGTTCTGTTTCTCGCCCTGTGACAGCTGGGATATTCAGCCCAAGGACAATTTTCTGAACGCCCTGCAAATAAAGTAGAATACGTGTTTAGATGGAGAGCTTCTGTTTAGTCTGCAACCTTGATCGGGATTATCCAAAAATAGCTGGTTTTGCAGGTGAAGCTTGCACCACTTCAGCCACATGTCTTCATCGGCAGTTAATGAGGAGTGTGGTTAAAAATGTATCTGGCAGTGAGAAGGGAAGCCATGAGTGATGATTGCACATGAATGACTGTGGCAAAAGTATTCTAATATACAAAAGACCTGAATGCAACATTATTAAAGACTTTCATTACTCTAATGTGAAACGACTCTGTTTAACTGCAAAAAGCTTATCAGTCACTGATACTATAGTGTTGTCATGGTGACAAGGTAAAGAATCCTATTGGACAAAAGTGCCTGGTATCATTATCTGACCTTGCTTCTCTTCGAATGAGCAGTCGCACAGTTTGAATGAAATTAATGCTCTATGTCTCGGTAATGAGAGCAAATATTAATTATACTGAAACTTGAGCGCAGTAATGGGTCCATTCATCACTGTCAAAGCAGGGCTGCCTTTTGAAAAATGTATTCGGATTTGGGTATTGGTTTTAAATGACCAATTATGTGCTGCGTGGAGATCGCTGTGCTCTCTGTAAGCGTCACAATCAACCAGACGCTTGTTGCCAGGGAAGTTTTTTAAAAGAAGCATATCTGTTTTTTCTCCTGTTTAATCTTACAGTGGAGTTAAAAATAAGGACATTCTGATAATAACACAGCTAAAGATCCAGAACCGGTGTGTTTAGTCACATGCACATGACTGCCAAGTATCAGGTGCTGGATGCGGAAATAGTACATGAAGTTGCAGTGCACAGAGACAAATCTCACAATGAGTCCTGGGTTTCTTAATGGCGCTCTGAGGCGTCCTCACTGATATGGTCGTATGTTGTGTTCTTTGTTTTCATTCCAGGTTGTTCTCTGTGATTCTCTGTCTCGGCCTCATGTGAGGAGCAAACAAAACAGAAGAGGGAATTATTTGAGAGAACTGTTTCCTCTCTCCCCCTCCAACCTCTCCGCTGCCTCCTGCCGCCTCTGAATGATTGAAGCCATGCCCAACGTATCTGCAAGCACAGGTACATGTGCTCAGGCTCGTTCATGGTCTGATGCTTTTTATGTAGTTATGAATAAATTATGTGCTGGAATAAAGCATTATTACATTAATATGGATAAACTGTTGGGATTTGAAAGGAGGGACGATATGGGAAAGCATACTATTATAAACATCAGTGAGCTAAATAGAGAATCCATACAGACTCTTTGTTGATGAAGGTGGTTTTTGCGTATGATGCATTTCTAGATAGAAATTGCTCTTTGACTCAGTCATAAATACACAGCATAATTTCTCTTTTTTTAATACTCAAGGGCTGCATGAGATCCTGGCGCTGCTCACGTCTCAGCTTCACCCTGATGCCAACCACAAAGAAGACCTGGTCTTCCTCAAAGATGTCTTCAGCGAGAAAAGCATTGGATACCTCATGAAGGTACAGTGGATACATCTGAGTAGAAGTGGCTACTGTATTTGTGATTCAGAGATTTTATTTATTTATTCACACATGCTGGATTACTGTGCATGCACATTAAATTTAATTGCTACGGTGTAGATGACATCTACTCATGAGCCACCGCTGAACCCCGAGTTCTTCCAAAACTATCCATCTACAATTGAATGTTGAACAGAAAGCACAGAAAAAACTGTGAGAGTGTGTGAATAGGTGAATCAGACATGTTGTATGAAGCACTTTGAGTGCTCAAGTACAGTCAAAAGAGAGCTATATAAAAACTGAACCATTTAATGAGTTGTTGTGTGACTTACTTTTCCCTTCCTGTCCGCTTGAAGCAGTTCGATTCTTCTCCTCTGACATCAACAAGTCATTTTCACTCAGAGAACTGCCTCTCAGTGGATATTTTCTCTTTTTCCGACTGTTCCCTATAAACCCTAGCGATGGTTGTGGGAAAATCCCGGTAGATCACCAAAATACTCAGACCAGCCTGTCTGACACAAACAATCATGCCCCATTCAAAGTCACTTAAATCGCATTTCTTCCTTGATGTGATGCTCAGTTTGAACCTGAGAAGGTTGTCTTGACCTTGTCCACATGACTAACTGCATTAAGCTGCTGCTATGTGATTGGCTGATTGGATATTTGTGTTAACAAACTGTTGAACACCTATATCTAACATAGTGGCTGATTATAAAATGGTACACATGGTATATGATGGGTTTTTTCACTGAAAATTAATCATCTGCATTTGTGGTTTTGTTGCTTCTTGCTTTACATCCAGATCCATGAAAAACTGAAGCAGTATGAGAAACACAGCCCCACTCCAGTCCTGCACAGTGCCTCCTGTTTGGCAGAGGATGTAGGTCCAATTAGAAGTGAATATATATTTTCTCTGGTGACTAGAAGAATACTTTGAAATACTTAAAGCAGTAATTTTCTGATTTCAATCACCAGCTAGCAGAAGAGCTTCAGAATGGGCCACTGGAGGATGATGAACAAGAACTGCTGCTCCTCTTGAGCACTCCTCATCTCAAGGTACACACACACACACACACACACACACACAGTGTTTTTCAGTCTGCATAAAGAAGCTGATAAATGCTAGACCATACCTCTCCTTTGCTACATCCAGACATCGTCTTTGCTTCTGAGGTTTGATCTCTTTAATAATGCTGCTTCACAGTATTTTTGCCCTGCACTGCTCTGATTTTTCCACATTTATTACATAACACCACCGTGAGAGCTGTCTGTACCCCTTCCCCATCCCCTAGACACAGACAAGACTGCCTAATTACTCTGATAAAGTGATTATGCTCAGGTTATTGGCTGTCTGGGAAGCATTCTGGAAAGTGATGATAGCTGTGGAATCAGAACGTTCATTTAATTCCCCGAGTTTTCTTTTCCCCAGAAATCGTGTATGTTTTCTACGTGCCGTAACCTTCTTTTCTGGATCCTTTTATCTCTGTTGATCGAGCTCCTAAATCTTGGCTTCTTTTACAGGCAGTGCTATCGGCTCATGACACAGTGGCTCAAAAAAAATTTGACCCAGTGCTGCCACCACTCCCAGACGATCTGGACGATGACCTGGAGGAAGAGTCTGTGAAGATCGTTCGGCTGGTGAAGAACAAGGAGCCACTGGTTAGTGTCTAAGGGTGCAGTTTGGCTTTTCATTAAACTAGAACCTGTTTCTTGAAAACTACTGCTAATGAAATAAAAGAGAAATGAAACAGATTCAGTAAATCAGACAAAAAAGCATAAAAATATTCCTACTGAGTATCAAATATGTGCTGATGATTGATATTAGAATTTCCTATGAAGGTAAAATCAACAGCTTATTTCAACCTGTTAAACTCTAGTTTAAAATGTCTTTCTATGAAGGGCATCGATAAAGCGGAGCAGTCACACTCATATGTGGAAAAGATCAACCCCAACCTGCCGGCACTCACTGCTTCATTCACAGATTAAAACCTGTGTACAGGATGCTGTAGAACACATTACAGAGCCGGGTCATTTTCAGATATTTATTGATTGATTGATATACCTTTATTACTCCCACAAGGGGAAATTTCATAAGGCTGCCGACCTATTGCACGCAATGGCGGCGCCATCTTACCCTCCGACCATACATACATTACACAAAAACATCACATGGGGAAGACAGGTCAGAGAGGTATAACAATGGAAAATACACCACATGAGGAAAGATAAGGAGAAAAAATAACTCCCCCCAGACTGAGCTCCAACAGGGAGATCAGTTTGAGAACAGAAAAAAACACCTCTGCACATAGCACATGAAAAAACTCTTAATACACCGAAGAAACACATGACAAGCAACAGGGGTGGGTAAAGGGTGAGAGACAGCCGATGTAGACAGTACATCCGGGCCTGCAACCTATGCGCTGGTCTCCTTGATCCACCGTCAGCATCGGAGGGGAATAAGCGTTGAAGGCGTTTGGAGGGGGAAGGGGGGATGAGTGTAAATCTGCATGTGAATATGTGTGTGTGCGTGTGTGTGTATGTGTCCAGAGTTCAGCTGAGACAGTGTCCTTCGCCCTGCCAGGCTAAGTAAACAGTCTTCCAGCCAACCCAGGTGGCCTTGCATAGAATGGGAAGAACAGTCTAAACACAGTCGTTATCAGGGTGTTGTTGTTCAGCTCCAGCCTTGAGACCGCAGCTGGCGCCGAAGGGGTCTCCGCATGAAGTGATGGTGGTTTTAACTTTAATGCGAACAACTATTTATTGACTCTTAAACTGGTCTCAGTAAGTGGGACAAGTGCCTCTTTCCCCATCCAGAGATTTTCAGACGTGGATAAAAGAGGGCGATGTGCTGCAGATGACACTCTGCAGGATGGCAGAAAAAAAATCATCAAAGCAGACTTTTTTTAAGGAATTGGTTGTAGTGGGGTATTAAAACGACAGCTGTCTCATATATAACTTGTATAACTTACTAATACTTTGATTGGTCGGTAAGAAGAACAAAGTGCTGCGTAAATGCAAGAATGTTACACTGTACAACTGGAAAATCCTCATCCTGTCCTCAACAGTGGTTAAAAAAGTTCAGAAGTTTTGTCAAAGCCCCACGACCACTTGGTCCATAGCCAAGCTAACAGTTCCCCCCTGTTTCCTGACTTCAGACTGTTAAGCTAAGCTAACTGTCTGCTGACTGCACCTTCATGCTGTGAGTACACAGACATGAAATTAGTGTTTATCTCTTCATCCAGCTCTCAGCAGGAAAGGAAATAAGTACATTACATTTTCTAAAATGTCAAACTAACACATGATTTACTTAAAGCTAAAAATGGAGCTGTAACCCAGAGTAGGAAACAGTGATTGAAGCTAAAGTGGGCTACTAATTCTTTGCATAATGCAGCAATTAGAAAACCTGTAATTACAGCATTTAAATGTCATTAAACTTTCAGTGGAAGCACAAACAAGTAGGCAATATTGATGATTGGGTATCAGACTCTTCATTCATGTAACATTTTGACATTTAGCTTCAGTCAGTTATTGATCTTTCCAATAAAAACTAGCTGCAAATAAGGAGCCTCTTCCTCCAGTCGGAGGATTGGGCCATCTTAGTGACTTTGGGATGAGATTTGCTATGAATACATCTTATTTATTAATGTGTGTGCTTGTATAAACAGGGAGCGACTATTCGGAGAGACGAAGCAACAGGAGCTGTAATTGTGGCCCGAATCATGAGGGGAGGGGCAGCTGACCGCAGTGGTGAGTTTGCAAAACATTTCTACTGAACTTTAAATGCCAGATATTTTTTTGTGGAAAATCAAATGCATGATAGAACAGCACTATAGTATAATCTACCGATAGAAACAATCTCTATTACTGTGGATGCTAACGCTACCCAGTGGGACTTTCTTAACACTACTGATATACTGAGAGAGATGTGAGTAGATTACATTGCGTAACCCTGTGAACTGTAACAGAAATCAAATCCGTGAGATTAGTGCCACGAGATTGCATATTTTGAGATTACAAACTAGGTTTGCGTCTGGATGTTGCCATAGTAATGTTATCGACATACTGGCAACACAAAATTGTCTTTTGTTCGCATGCCAGGTTTTATATTCTAAAAATCTGTGTATTGGGCATTTCTTTAGCTGTATTCCCCCTGCGTGCTGTGCTTGTGTTTCCAGGTCTGGTGCATGTAGGAGATGAGCTTCGAGAGGTCAACGGAAACCTGATAACCCACAAAAGACCAGATGAAATTAGTCAGATACTGGTAATAAATGTGGGATCGGTCTAGGTCAGATACTATGATTCTTGTAGCTGGCAGTCGATCATGGTGGTGCTCTGTTGTTTTTGTTTTAGTCCCAATCACAAGGCTCCATCACACTGAAAATCATCCCAGCTGTTGCAGATGACGATAAAATGAAAGAAAGCAAGGTTAGGAATGCTTGCTGTGTGAGTACGCAGGCTTTTCTTATGGAAGGCCACAACCACTCAGCCCTTTATCAAGGTTTATTCACATGTATCCACTTTACTTTTCGTTACCTTACCCATTAGTGTTGTATGTGAGACAGCAAATGTTTGATTGTGAAACTTGCAGAATTACAGAACTGTGAAAACATGTCATGATCCACCCCTCATTTAAAAAATAAAATAAAATAAATACCCCAAACAATGACAGAGCCTCCACTTACTGTTGTATCTCTCCTGATCTCTTCTGTGCAAACTGATAACGATTGGAATCAAAAATGTCTAATTAGGATTCATTACTCCATAAGACCTGTTGCCACTGTTTTTTTTTGTTTTTGTTTTGTTTTGTTTTGTTTTTTTTCCCCCAGTCCATTTTCAGTTTTCTTTCCTTGGAATAAAAGCCTGATGAGGCTTCAGCGACCAGTTGTTGCTTCAACCTGTGTCAGTTCTCTGCTGGATCTTGGATCTGTGATAGGCTGATAGTAACAAAGTGTCTAAAGACACAGTTTAAAATTGTTATTGGCTTAGTCGTCTGCTATGTGTAGACACTCTGACGAGTGGCTCAAGACTTTTGCACAGCACTATATGTGTATTCACCAAAGTATCTTACACTTCCTTTGCTGTATATAATGAATAAAGTGAAATAAATACAGAGATAATAAAGTTGTTAACAGAATATTCCTCCTTCTTTTTAAAGGTCTACATCCGGGCTTTATTTGATTACACACCTTTTGAGGACAAAGCGACCCCGTGCCAAGAGGCGGGACTTCCCTTTAAACGGGGTGACATTCTTCAGGTTGTTAGTCAGGAGGACCCCACCTGGTGGCAGGCCAAGAGGGTGGGTGACTGTAACCTGCGCGCTGCCCTCGTCCCTTCGGCGCAGTTTCAGGAGAGGTAGCTTGCATCAACAGTCTGTGTATCAGATGTTAAAAAGCTGCCTTTTTTAATCAGTAATACATTTTTAAAAATGTTTGCTTTTCTTCCCAGGCGACTGAGATACAGGATGAAAATGGGTTCCGTGTCTGCTCCCATTTCCCCAAAAGCTCCAATATGTAAGCATTAGTTACTACATACAAGCACAAATGTTTTAGACACTTGGATCTCCACACACAGCTTCTGTTGTGGGTCAAATCTAATCTATCCAAGGAGGTCCTAAAAGAGAGATTATAAAGAGAAGGACGGGATCTAAGGTTAATCTCTGAGGGGGGGAAATGCATAATCCAGCATTTTAATTTCCTAAATCCAATTTAAAAGATGAAACGATGTAAGTTCTTTTCTTGTATCTACAAAAAGATGCAGTAGTAACGCTGCAGGGAATGTTTTTAGAGGTTTCTCTACTTTAAAAATCTGATTATCTGGTTATTCTTAATTTAAAAAAAAAAAAAAAAAAAAGTCTGTCCAGCAGAGAAAGAAGATGGTTAAGGATCTCTAAGCATGGATACAGTGACAGTTATGAGACTGCATTGTGAATTTGAGAGAGCTGAATGTACACTAGGGGTCGCCGAACAGCCTATGTCACACTCTACAGTGATACTGTGTATTATTCCTTGCTTTGCTAACTTCAGATGAACGGGCCGATAGAGGTATGTAGAAAACCCCTCATTTTAGCAACCATCTCTCATCCCCAGTTTGGACTGGCTCCATGTTTTCTCTAATGCCTGAATTTCTGTATGAAATTCTCATCGACCCATCTGAAACACAAATTTTGGTCACTTTCCCCCTCCCCATCCACACTGTGCCATGTTGTGCCTTTACAGTTTCTTTAATTGCCACAAATCCTCTCCTAACCTGCTGTGTTCTCACGTTAAAGTACCCCCAACACCTCCTCCCTCCTCTTACCCTGTCTTCTCTTCCCGAATGCCATCCAACAGAAGACTGTGACAATAAGAGTGCTGTGAATGGAAAGGACATAGGTGAGCAAGCACAATCAGTGAGTTTATGTTAATCACTGCAACATCACATCTTTCGCTCAGTCTGTGTGCTTCTTAAGCTTTTTCTTTTCGAGTGTGCATATTATTCCTCAGATTGTGTCAGACTGGATTGCTTTGTGTTGCTTCATTGATTGTTGAGGGTTAGGCCAGATAACAGTCCACATGTGTGACCGCTACACAGGAAATTCTCACCAGTAGGTTGGCCAGGCTTCCAGGATGTGACGGTGCTTCAGTGGGTGTTTGTTCACACCATTTTGACCTTTCCTATTTTTTTCCAAACCATATCCACACCCATCTGTCCGCTAGAGCTGAAATATCTCTATAGCTGCCTTAATGTAGTGTAATTTCATTTGGGCATTCCTGTAGTGGCAACTAGGGTGACCAGATTCCAACAAACTAAACACGGGGAAAATGGTCTGTTTGTATGAGATAATATGGGATACTAACGCTGAGAGGTAGTGTAACATTTTCATTGCAATCATTGAGTCGACCATAAACTCCTCCGTGTGCCAAAGTATTCCAGAGTCAAATGTGAGGCTGTCTGTCCGGCAGTGAAAGCTTGGCACAAATTTGGTCACACAACAGGACAATGAAGTCCATCAGCAAAACTACAGCAGAATGGCTGAAAAAGAGAAGAGACGATGTACTGAGTTATGGGGTGTATTTAGTTTTTTCACGGATTGCATAGAGTCCTATTAAAAACTTTGTTTCTCCATAAAGAATATCTTTGTTTTTATGGTCCAATAGTGGAGTCTTAAACTCGTGTATTCCACTTTTCCAACTGTTGGGATTAAATATTTTGCAGTGCCTCAATAACTGATCCTTTTTAGTTCACCTAATGAGCTAAAACTACCAAACTCTTCTTTGATTATCAGCAGGGATGCATCCATAGATCAGCATTTTATTTTGAGCCTACCAATCTACTGATTCTCACATGTACTGTGGTACTTAACAACATATTCTTGTCTATGCAGAACTGAACAGTAACTAGAAACTGCATAAAAGCTAAGAGGAGTGTTTCAGTCTCTCATATCACTATAGTGGAATTATAGTTGTAGTTAAGCAGTTTTTATCATAGCTGTGTTTTTTGTTTTTTCGTGGTCTTTTTCAACATATTACACCAAAAACTGTGAAGTGAGTTTCTAATTGAGCGTGGCATTGATGGTAATACAGTGACATGTGAAACTGCACTTGGGCAGTGTTGACTTTTGAAAATTGGAGCCAGAGAAGAAAATGATTGATGAGCAGTAACACATAAATGGGGAAACCTGGTCACCCTAGTAATATAACCATTTGTTGTGTTTTTTAAGTGAAACACCTCAGCAACTTCCAGATGGATTGCCATTGGATTTACTGCACACCCCCACGTTCCTCTTAGGACAGGATGTAACAACTTTAGGAGCCCAACTTTCTTTAGTGCCACCATGAGCTTAGATTATTTTTTTCCTCTGTAAAATCAAACAAATTGTAATATAAATATAGCCTGTTAGGGTATGATTAGACTGGCAGGCTTCTTGCCCTGTGTGCTACAGCCATCGAGCTTCTCAGTGTTCATGTGGCGCCTCATGGCATCTCAATGTGCTGCAAATGGCCCGTCATCATGCATCATGCTGACAGTGATTACCCTGTGCTCTAAGAAGTTAGACACAGCATGCATGGCTTCTGATCTTTTTATTCTTTTTCAAAAGAAATAATAAAATAAAACTTAAGTTGCTTGACTCAATGGTCTAATATAAGCTGTAGTTTCTCCCAAGAGTAAGGCAGCCCCTGCCTTCTGTGGCCATGCTTTCTCATGGGATTTTTACTCAGGTACTCTTACTGATATCTAATGGTGTTGTCCACTGTGTGTGTCTTGTGTGATACTGTTTTGACATGTGATTTTCAGCTACCTCAAACCTGTTTCCTAATATCAAAGTGGCAGAGCGATCTGCAATACATGGGCAGGATTTTGGTGTATTTATTGAATTTGTATGAGTGTGTATCAGTGCAGTAGCATTTGTACCCTAAGACTACCTTCGTGTCTTTAACAGCTAGCCTACGCAGAAGCTTCCGCCACAGGAAGGATCGCCAGGGTTCTCCTGGTGAAGCGCACACTCCCGATGCCAATCACACAGAGTTCCTGATTTACGAGGAAGTCGCACAATATTTTCCCCGTCCTGGAGAGAGGCCTCGCCTTATAACACTCATAGGTTCGTCAACTGGAATGAATTTTAACAGCGAAGAAACTACAGTTGTGATGAGACGTTCACATACACTCATTGTGGGTTATGAATGTCATGGTACTGTTGGGATCTTAATGATCTGTTGAACTGTTCTTTACATGCATAAACTCAAATCTGTGTTTACAATGTTAAAATTGTATTTTAACTTGACAAGGTGAAGTCATCCTCAAAATTCTTTAGGATGTTCAGGAACCACCAGGAGTCAAACCTGCCATTAACTGGAAACTGCTGGAACACCAGCGTCACAGTGAAGTGAGTTTTAGATCACTATGAACTGAAAGTGCCGACCAAGGGCGAAGCCTCTGTTCCAAAATCAACTTCATCAAACTTGACTGAGACTTGCAGTTGCCCATTGGATAAAGCAAATGCCTTATGGACAAGAGTTTCATGGTCAGATGACACCAATATTGAGCTTTATGGTGTTAATGACCGTTGGTATGTTTGGACAAGTAATGCTGAGGTTTTCAAACCTGAGAACACTGTATCAGCTGTCAAGCATGGTGGGGGTAGCATCATGCTCTGGGGGTGTTTTGCTGCCAGTGGTATTGGTAAGTTACACAAAGTGGATGGAATCGTGGAGGACGACTAGCTTTGAATTCAACATCACATCAGATCAACAGCTAGACAACTGAAACTTGGGCACAATTGGATGTTTTGGAATGGATAAAGCAGGTTAATATGATTAAGTGATTACAGATGTATGCTGTATAATCATTTCACCCTGGAAAAAGAACAGTTCAAAGAAATCATTAAAAACTTCACACTACCATGATATTTATGCCCACAATGAGTAAACTTCTGGCCAGAACTATACACACATGTTCCAACCTGATGATCATCTTATATGATAAGTATATTATCTTCCTTTGTTGATTGGATGGTCACAGGTTCACTTGGAGCACGGATCGCTGAGCTCAAACAGAAGGTGATTGCTGAGAATCCGCGGCGGTACGGTTTGGCTGTTCCTCGTAAGTGTTGTTTATCTTTTCTAAATGGCTGTACGTGTTTGCACTGAATTCACAAGAGTGAAGTAAAAGAGCTTTCGAGTGAATATAAGCACTTTGTTCTTTGGCACTTCATACCTGCAAATGCACTCAACCTTCACATTTCTCTAAGGAAACTCCCATAATTTGCGTGACCCTCAAAATATTACACAAGTTTCCAGATTATTAAACAAACAATCCACACATCACATACTATTCCAATTCAGTTTTGTTAGTTATGATGCCATTTCAGAACAGCCGTTCCTTCAATGCTCCCAAACCCATCTGTCGCACCAACCTGGCAACCCACTGCCTAATTCAAGGGAGGTGTGTGCATCTAATCTCTGTACAGGCAGACTGTGAGATGGTGAATCATTTAACGTCACCATCATAGCTGCTGTTTTCCCCAGTTTAACTACTGTGACGATTTAGTAAGAGACTTTAAAACATGCCAAAATAAACACCGAGTCATGCATGGGGCTTGTTGATGTCTGTGACAGGGAGTTGCAGACGTTGGTGTAGTTGGAAAGATGTTCACCTTTTAATAACTCATTAGCAAAACATAAAGAGGATTGGTATTGACTGAGACAAGTATCTCTTTGCAAGTTGATTTTACAGTAAGCACACTGCTTTTTAATGCAATCAGTATCGAGGCGCTTAATGAGATATCCAGAAACATACAAGCATCCAGTATCTTGTGTCTTATTTTCTAACTTGCTCTTTCTGCCGACCGACGGCGCCCTGAAGACACCACTCGAGCCAGGAAGAGTCATGAGAGAGAAGGAGTGGAGTACCACTTCATCAGTAAAGCTGCTTTCGAGGCAGACATCCAGAATGGCAAGTGAGTGCTGGGAACAATGTTTTCTGATGAAGTGCAAAAAAAATTAAAGTACACAAAAGGATTAATTGAAGCGTTTCAGCATTTTAGCTAATTTAATTAACTTGTTAGTGGGGATGATGTGTTTCTGCAGGTTTATTGAGTATGGCGAGTATAAAGAGAATCTCTACGGCACCAGTTTGGACTCCATTCACAGAGTTTTGGATCAGAACAAGGTCTGTTTGGTGGACGTGCAGCCAGAGGTTAGTGTTTTTAAAATATGGTAGGCGGCACTGCCAACCAAATACACTTCTGATTTGAATTTGAATTTCCTCTGTGTAAATGTAAAAGTGCCTTCTTCTTTAAAAGAAGCAAAGACAGCAGGTTACATATTGGCCACATCGTGCCATATAGATGTATAGTATGTGCAATATTGGAATACATTTCATATTATGGTATTTTTAAATGAAATTGGATTGATCTGTTGCCTGGGTCCAGACCTTTGAAGCTTTCCAGAGCCTGGAGACCAGTGATAAAAATACATGATATCAGGCAAATTGACTTTTCACCTTATTTTGTGCAACTGTTTGCTTCACAAAGAATATCCTCTCTGATAATTGTGCAGTCTTTTATACTTAGACATGAATTTGACTTTATATGGTCTTCTCAGCATAGAAAAAGTTCTGTGGGATTTTTATATGGGAGTTGGCTAATGGCTGGTTGGTCTTATCACATTCAGGCACTGAAGACTCTCCGGACCGCTGAGTTCAAACCATATGTCATCTTTGTAAGGCCTCGGATCGGTGATGGTCAGAGAAAGCAGTTTGGCTCCTCTTCCTCACTCAGCGTAGGGGTCACGGTGAGTGTTCCCTCACCAAACCTGCCAGACATGTGCAATACACTTTCTGGGCTTATTAATTGATGGTGGAATATAAATAAAGTTTACAGAGGCTTAGTGCAGATTACGGTAATCTTGCAGTTGTTTGTTTTGTTGAGAAAGGAGTCGTATCAAAAGGCTGATTGACGCTCAGTGAATTAGGCTTTTCTTCACATGGCATGCATTTAAATGGAGTGTGTGAGCACTTTGTTTAATATAAACTGCTTTTAAAAAAGTTAGTTACTTAGTTGTACAAATATACAAACACACAACCAGTTATGTTGGTGGCTGTGAAGGTCATTTGAATACAGTGAACTGAATGAGCTCTGTGTCATGGTATGCTGTCCTGTTGGAAGCAGCCAACAAAAGATGATGACACTGTGTTCTTTAACAGATGGACATGGTCAGCAACAATACTCAGGTAGGCTGTGGCATTTAAACAATGCCAAAAAGTATCCCCCCACACCAACAGCCTGAACTGTTGTTACGAGATAAGATGGATCCATACTTTCATGTTGTTTATGCCAAATTCTGAATACAGCACAAGTTGAGACCAAGTAGACCAGGCAACATTTTTCTGTTGTCCAATTTTGTGGACAACATGTGTGATTTACAACCTCTCTTGTGGTTTTCTGTTATTGTAACCCATTGTCTTTAACTTCTGACATGTGTGTGCAGAGACTATTTCAATATCTGCACATCAGCTCTGAAGGGTACTGAGTAAGGATAGAGAAATTCCATATGGTCATTAGTTTAACTTTGGCTATTCTCCAGCAGTGTATTAGCAGCTAAACACTTTCTGCTGGTGTCTCTCTTCCTCTCCAGGACGATGACTTGCAGGAAATGAAGCAGTCGGCAGAGCAAATGGACGAATGCTACGGCCACTGGGTGGACTACGTGTTGGTAAAGGAAGATCCAGCTAGTGCCTTAGCAGAGCTCCAGGTTGTATTGGAAAAAGTACAGATGGAGCCACAGTGGGTGCCTGCGTCCTGGGTGAGGCGCTAGCCAGCTGACCTTCCAAATAGGAAAAAGAGGACACAGAACTGTGGCGTACCTCTGAAGGTGCTGAGCATTTGGACTGATCCAGTGTTTTACTGCCGTGTAACCATTCCACAAATGAGTATGTGAGTCACTGTAAAAGAACATCCAACAGGCCTGTTGCAGAGTGGTCAGCATAGAATGACCACAGTAGTCATACAGATAGTGCTGGTGTACATACCGTATATGCTGATAGTGCAGTGGCTGTATACGAGACAGGCATGTAGTACAAGCATTCAAGACTAAGTTCCTACAGCAACTTATTGTCAAAAACATCTGCACTCAGTGTGGTCAGCTATGTAAGCCCCCTATTATAACAGCAGCTATAATGTGAAGTGCCATATTAAATATGTTAACTGTAAAGCAGAAGAAATCTGAAGACCATGTGACTGATTTTGCTTTGACAAAAGTCTGAGTTTAGTGAAGTGGGTTGAATTTGTCTACATTTGCTTGAGAAATAAAACAAGACCAACTGTATTTATTGGGGAAACTATTTTACTGACGGATCACACTCATGAAACAATTATAAACCATAAACAAAAGGGAAATATACATATGTGGTTGCATTGTGTGCAAGAATACACAAGGCCTTTTACTTCCATAGCTTCTTGATGGACATGTTCTTCTCGCTGTCTTTCTGCATGACCTGATAAAGTTATCAAACTGCGTTAGTATCGTGCAAGATGTGAACACTGCATTCAAAAATTTGCCTGAAGTTATACTGACCTTTGCCACCGCCATCTCAAAGTCCTCCTGGGTGACGTGCACTCTCCGTTCTCTCAGAGCATACATCCCTGCCTCTGTGCAGACGCCCTATAATACACAAATGCAGTAGGGGAAATTTAATTATGTAGTCCCTCATTTAACACGGCTTCCATTTAGCAGGTTAATTCTTACCTTAACCTCAGCACCAGAAGCTCCAGGCATCAACTCTGCAATCTTCCTCAGGTTAATGCCACGAGTGAGATTCATCTTCCTGGAGTGGATCTTCAGGATATCTAGACGGGCCTGTGGGCGCATAATTAAGTGTGCTTAGATACAAAAAAACTCAGCATGTGTGAGTAAACACGCTAAAGGTTATAACGATTAACTACCTCTTCATTGGGAGGCGGAAACTCGATCTTCCTGTCAATCCTGCCTGGCCGGAGCAGAGCCGAGTCCAAGATGTCAATACGGTTAGTGGCCATGATGACCTGCAGGGACAGATGACATACTATCAAGTATATTTGAATAATTGGGGTTTTTTAATACATTAACTCCTATATTTGACACTCATGAACATTTATTTAACAAATGCAGCATTACTTGTTTCGAAATATAAAGGTCTTCTGTAGTCATCAGCAACTTTAGGTGATGCTGGCATATAAATAAATACCAGTTGTACCACAAAATGTCATCATTTATGCATAAAGAACCTATACAGCAAGCCGAAATGTCATCAGTGATGCATGTTTTAAGAGGCTGTCCTATGCACATAACTCTACACCTCAGTGTTCATAGTAAGGATATAAGATTACACAGTGATCTTCTGCAGTACCTTGATGTTCTTGGTTGCCTCGAAGCCATCCAGCTGATTGAGCAGCTCCAGCATTGTCCTCTGCACCTCACTGTCCCCGCCTGAGCCTCCCTCCAGACGAGATGAGCCGATGGAGTCAATCTCATCCATGAAGATGATGGACGGAGCATGCTCTCTCGCCATGACAAAGAGTTCGCGCACCATACGGGCACCTGCGGACAGCCAGGGAGAAATCAACCAAAACCTGTTATTAAAAACATGGGGATCAACTCGACCCCAGTGTACAGGAAAGAAAAGGCACGCACCCTCTCCGATAAATTTCTGGACCAGCTCTGATCCAGACACCCTGATGAAGGTGCAGTCAGTGTGATGGGCCACAGCTCTGGCAAGGAGGGTCTTCCCTGTACCTGGGGGGCCATAGAGCAGCACACCCTGCAAGCACAAAGAAAAATGAAAATCTGCACCACCTACACAGATGCGACAAGTGTAGCATTAGTTAACTGATTTAATCAAAGTATCCCCCCCCCCCTTTGCTTTTGATGTTTTAGGACTGAAGTAAATGTTGGGCAGACAACAAGACCAGAAAATGTGTCAAAGATATGAATTTAAAACCCTAAGAGAAACTTCTGAAATTCGTACCATCGGCTCTCTCGTCAAATACCCACCTTGGGCTGGGCAATGCCTAAAGCCTCGAACAGCTCGGGGTGTTTGACGGGCAGCTCAATCACTTCTTTGATCTCCTTGATCTGCTTATCCAGGCCACCGATCATTTCATAGGTGGAGTCCGGCACCTTCTCCACCATCATGAGGGACACCAGAGGGTCCACCTTGTTAGGAAGGATCTTGTGCAAGGTGTAGCTGTCGTTACGCAGAGCTACACGACAGTTTGGAGTCACCTAGTGGCGATTTGACAGAATAATAACAGAACAGTTTAGGTTTTCTGATTCCTAGTACTTATTTTATAAGTAAAATGCATTTTTTTTCTTGTTTAGCTCTATCATACTTTACAGTAAAGATTACAAATGGACTCAGGTTTTATAATACTTACATCATTGATGTCAATGTTTTTGTCCACATCCACCACAAACTTTCCCTCTGGATGCACCTGAGAATGATGAACAGACATAAATTTAAACTATCCACGACTGATTCAAAAAGGATGCTGCATGGTGAATGTACACAGCATACCTTAACTAGCACTTTCTTTTTGTCCATAACCCTCACCACCTCTCCCACATAGGATCCCTGTTCCTGTAGTAGCTGCAGCTCCTCACGAAGGAGACGCACTGAGACCAAAGTAACAAAGGAAATTGAAGTTCATATCCGACTGTGTACAACATGACACAATTCCCAGTGATGTGGCAGGAAGATAAAGCACCATACCTTTGGCATTGAGCTCATTTCTCTGTGCCTGCAGACGTCTGAGATTCTGACTCTTCTCGTTCACAGTCAACTATGAAGAAAAAAAGCAGGTCAGGACTGACAGGCGAGCACGCGTTAAAAAGCGAAAAACCCAAAAATGATTTCTCATTTCCTCACCTGCAACTCTTCTATCTTAGATAAGTAGTACTGCCGCAGACCTGATCCACCTTTACTCTCCCCCATCTCCATCTGCTAAAGAAACACATTGCCACGTGGTGACACTTCTTCACAGCAAGCTATTGGACATTTAAATATGCATCAATCAATGACTGCATTCATAAGCCATCAATTTTGTTTCATTTTTGTTTTAAGCTAAGAAAGTATGCTGACCAGTTGATTGCTAAGCTGCCTGCCAATTTGTGTGAGTGATGATGATTTTGACTGAGGCGACAGCAAACTGGGTCAAATGGACTATCACTAATGAGAAGTGCTTTTCCTTTAGTCCCCATTTGCAACTTAAAAGTCCTCCATTAAGTGTGGTATGGTGGTTAACACTGCTGTATCACAGCAGGAAGGTTCTGGGTTTGAATCCAGTCCAAGGTAGAGTAAGATTCATTGGTTACGGTGTGATGTGAGCACGAATGGTTGTATATATGCATTAGCCCTGCAACAGACTGGTGACCTGTCCATGGTGTACCCTGCCACTGGCCCTATGACAGCTGGAATAGGCTCCAGTCAAAACGCAATGCTAAATTGGAGCAGAGACGTCACTGTGTACTCTGTATACCCTCAATATGAAGCAGCCTCTATGCAAACAGTTTCAGTTAGGCAGATATCTCCTGAAGGGTGCAAACCACGTCTCTTTTTCCTACTATAGCATTTACGCCACTACATTTAAAGTTAAAGATTAAGATACCAATTATATAACAGTCTATAGACTTATGGTGTAAAAATATTCGTGTACTGAATTCCCCCCCCCCCAATATTCTTTTAGATGAAGTCAGCAGCATATAAATAATCTACATTAGCATTTTGTGGTCAGGAAAAGTCCAACGTACATGCCCGATGTTGGACAATGCAAAGTACACAATATTTATCAGGCGACGGCAAATTGTGTAAGCTAAACTTGATATTATCAGTTTCTTTAGATCAAGCTGGTTTTCCGGCAGATATTTTGTAAACCTGTTCATATTTGAGGATTTCCCAGATTGAAAAAGAACAGAAATACACGTTTGTCCAGTTTTCATTGATTAAATTGGTGGATGGTGGCTGGCTGAAATTGACCACTGTTTACATTAGCCATTAGGCCTAACCCGTAGCACTAACACGTAAAATATTTTTTAGGTAAGGAAAAAAAAACCCATCCCAAAAGTTACCTATCTAACAATAAGCGCTAAAGAGTGTGATGCTAACTATCTCCCAACAATTACAGTTCATTAGCAAACTAACGTCAAGTTAGCTTACGTACAGAAGTGCACGTATATTAATGAAGTAACGCTTGGTGTTTCCATATAATAAACTCACACATATATATCTTAGATTATGCTGAAATAAGCATCCATGCGTGGTCAAAAAAAAGCTAAGAATAGAATAAACTGTCAGCACTTCGCTGCCAGTCATCGTGAGAAGCTAGCTGGGTTAGCTACAATGAGACAGCAAACCGGCACAATCGCTGTTTTCAATGAAATGACGTTTCAGTTTTTACACTGCAGCCCCGCATCCTTCACTCAAACAACCGATTTTAAATAAACTATTAGACCCTCAGCAAAACAGAAACGTTTTCTTCGCATGGTAGTCATAAAAGCAACAAAGCAGCAGGGGAAAAAAATACACCTACATGATCAATTCCGTCCACCTCCATCTTGAATTTTCTACATCCGGTTAAAGCCACTGCAGACCAGGCGCTATTTCCGGTACAGTGGTGCTTCTTCGTGGTATTTCATTTATATATAATATATACACATGCAGACACCGGCACCTACAGTCCATTTTTAAAAACTACACCTTTAAATTCAGGACGTGTGAGGACAGGGAGACGGTGGTGAGGCGCGCAGTAGGAGTGGCAGATGGGTTCAAGGTGGGGGTGGGATTACATCAGGAATCTGCTCTGAGACCCTTAATGTTTGCAGTAGTGATGGAAAGATTAACAGATGAGTTCAGGCAGGAGAATCCATGGACTATGATGTTCTCAGATGACATTGTAATCTGTAGTGAGAGCAGGGAGGAGGTAGAAGACAAACTGGAGAGGAAAGGAATGAAAAATTGTAGAAGTGAGGTGAAGAATACGTTTGTGAATAAAGGGCAGGCTGGTGTGACAATAATGATCCAAGGATGAGAGGTAGTGAAGGTAGAGGCATTTAAATGCCTGGGATCAAACATCCAAAGCAAACAGTGCACAGGAGAGGTGAAAGAGACGGTGCAGGCAGGGTGTAGTAAAAAAAAAATTCGAATATTCTTTTTAGTTTTAAAAATAATTTCTATGTAACCAATATGAATTCTTGGAATACTAAGGAATTGTGTCTGTTATTATCGGGTCTACCTTACAATATAAAACACCTTGAGTTGACCCTTGTTGTGATTTGGTGCTATATAAATAAAGTGTAATTAAATTGAAAAAAGAGACCATATTCAAAGCATAATTAAGTCAGTAAATACATGTACAAACGATCAAAGTATATAACTCAATGTTAAACGTTAGGCTGGCCTTTTCTTTGAACCAGTGTTGCATTACAAGCCGAGACGGAGATCTGTTAGTGAAGGGTGTTTTAGGGTTGGCTGTTATTTGAGGAGTGGTAAACAGAAGCTGTTTGAGTAAGACCAGACATACCTGAAACGGCTGCTCTCAGAGGCACCTAAGCTTTGCAACCAGCCCCAACATGCACCTCGCGCCATATCTGCAGCTCTCTAAGCACGCAATCGAGGGTGTGCGGTAGACGACGTTATTACAAGCCTACAACGGACAATATTTTATATAAATTCTTACCCCTCTGTAACAAGCTGAACGTTGTTAAAGAACACAGTATAGTGAACATTTGTAAGTATATTTATTGTAAAAAATACTCCAAATGTATAAAAGATAAAGGCTTTTGATTGATACACAACATGCAAACATTTAACAAAGAGAAGCTGTACAAAAATAACATTTGTACATAACGTTTTTACCTCATCTTAAATCCTATGTGCCTTCTTCACTAAACACATTTTGGCACAATGATATCTGACAAAAAGGAATGTTTCAAGAACTTTAAGACTGATGTACAAAGAGTCAACAAAACAGCGAAGCTTTAAATCATGAAACTATAAACTGTACACAATATTTTGGCGCTTTTAAAAAAAAATTTTTTTTAGCTGACATACTGCAGTTGCATTCCTATCAAATTATTAATAGCAGTTAACTTTCTTTGAAGGTATGGATCCGTTCAATCTAAAGAGCCTCAGCTCCTATTCCCCTCGAATCACCCCACAAACAAATAAAAACGGCGTGTAAACATTCACAAAATCAGAATGTTTCATTTCAACTTTCAATAATGCTGCAAAAGCATTAAACATATTATATACACTGGAATGAAATGCTTAATTCTACCATGCCTCCTGGAAGATTAGGCATTGCTCTTATCTAAAAATTATGGCTTTTCAATATAAGGGTAAACACATCCCTCTTTCAAAACAGCACTCAAAGTGACGGTGAAAACACCCAAACAGCACCAGTGCTTAAACAGCATTTTGTACCAGAGACAAAACATATTGCAAAACTTAAAAAAAAGGATAAAGGTTATTTAAACAGGCTCAATATAACACACACTACAAGGCAAAGATATTATTAAAGGTCATATAAGCATCACTTTGGTCCCGAACTCTGCGTCAGTGACGATGGCTTTCTGAACATTTAAAGGTAAAAGGCTTCCAGTTTCAGCTGAGTGGAACATTAACAACTGATGAGTAAACCTAAGGTGGCTGTGACTCCTCTAGAATTGTATTTAGGTGAGTCGGATACCCAACACCTGCTCCAGCTCTTGTCTTCTCTGCTGCACCTATAACAAAGAACAGGTTAGACTCAATGGCAAAACCACAAACTGTATAGAAAAGATGGATGGTGTGACATCACACATTGGTTTTGAAATTTCGAGTTGTTTTTATAATTTTATTTTGGTGTAATGTTTTGACTTACCACATCTTGACATGTATAAGCTAACAGTAGTTAGCACTAAAAACTACTTACTTTGGAGTAAACATATCTGCCCACTGCCTCTGGCACCCAGGGCTCATGGTAGAACTCGGTCCTCCTCTCCTCTTCTGGGTTTCCAGTCACATCTGTCATCAACTGAATGAACAGAAATGCATCACTGAACACAAGGAACCAAAATTGAATGAATAAAGAAAAGGGTTTCTATTCCCACATGCTAAAACAGTACTGTAAAGACTGATTCATGCACTGCCAAGTGACTGTAGTAGTACTGAGAGTCTGATGGATCAATGATTCACTGAGCCTGGTTCCTACAGGCCTACATCTTAATCCAGGTGCTAAAGTCTCTCCAGATGAGGAATGCAGCACAAACAGCTAACTGGTGTTTTGCTTTCATCTGAATACCAATGCTATGTTTGGACACAGTCCCGTGAACCAATGGTGCCTTTGTGTGCCCAGCTGTTAATTGTCTATGAAAGCTGGAAACATACTACCACTGCTCACAAAATAACTGCAGCTTTTTTTTATTAAATACAGGGAAAGCTTTGCAGGCAACTGTACAAATATGAATAAATGCTCAAAGTGAGGGAAGATGATACAAATATCACGTTACTAAACTATAATACGTTTTGCTGTTGTGTAGACAAGCATGTATGAGCAGTTTAGAAGCTGTAGCATAGCGTTTACCTTCAGATCCCTGGACTGAGACTTCAGCCAGTCCTTGATGAACTCCTGTGGATTATTGCTGAAGCTCAGCATGAAATCTCTTTCGGTCTTCAGCTGGTTAATGTACTCAATGGTTTCATGAATCTGTAGCGAATACAAACACCAGCAGCACATTTTCAGAATTAAATGGAGTATGCAATTTCTTTCCCCTCCACGACTCTGGTGAAGTGCAGATGAAGCCTTACCTTCATCTCAAGGGCAGCGATTTCTTGCTGGTTGGTTGTAGAAGACAGGAAGCTGTTCATTTGGCCCTTAAGTGGGTCGTCCACTTCCACGTCGATGTCGTAGCATGCAGTCTTCTTCTGATCGGTGGGATCCACGCTGCTCGGGGGAGACACAATGACAGTTTGACGAGGAGGAGTGATGCTGACAGCACACTTGTATAAGCACATCAAGAAATAACAGGCTAAATCATAAAGCTAAGGAAACTATAGTTCAGCATGAGCCTCACACACAGGGCTTTCTAATATTCACTGAGAGGCTGATGTAACTTTTTTCAGACAAAAAGAGGTAACATGATCCAGGCTCCCCTACCTAATGACGTGATTGATAATAATGGGGTCAGGGTGCTGCAGCAGGCCCGCCAGTTTCATGGGAATCTCAGAGAACCTCATGCGTGGACAGCCGAAGATCTGGACAGGATTTAGTTAAAGAACAGAGCAAGTTAGACAACATAAGGGGAATTTTTTTTTTTTTCTATTTGAGGTCTTGGAAAGGGCTACAAAAACAACACCTCACAAAAATCATAATTGCCTGAATGCAAATGATTTAGCTGTAAAATTAAATACATGCAAAATGAAGTTTCAGTGCCAAAATATCAAAGCGCCACGAGCCATTTCTAGCCATTTGCCATTACCTGTCTGAAATAGCGGTTGCAGTTGATGTACTCCTTCTCATGACTGTCCTGCAGCTTGTTGTTCTTGATGTAAAGCCAGAGAGCTTGCATGATGCTGGCTCGTGTCTGTGTGTGTACACCCAGAAGGCGAGCCAACCGTGGATCCAGTTTGTACTGAGGGGGCTGATCAAAGAAAAGCATCGGGACAAAGCGAGTGTTGGTGGAAAACAAGAAATATCATCGGGAAAAAATGTATTGACGATTGAGAAAGTAAGTGGCACCTGGTGGTCGAGCATGAGCAGAAGGGTGCATTTAACATTCACGTCTCCTGGCCTTTTGACCTGGAAACCATCCGTCTCCTGAGTGGTGGGCATTCTGTGCCACTGGAAGATGAAGACGTGATTTTTTTGTTAAACAGATAAGCAGATTTTATTAGCATGAAATTTACAAAACTACTTTACAACAATAATGGCTCAGTGCCAGTTTAAATAAGCTGTTCCATCAGCAGATCCCTAAGACTGGAAATTCTCACTTTCACCACTGTTGACCACAATTTTTCAGTTAAAAAAACAAACAAAGAATCTGGTTTATGTGTGGGATGACTTCACGCACAATAAGCCCGCCTACACAGTCAAAAAAAAAAAAGAAAGAAGGATTGGCTCCAAACTTTTAGTGTTTCAATCTGAGCTCAGCTACTTGACCACAGCTTAACAAGGTCGGTGCTGGCGAAGTATTATCAATCAAGCTTCTGGTGTCAATGTGCCTACAATGTTCTGAATGGAACTGCAACCAAGGTTTATGTCATACCTCTACTAAGTGGTTGTCAGGCCCGTAGAGCTCCTTATCAAGCTCAATCACCAGGCTTTTGAAGAAAGATGAAAACTTCCTCTTCTGCTTGCCAGCCTGGGAAGACAGAAAGCATGAAACAAAAGTGTCAGAAGGACGGAGCAGCAAGAAAGCCGTGTATTCCTATTGTGCTGTGTCAGTGTGCAGCTGCATTGTTCAGCTCTGACCGCATTGGGGGTGGTGGTGAAGCGCAAAACTGTAGACTAGAAAAAGCTGTCTTCACCTCCCCTTGTCTGCCCGCTCCCCAGCCCTGTCAGAGTCTGTTTGCTCAACACGACCCCTTTCACTCCTTTCCCTCACATCCCTTTTTCTGTTGCTCCATGCAATACTCCTACACATGCCTAAACCCATGAGACTGAGGAGAAATTTTAACAGACAAAAAAAAAGAAAAAAGAAAAAAAAAGACCTCCTTCTCCTTCATGTGGCCCCAGATGACACAATGAGTCGAGCTAGAATTGATGTCGGGAGGGGAGGCTAGTCAGCTCATGGTATGCAACGGCCAGTGGTTTCAATTCCGTATTTCAAATGAGATCCTGTGTGTGTGTGTGTGTGTGTGTGTGTGTGTGTGTGTGTGTGTGTGTGTGTGTGTGTGTGTCAGCAGTTGTGGGGTGGAATGAGAAAAGCTGTAAACACACATCTGGCTGCATAGTCTGAGCCAAGAACACTGGCCAACTCAAGTTTGAAGAAACACAATGAGAAAGACTGAAATACTTGCAGTCAGACCACACCGGGACAATAGTGAGAACACTCGAATGCGTTTTGTTTTTTTTTACTTACTTCCTCCAGGAGTTTGCCCTCAACTCTCAGCTCCCAGGAGGACACCTTCTCCGCCTCCTCACCCTCGGGTTTGCTGGGAGTGTACGTGTTGGAAATGTAGATCCTGAGCTTGCGCTTTTGCTGTGTAATTTCAGAGGGACAAGCAGATGTATCAGGAATTCTGGCAACAATTGAGCCTCTCGAGCTCACTTGCCAAACGCACTCTCCAACAAAGACAAACGCTTCATTTCAGGCTATTAAGGGTGTTTACAATAACTTCATTCTTATGTATAAGTTCACATTATTAAGACCGGAGAAACACTGCTACCTAACGAGGGATTCACAGGAAAAAGTTGTGACCGTTTTAACTTCACACCAGTCACACTGTTTGCGGCCGTGTCACAGTTGGATTAATTTACTGCTAATGCAGATTTTCCTGCTGCTGGAGGTGTTTTTGTTGTGAACACATCTCAGCAGACCGAGTGTTTCTGCCACTAATGTTAACGCTAACAGTTAAAATTGTAGCAAGAAAACACAAAGGTCAGATTTCAGTGTGGGAACCAACTTTACTGTGTCCTGCTGTTCTGTGGAAACTGCTTACACTGTTCTCGGCAGGAACTCGGATTACAGCTGAGATCATGTTTTACTGATTTCTCATTTGTTTCAGATGACAAAGCCTAAAAATAATCTTCTTAAGGTATACTTTTAACTACATGACAATGGATAAAGAACACATACCATAATGGGCTTTTTGATGGCTTCCTGAATCTCCATACGCTTTCGAGCGATGGTCTGGTCCAGCTTCCTCTCAAAGGCCAGGAGGTCCATGTAGGCCTGGGACTCCGGGACCAGATCTCGGATCTAGAAGACAGTAGCAGGTGAAGATTGAGGAAATACAGCCAACTGTGACAACAGTGTGATTCAAGGGGGTTGAGGTTTTCCTACCCTCTGTGGCAGAACCTTGTCAGCCATCTTGCGCCTTTTTGCTCTGAATCACAGAGAAAAAACAAGGAAAATGATTCAGTTTGGAAAGAAGACATTAAATGACCGCATTAACAGTCTCTACGATGTGGAGGACCTGATTTCCAAGAATACCTCAAACTGGGCCATTCTGTTTGTTTTTCAGTGTGTGTGTCATCATTTTGCTTTTGGCCTCATAAGTATGACTTTAGTCAACCAATTTCACAGAAACTGGCCACATACCAACACATGATATAGGATCAAATAAAAGATCCCTTTCATTTAACCCGATTACCAATAATTGGAAGACTTCACAGTGCGATAATATAATCTTGGCCAATGTGATATGTTAATTAAGTCCCCTAAAAGAGTGCTTCAGGTTTTTACTTGCCGACTTCATTACATTGATTTCGTTCCTTAATTATACACTTCACCTTGGCAATGACTGAATTTAATTTCCATGTGATTAAATGAGAATTTAGGATGGTGGCACCATGACTCACTAATCCTCCTAGACTGAGATTATGCTAAGATACTGACTTTTTTATGAAATTAACCTTAAAAACACAACAGAATCATTGTGGACGAAGCATTACGGATGGCCGCATTTATCAGCGTGGTGTCACGGAGCAGTCTGAAGTCAAAAATACCCACTTGTGTCTGCTGCTTTGAAAGCAAAGGCCAGTCATGAGACGCTGGTATCCTCGTGTCTGTGTGATCTGAGCTGTGCTTTTAACAGTACAGCCACTTCACAAACAGACGGGAGAACAAATCATGAATGAAACGTTCTGTTGAGACAATGTAAATAAACCACAAAAGGGGAAAAAGAAAAAAAAAAATTACTGCATTTTTATAGCTGGATGACTCCACCCATTTTGTCAAAGAAAATATTAATGGAAAACTCCCTACAGTGACCGTGTTTTCCTGTACACCAGATTCATATCAATACTTTTATTTTTACACAAAAAATGTCTTTATTCTAGTGAGCTCTTTCCTGGAGTCATTAAGTCACAAATAATCCTAAAAAGAATGTTAATGTTGGACTTGGCAGTGCAGTTGAACCTGGCTTTTGGTTTCAGTAAAACTCTGAATTTGGTTTGGTATCTTTAAAGTGGGCCCATTATATTTATTGTTATACCTGTGGACACTCATGTTAAACATGGGCAAAGTTACAAAAGAGGTCAGCATATGTACAAGCAATACCTAGGAGTTTAAACCTCTGGCTTTGGACGAATCTAAATGTTTGGTTTTAAAAACCTTTATCTACCTTTTTCTCCCTATGATGTCAGCAAGAGCAGATACCTTTATTATAGTCATCTTAGCCACACAGCTCTGGCTATGAGCCACTTCTGTTACGTGGGGCAGCCAATTATCAGAAAGTTGGCTTTGAGGTAGGTGTTAGGAACAGACTAGTGTTTACATAGCACTTTCAGTTTCCAGCTGAAGGACTAAGGCAAAGTATAAGATGAGGTACTTTTTGGATGCTCTTTAAGGGGTGGATGGATCTGCGTGTTTGCTTTGGCGCAGATGCCGTTCCTGACACAGCCCTCACATCTATCCAGTGTTGGGCCAGGAACTAGGAGTGCACTAGCTTGCGACCCCCTGAGGGTGCATTTGTGCATCTCCTCCCCATCTAGAAGCAGGAATCTTGTAAGGGGAATGTGTAAATCACTACACCCATGGAGCCAGTATGCACAGTATAAGATGAGTAAGTTTAAACTGTAAATCATCCAGAGCTACTCTAGGAAACTACAAGACCAACAATATGGAGCTGGAAATAAGCACAAAAGCTCCTCAATAAAAAAGGGGAGACATGTGACAAGCCGTCAAGTGCTAAAAATAAAAATGATTGCTGTTGCTTGATGTTTCTGCCCATTATTAAAATTAGGCTTGGCAAAAACTTAAGAGGTGAACCTATTTTACATAATTTCTAAGTTACTGGACAAAAAATACCTGGTAACAGTTTTAACTCTTTGAATAAGTGATTTAACTCTTTCCCCTATAAAGGCGACATCTAATGACCTCCCCAGCACCCTTAATCACAAACCTCAGTATATATCAATAAAGATGTGCTTTGAAAACCATTAGAACAGTTTCTGGGTTTTCTCTAAGGCTCGCTACATAGGCAGAGACCACCCTCACTAACACTCCATCACTTGTGTAGCAAACCCAGTGATTTTCATCTAGAACCAACTTTCAGCAGCAGTTCTGAAAAGAGTTTCAGCAGGTCACTACTAGCAGCTTTCAAGTGGTAAAGAGTTAATGATAAGAGGAAAAAAGAAAACATTTTTGGATTTTATTTACTTAATGAATAATCAATAATAGATTTAACTGTTTAAAAGTCATGAAGGACTGATTAGCTAGTTATTTTAGATGGCAGTGAGGTCCAAACACTGGCAGTACCATCCCCTACATTTTGTCCCCTCTCCTCTCTTACCCTCGTCTGAGGCCTCCCAGCACCTCTTGTTGTTGCTGTTGCTGATGAAGAAACCGTTTCCTAGAGGCGTCCATGCTCGGGGGTCCCATGCCTGCCCGCATGGGAATGCTACTGCTACCATAAGAGGGACCAGGCAGCTGACCCCCCATTGACCCCATGGGGCCCCCCACTCTGCTGGATGGCATCCCGGGGCGCTAGAGAAAAAGAGGGAAACTGATTTCACGGAACGATTTCTCCATATCTACACAAAAAGTTGAATATTTCATTTAGGACTAAAAGAAATCAAGGATCTGATTTACTAAAGAGACAGAAAAAAGTACCCATTTTAAAATAATAATAATAATAAAACCAATGATGTGTTAAGCTGTGTGCACATAAATTTCATATTGTATGATCAACTTATATCAAATTCTAGCTTTTTGGATCTGGTGAGTAAAAAGAGTGCACAGTGACATACAGTATAGTCACTTACACTGTATGCTTTTGGTTGTACCATAAATATTATGAGTCATAATAGCCCCATTAAAAACATGCCAAAAACGTAAATGCACTGTTTCTGCAGGTGGGGTTAAGTTTTTAAGTTCTATGGTTTAATTATGAAGTTGTGCATATAAAAACTGTTATGGCACTGCAGTCTTTATCTCCATCTACACAAAGCACAACCTCTTTCAACTTAAAGGTTTCACGTATCAGGATATAATGAAAAGAAATCTGGTTCTTAGCATGCTTTAAAATTTGCTAAATATAACCTTGGATGAAATACAACACATGACATATTACACTGTGTTTTTATTTATTGTTAAACAAAAAAAATAAATAGAAATGCAGAAGCAGTAAAGTAACAGCCAGATGCTGCTAATGCACTTCATCAATTTATTAGTTTCAGGAAGTGTGAACACCTCTGTAACAGCAGAGGTTTTGACAGTTTGCTGGTTTGGAGGATTCAGGTGTGTTAACACGAACACATCAGCGATAGTCCTTGAGAAGCAACTGCTGCCCATCAATCTGGAAAGCCTTATAAGGTAATTTCCAAACAATATGAATCCATCTGTCTACAGTGAGAACTATTATCCACAAATGGAAAGCATTCAAGACAGTTGCCAATCTTCCCAGGAGTGAACGTCCCAGTAAATTCACTCCAAGTTCAAACTTTGCAAGAGCTACTTCTCAGGCCTCAGTTAGCATGCTAAATGTTAAAGTTCATGGCAGCACAATTAGAAAAAAACTAAACAAGTATGGCTTGTTTGGACGGGCTTCCAGAATAAAGGCTCTCACATTTGAACAAACCACAAAACCTCTGGAGCAATGTCCTTTGGACAAGTGAGACCAAACTGGGGATATTTGGCCATAATGCTCAGCACTACATTTGGTGAAAACTAAACACAGCATAACAGCACAAACACCTCATACCAGCTGTCAAGCGCGGTGATGAAGTCAAATGCGAGGCCATATACTTGACAGCTAAAACTCGAGTGTAATGATCACAAGCACACAAACAAATCTACAACAGAACAGCTCAAGAAGAAAAGAATCAACGTGGTGTAATCACACAATCAAAGTCCTCAACCCGCGTAAAATGCTTTGGCAGGATCTTAAGAGAGCTGCACATAAACAAATGCCTGCAAATGCCAATGAACTGAAGCAATGTTGTAAAGAAGAGTGCACCAAAATTCCTCCTGTGAAGGGCTGATAAAGTCATACAGAAAAGGATTACTTCACACTGTTGCTGCTAAAAGCAGTTGAACAAGCTCCTGAATCTTGAGGCGTGCTTAGTTTTTCACACACTGCTTCTGCATTTCGGCTCAGGTTTTGTTATATAAATAATAACCCAGTGTGATGTGTTGTGCTTTGTTACACATCTGAGGGTGTATTTATTTTAAGACCTGTTACTGACTAGATTTTTTTTCTTTTTAATTATGTCTTTTTATGTAACACATCAGTACTGTAAATAATGTATCAACAAATTGTGAGAATTCTCACACTTTGTCCAGTTTGTAAACATTAAAAAAAAGTCTAAACCCAAATGGCTCCAACTGTCAAAACGGGGGTAACTGCGATGGTGTCTGTTAACTACGGGAGAAGCTGCAGATGGTGACAATACTGGCACGATGTATGCAGGCTTGCCTCTGGGCAGATGGGGCTGATAAACTTTTGCTTTCACGCTAACTGACAGGAGGCGAAGCGGGCAACCACGTGATTTTCTTTTTCACACGCGCACAAAACGCTAAACGATATCAATTTGAATTAAACGTCCCACTACTTTTATGTACCACTTCAAATGCCATAAAAGAAAAAAGGTTACACTTAATGATTGCGGTAATCAATAAATAATTACACCCACTTCGAAGGCGGAAGTAGTGTCCACACGGTGATATATATGAAGAATAATGAGCTTTATGGGGTTTTTTTTTTTATTTCCATGTCTCTCGGGTGAGTATTTCAATTAGATAATTTTATTTAAACACCAATTTAAGGCTCCAAAGTAACGAAAGGCTTAAAAAGACATGGGGGTGATCGGACAAATACCGTCACCCTCACCTTTCACTCAGTTTCTTTATTTGACACGGAGAAATCAAGCAGAACCAACCTGGGGGTATTGGGGAACGCTGCTCATGCTTCTGGGATATCCCCCCGGAGGCTGGGGCATTCCTTGCATCCTCATGCCCGCGGCATGCCCAACATTCATGGGGCTCATACTCGAATTCATCGGAGGACCAGTGAAGCTTCCCCTCGATGCCATCTTCTAGAGCCACAAGTGGTTAAAAGTGACGGAAACTTCAAACCAAATTCGGCCCAAATAAAAGTGCGGCAGGCTGAAGTCTCCAAGTAGGTAGCTAACTAACTCCGGGTACTTCTGCTTAGGTCGGTTTCTGGTTTGACAGCAAGCACACTGTCAACAAAAAGCTAGCTAACGTTAGCTCACTTCCTACCGTTTCAAGTTCCGGGATTTGCTTCTACCTAGTGACTGCTCGTTTTGTGAACACGCCAAGTGGGAGCTCTTGTCATCTCCCACTCGCGCCTTTACGACTGAACGACGCCAGATAAACGATAACTAAAAGCTAATACACTGTGAGGCGAATTAAAAACATGATAACGTCTGACTTATGACAAACTGAGTATCTTGAGCAGATAGTTTGTCTGCACTCTAAAGCAAAACCAAGTACGCTCAACTACATGTTGCGTTCACAAACATCGGAAATTAGGAAGTTCCAAATTTCAGCGCGCAATAATCTCGATTTTTTTTTTCTTTTTGAACACGTTAAAACACATGCTAGTCTGAAGTCTTTATTTCTTGTGTATTTTGTAAAAGTATATATTTTCAATTATATTTTATTTTCAACGCTTGATTTCAAATGTGACATACAGAAACTTGCGATAGATTTTGTAATAGTGTAATTTTGTTTCTTCCAAACCAAATCCTGGAGTAATACTCTGCCTCCTGAACACTAATTTTTCTTAAACAGTAATGTGCTGAATCTAGAAGTGTTGAAACGTATAGAAACATACAGGGAAATACAGGATAAAAGAAAAACGGAGGCTGTACAATTTTAGGGAGCTTGAAAGCCAATATTTGGTATGACTACATTTATTCATCAGCACAACACGAACTCTCTTAAGCAAGCTTAAATACTCTTCAGGAATAGTTCTCCAGTCTTCTTAGGGGACATTCAAAGCTCTTCTTTGTTTGGGATCACCTTCCTGCTAAAAAATTATGTCACTGCCAGTCAGACACTTTTCAGATTGCATTGCATGGTGGATCTAAATATGACGCTACTTTCCCATTCATTTTTAAAAGATCCCCTACACCATTGACTGAAACACAGCCCCAAACCTCCAGAGAGCCTCCACCATATTATACAGATGACTGTAGACACCCACTGTTCTACCCTCTACCCTGACGTCCTCTGTAGAGTCCAATTCTTGTGAAGTTTTGCATACCTCAGCCATTTCTCCCCATTTCCCTTCCTTAATAATGGCTTGTTGATAGCCAACCTTCCACTGAGGCTATTTCTGATGAGTCTTCAGTAAACAGTACATAGATCCTCTGTCAGTTTTTGTGGATTTTTTCTGTTTACTGTTCATCTGTTGTAGATATTTGTTTTAGGCTTGGCATTTTTTTTATCCTCTATTTGTCAAGTTTCTCCAAATTCTTGCACACAATACCAAATTATTCCAAGTCTTCAGCTAGTAGCTCTTTAGAAATCAGCTTGTTGCTATAACACACTCAAACTGTGTTATCTTTGGATTTTTTTGTCTAAAAAAGTGCCACTTTAAAACTGGTCCTGTGCTAAGTTATCTGGTATGTGCAGAAATAAAACTACTTCCTCCCTTGAGTTAAATGCCCCCTTTTATGCTTGAATTTAAAGAAAAAAAAACAAAACATTCTCCTGAAAATGGTCAGGTACATTGACTGAATATGAATAGGAGTGAAAAAGCAGCCCACGTCCAAAGAAAAACTTGGAAAGACTTTCAGAAAGCCTTGAGAACTATTGCTCATCAAAATCTTTTAACCTATGGGCTACATTAATGCCTGTACTGCAGAGTTTAGGAAGGCTACACAAAAACATTATCAGCTCCCCCTTGGTACAATAAACTCTGAATAAGAAGCTTGAACTGTATGAACACGGCTGTGTTTACAACATGACAGTTTTCTAAGAAAATGACCTATAACCACACTAACCAAGGCAATATTTAGGCCCACATCCAGCAACAGAAGCATGTGTACATCATCTGATCAACAGCACCCCCTGTTGGTCGGTAAGACATTAATTCTATGTACTTGGTTGCTGTTTTATACATTCACACTTTTGTTAAAATGAATGTGAAAACACAGGACAGATAACAAATCATTTATTTTGCTAGACAGATGAAACAAACTGAGCCATGATAGCAGCAATTCAACTATTAGAATATTTACACTATCACATCACACCAAGGACATATGTAACCCTTTACAATGTAAACACATGATACAAAGACATATTTCAATGCTAGAAAACAAGCAACTCTATCCACCAAAAAAAAAAAGAAAAATGAAGAAACCTGCTTTCTGCACCAAATACCTGCTTCTACACTTCAGGAGTTCATGTCCTGAACATTGTGAAACAAGTTTCCACAGGTGAACGACAGATGCTTGTCTTTTAATTCTGTTTGAGAAATTCAGACAGTGAAAGGTGAAAATAAAAGACAAACCATTAGCAATGATTGTCTTTGACATTATTATTTTTTTTTCAAAGATTGAGATTGTAAAATGTGAGGTAATATAAGGACATCCACTGTGTAATCATTTCTGTATTTTATGAAAAGAAACAAAATAATACTGTAAGCATACACCGTCTCTGAATGAATTACACCAAAGTTTACATCTGTGCAGTGAAATCATATTTGGTGAAAAGTATCAGTCGAAAATGATAACTACAGAAAATTTTCTTTTTAAAAAACAAAACAAAAAACAAAACAAAACAAGTGTTGGTACAATGATTTTCTGAATAAAAATAAATTTGTCAAGTATAAGGTTGGGAGCTCTGGACTGCTTCTGCAGAGCAGCAAACACCACAAACGTTGCCTTTAACCATCAACGTCCATTCATTTCACAACATAAAGAACCAAAGGTGAAGTGTTGTTGGTCATCCCGTGAGCGTGTCTCTGTGTGCATCTCCGCACACATGATAGTGAGAGAATGTTTGTGTTTGTGTTATTGTGAGAATGCCTCATCTTTCATCAGCATGCGCGGGCTCTCCTGGTTGTCCATGCGACGTCTGGGACCCATCATGCCTAGAGGAACAGACGCGCCATTTATTTATTCATGCTTCAATCCAGACACATAATTGATTTCAACTGGTGTTTAGTGTCTCAATCACTACACTATTACTGGTTCTAAATTATATGTGCACCAGACAATTTATTAGGTACATGTTCAACTGCTCATTAAGGCAGATATCTAACCAGCCAATCACATGGCAGCAACTACATGCATTTAGATATGTAGAGATGCTCAAGACAGCCAGCTGAAATTAAAATTGAGCCTCAGAATAGGGAAAAAAGACGATTTAAGTGCGGTTTAAAGAAAACAGAAAATATCTAATGAGCAGCAGTCGTATGGGTGAAAATGCCTCATTGACGCCAGACATCTGGAGTATGCTAATAACCACAATACAGTTAAGGTTCGCAGAAGAGCATCTCTGAACGCACATGTTTAGCCTCGAAGCAGACAGGACACAGTGGCAGAAGACCACAGCGGATGCCCTTCCTGTCAGCTAAGAACAGGAACCTAAGACACATTTCCTGACCAAATTTGGACAATAAAAGGTTGGAAAAGCATTGCCTGGTATGATGAGGCTTAGTTTTTGCTGCAACATGCGTAAAAAAAACAAGAAAGCATTGATCCATTCTGCCTTGTCTCAACTGTTCAGACTTCTGGTGTCAGTGTAAGAGTGTGGGAAATATCTTCTTGGCACACTTTGGCCGATATCAATGTGGACCAGAATCTCTGAGGAATGTTTCCAGCAGTGCGTTGAACCTGTGCCATGAAACATGAGGGCAGTTCTGTGCACAAATGGGGTTCCAACCCAGCACAAGAAAGATGTATCTAATAAAGTGGCCAGTAAGAGTATTTTGAATAATTTTTATAATATGCTAGCAGAAATTTGTAAGTTTTTTTTAATATGTCTTTTTAGTTGTAGACTGGGGGTAGCTGTAGCTCAGGTGCTAGAGCAGGTCAGCTGCTAACTGGAAGGTTGGTGGTTTGATCCCAGTCTGCTCCAGTCTGCATGCCAAATATCCTCGGGCAAGATACTAACCCAACATAGTTCCCTACAACACCCATCAGAGTGTGAATGTGTATGAATGTTAGATAGGGAGCACTTAACAGCTTAGAAAAAGTGCTTGGGTGTGATTGGGTGAATGTACAAGTTGTATAAAGCGCTTTGAATGCTCAGAGTAGAGAACCAGTCCATTTACCATAAACAAAGGTTTAACTGACAGATCAAGGGAGAAAAACCTTATGTTGCTACACTGTGAACTTTCTGAATTCTACAGAACAAAACGTTCTACCGCATACTTTGGTGTGGTAGAAATCTTATAAAGTCATGGATGTGACAAATATAGAGAAAGCAAAACAGGATACCTTTATAGCCACCACAGTCTGAAGCCAAACACCTTTAACACTTCATTATGTGACCAAATATATGGTTATGGTTTCCTGTTGAATTACGCTCATTAATAGTGGCTAATAAAATCAGCTGACGTTAACACGTCCTTGACATTTGGGACAATAAAATTCACCACTTCATTTCATTCTATTAGACATAGATTATTAGGGCATGTTGTGTCTAAAGGAGGAATTCTTGTGTAATTTTGCCCTTGAAATCACTTTCGTGAGCATACAGGTGGAAGAAGGAGCTACTTTTGGCTGCTCCCTTATTTATAAAGGGTCGCCACAGCGGGCAGCTCTGTATGCTTGGCTTGGCAGATTTCTTTTTTCTTTTTGATGCAACCTCAAAGGGATTTGTGTCTCCTCCTGCAATCGGGCTGAGGATTTCTCATTTGTTAGGCGAATTTGTAAACCACTACAGTATGGACTGTACTGACAGATAGGCGTAACCTGGAAACATAATACCTCCAGCCAGACCAATATAAGGACAGAATAAAACTTTTTTTTTTATAAATATACTGTAATGTGAAAATGATTCTACATGCTGATTCACTCTGGTATCCACTATTATAAAGTGATCTGTGGGTAATTTAACTAATAGTATACATATGACAGCATATAGCAAAGCTGCACTGTTTTAAGAGCTGATTACATACAGACAAACTCAAGCAGGAAGTTAAAATCTTATTTTCACTTACTGTTCTTATGCTTGAATGATTTGGATCTTCTTGGCGAGTTTGGATTCTGAGGTGGAAAGACAAAATATTTTACTTTTGAGTTTTATACGCAGACGAATGCTGGGGGTAGTAAAACAGCGATGCCCAACATGTTTGTTTAGTTAAAGTATAAAGTTTGATGAAAAGAAAAGTACCTTATCAGATTTCCTTTTCTTAGCTGTAAAACAAAGAGGTTTTTTTTAGAGATTTAACTCAGATTTAACAAATATTAGTCACATTGAAATGTCACACATGCCAAGACTACGAGAGCGTCACCTTTCTTTTCTGCCCCGTAAGACCAGTCGTTATCATTGACGTCGTCATTGTCCTCTTGGTCACTCTCTGACTTGTTGTTGGTGTTGTTACCAGTGACTATTCTGTAAAAGAGGAACACGCAAGGTATAACACACACACACACACACACACACACACACACAAAAACAGTGAGTCAGCATTATTCACTGCAAATAACAGTTTGATTATGAAACAAACTGACTTCAGGCTGAAACTGATTTTTTTTTTTTTCCCCTTGTTCCTGGAACTGCATGAGTTCATAAGATTACCATTATCCACTATGCTGCAGGCAGCATAACACCTGCAGCATATTTAGCTTATATAGAATACTGTGCAAAAGTCTTGAGCGCCCCCTTTCCATTTATGTTTATTTTGCTAGGAAAATGAGCGATAGTTGCGGTGATTCAATTAAACATGGAAACAGAGTATATAAGGTATATATAGAGAGTAATGAGTTTCAAAGTTTATGATATCCCTTTTTGTTCTGTTCTCTCTAAAGATGATCCCACACTGCCTCGATGTTGAGGTCCGGGCTCTGGGGAGGCCAATCCATGACTTATGGTGTTCCGTTGTGTGTTTTTATATCCGGGTATGCTTTACCATGCAGTGTGATTGGGATCATTGGCTTGCTCTTGCCAATTATTTTCCAGATATTATTGCATGGTGAATCAAAATCTGTTTTTTGTTTTTCACGCTGGTGACAGGGCCTCCACCGTGTTTCACAGATGGCTGTAGAAACTCACTGCTGTGCCTCTTTCCTGACCTCCATAGCACATACTCACAATTTCACTTATGTATATATTACTTCATCAGACGTGTTGCAGTGGATGCAGTGCATTTTCAGTCCAGTTCTTGTGTAATTTTGCATGTCTTAGCCTTTCCTCTCCGTTTCCCTTCATTAAGAATGTCTTCTTGACAGACAGCCTTCCACTGAGTTCATTTCTGAAGAGGCTTGGATGAACAGGTCCTGTTTCATCTCTTTGGTGTACTTTTTTTTTTTTGAGGCCTGCCACTACTTCTTTTGTCCTCATTTGTCCAGTTTCTTTGACACAATGCACATCACGCCAAGATATCCCTAGTTTTTGGGTAATAGCTCTGTGTGAATCACTGTGTTTGTGCAAAAAAATAAAAAAAATACTATTTTATGTTTGTCAAACTGTGTTGTCTTTGTTCCAGTTTTACTTGTTGAATCTACAAAAACACCAAACTGAATTTTTGTTACAGGTTGCTGGTTGCAAAAAGAAAGAAATTAAAATTAGTTCATTGCCAAGTTGTCTTTTATGTGTAGACACAACACTGGTTCTGTCCTTGAGTTAGGTACCTTTTATATGCTTGAATGATTCACAGGTCAGTGTTAAGTAACTTAGCAAACAAAACTAACATTCCTTTGAAAATGGTCTAGTTAAAGCAGCCAATGTACAAAGAAAACCTTTGAAAGACCTTCAGAAAGCCTGGAGTTTCAAATATATGAACCGTCTCTCAAAACCACTTAAAAAAATGCCAAGAACGTCTGGCTCCTTGGAAGCTGGAGTCAAATACCTTCTTGGTTTTCAGATTCACAAGACAACACGGTGAAAACATTTGAGATTACAACAGCCTCTACTCAAACAGAGTCTCAAATCAGCTGTGTTGGCTGCTTTTTTAACGCCCATACCTGCGGTTGGCTATACGGCTGCTGTTACGTCCCATTCCCAGACATTTCTCCAGGTGTGGAGCAAAGCGTGAGGCAGCGATACTCCGGCTACAGTTGGGACATACACACTCCTTGTTTTTCCACTGGTTGTACACTTGGCCAAACACATCCAGTCCTGGCTGGTCCACAATTTCTGGAAGTTGAAATAAGGCCATTTTATTTATACGTTAATTATTCTCTGGTGTATGCTGGCTGGTATTGAAGAAACAACTCAGCTTTATTTGGCTGAAGAAGAAAAGAAAGAAAAAAGTCTGTGCTCACCGAAGTCCCTCATACTTTCTTGGTCCGTGTCATCGAGGAAAAAATAGCCCTGCTTTACTGCCCGGTGGACCTCAAAGCAAAGTCCCAGGCACGCATCCTCCACCAGGTCAGACAGGATGTCCTGAGCTAGGGCCTGGCAGGGAAGAGAAAGACACAGTGTTGCCTGATTGCTTTATTGTGTTTTTGTTCTGTAGCAATTCAGCCACACGTGTCTGCAGATACAATTTCCAAGTCTACCAGAAGGTTTCCACTCCACTGTACCTCCAGCTTGCTGTTGTCCAGGCTGGACACTGAAACCTCCTCCATTTTCATTTGCCAGAACTACCAGATGAGCAGACACTGCTGTGGTCATGCTGTAGCGCAGCAAGCATTGGCCAAAACAGGGCTGCAGCGGGAGGGATACACAAGTAAGCAACACGGTGGCAAACAATGAATGCAAATCAGTCTGTGGGTGAGATACGTGGACTTACAACTGCACGTTGAACACTGCCAGGGAGTCACTTCCCCACGTTTTAAAACCTGGAAAAAAAATGACAATAACTTGGCGTTGGTGGATGTTTTTCCCCTTTTAAGCACTGCAACAACTCAAGAAAACGATATACGAAAGAAGGAAAACGTGACGCTACGGCGGTGCTCCGAGCATTACCGTGTAATGAAAGTAGCTTAGCCCTAACCTTGGAGAAGAAAACAAAGAGCGTGGCTGTGAATGGGCTGCTTGCGAGATGAATTGAAAATGCCAAGAGGTTAAAGGAGAGGCGGTATCGTACTCACGACCCCCCTCAACAGCACAACTACACAACACACACAGCTACTAGCCAAACATGCTAATCCTGTCACATTAATTAGAAGCTATGGAACACGTCTAGTTGTGACTGGCTGTGTTATTTTATTATGTTGCTGTTTTTTTTTTTTTCTTCGACGCTGGAGAAACAGAGTAACAACGAGGCTCTTCCCCGAACCCCGACACCGCTGCTGCACTGCGGCTGTGCGCCTTTCAACTCCCCGTACAAACACCCAGCAAGGGTGGGAGTGGGGGGACAAAGCAACGCCCAAAACCTCACATAAAGCTCACCGACGGATAATGAAGCAGCCTCAACCCAAATCCCCCATTAATTGTGTTTACCTGTTTCGGCAGGCACCCATCTTTACATCAGAGAGATCAGGCAGGAGCAATCGATCGCTACACGAGTTCCCACCAGCGACTGCTTCCTCTGCTCTGCTAAACCAACTCCAACCGAGTGTTTACCTCCCAAGGCAGCATGTGACTGTGTTTCCCCCACGCCGCTTACTAAAGAGCGACACTGTGCCTTTATTTCACTTTCCCCCCCACCCCTCCTAGTTTGTGCCCGGTTATTTGAATTTTACAACCAAGATTAAACAAATCTTTAGGCAGACTTACAGCATTTATCGCAAAAACACGTGGGACGTAATAAAGGCCATCAAAAATCCAGTAAATCACTCCATTTTATCTCAAATAGGTGTCTACTGATGATAAATCTCCCAGTCGTGTTTAGTAACTAGATGGACCTCCTTAACTGGGACTTTTATTTTTATTCCTGTCGCGCTTTTCTAAAGGCTGGCGCTTTTTTTTTTAACCCAATGCATTTGAAGGAAAAGCGTCCCCCCCCCCCTTTTTTTTCTTTTAATAGTCAAATGAAGATAAGCCTGTTTTCATTTTACTAAGACCAACCTTTGGATCTATCCCGACTGAAATCAAAATATTGTTACCAGACAGTATAACTGCTGGATTAACAGGATACAGGCAAATACAGGCTATCAAGAACATAATATTAATAATTAAAAAAACAACAACTTCAGCTTCCATTTATTCTTATTTTATTAACTTTGCAAATTTAATTGTTTGTTTTTGTCCCACATTTCTTTTGTAGGGATCTAGCCACCCCAATTCACAATGCTTTCTCTATGAAACCACATGACACATATATATCATCACATTACAAAAACAGGGAAATATAGGTGCAGTCAGTATATTTATCTTTGTTTCAGCACCACCTTTGTGTGCAGCATAAACAGCATTCAAATGGACTATAAAACAGACCAGACATTACAAGAGACACAGATTTGGGACTCTGCGAATCCTGAATTCAAACCTGCAGGAAAAATCAGTATGTAACTGGAAAAAAGGTGGAAGTTGTACCAGAACTTCCACGGGTGAAGAAAAAAAAAAAAGTTAATAAAACAATTTAAGCTGTTTTTAATCAGACTATACATTTAGAGACACAAGGCAGCTCAGTGGCCCAGTGGTTGGCACAGTACATCACAGCAAGAATGTTTAGGCTCGACTCCTCCGTGTTCAGCAAGGATCACCTCCAGATTCCTCTCACAGTCCACGACACACATGGTAGGTGAACTAGTGATTTTAAACTGGCAGTTGGTGTGAATACATCTGTATTAGCCCCATCATAGACAGGCAACATTCATAAAGTGTACTCCAACTTTTACCCTATGCTATCTGGGATAGGCGCCAGTGCCTACACAACACTGAATAACCAGTAAAAAAATAAAATAAATAAATGAAATTTTTGGATCGAGGATATAAATGGTGTTTTTACTCCCCAGTGTTCACTGAGAGTAAAGTTAAATTGGACACGTAACTGCCAGGAGGCGTTGCCAAGAAGGCTGCAAACTAGCAAAACTTCCTTCTGTAAGGAATCTGAATAGAGCCCAGTGTGTTTTGTGAGTTTCATCATTTGAATGCATTAACTTGCAAAAAATGATCCACAACACAACACAGACAGATTAAAATTTCAAGCATCGCTTCAGCGTCCATGTGAATATAAACCATCTTGCTTCAGTGTGGAAGTCGGACCAAATCCTTAGATGGTGAAGAATGTGAGGTTGTGAGGTTTTTGTCACCCACTCGAGGGCTTCTCCCTCTCTTCAAATCCAGAACAGCATCTGAATTTTCTGTATTTGGTTTTTCAGCTGTCCATCTCATCACCAATTAATACATGTCAAACATTATGTCATCTTCTTCCTCTTCCTCGTCGTCATCCTGCAGATTAACGGGGGAGATTTCATATTTAGATGGACTGAATAAATTTTTTTCTTCATATTCCTTATTATTAAAAAAAGTCTAATATTTCACAAACCTCATCAAAGTCCAGTATGTTGTCATCTTCATCATCACTGCTGCTCTCGATGATTTCGTCTTCTGAGTCCTGCATGACATACAAAAAAAACATTAGAAGAATGCAGCTTAAAGAACATTTTCCTCATCATACAAATTATATTATTCCCATAATCACTTATTCTCTTTCCCCCTGAATATACATTGCTATATTACATTGACTTCTCCGACATTTACCGGAAGCTCTTTAGGCATTATGTAAAAATGTGAGTCATAAGTAAACCCTGTGAATAACTTGACTACATTCATATCACGAGCATGAACTTGAGCATGTGGGTGTATTACTTGGTGCTTGTTGTATAAATATTCAGACTTACTGATGGCTGCTTCAAAAATAGTTCGTCCTTGTCGGAATATTTCGGTAATGTGTCCTCAAGATATTTTAATTTCTGCAACAACGGTTAAGAAAACATCAGAAATGACAAAATGTTATTATATTAGAAAAACAAAAGACAAAAACAGGAGACTGAATTTTGAGGTACTCACACGAGGGTTCTGTTTGCGATACTCATTCTGCTCATCTGGACTCAGTGTCTTTAAAAAACAAAACAAATAAAAAAAACCCCACAAGTGGGAAAATTAAAATACTAATTAACACTTAAAAAAAAATTAAAATTATAAATAAATATTTTCCTACCTTAAACCAATCCTGCAGCTCGATGGAGTATTTCCTCAGCTTTTCATCTACTTTTAATTGGTACCGGGACTTGTCCTTTATGGAGAGTAAATGCCATTTTTTGTTGGCCGCAGCAAAGCGGTCTTTTGCCTTTGGGATTTTTTCTTTTAGAATTTTCATCTGATCTTGGCAGAAAGCCACATTGACAGACCTATAAAAATAAATAAAATGAAAAACATTCGTCTTTCAGGATTTCATTTGTCGAGTTAAAATGAATCCTTGAAGGTGAGTGAGTTTGACGACTATGCTCACGTGGATGGCATCTTGGGCTCGCCGGGCATTTTCTCCTTGGTTTTCCTTTTGAAAATCTGCAGATTTATAACAAACGTGTTGATTTCAATGCCACGCAGTTAATACTTACATGAATGAAAAGAGAGCTCAGAAAACAGAAAACTCCTAGAGGCAATTGCCAACAGATAGCTGAAAAGGTGACAAATTCCAAATTCCTCTGAAGTATCAAAGAAAAATGTTTGTTCTGTTAAATGAATTGTACAAAAGTGGCAAAAAGTGTTGGCACCTTAACAGGACAATGTGTCACTCCTTCACTCTGGTAGTGGATTTGAACCACGAATATTCTTGCATCAGTGCTGAACACAGGACCAAGCCATACTTAGCTAGCTCTCTTGCCCCCCCGTTTCTCATGAAAACATGAAAACTGTCAACATTTGAGAGGAAGAGAAGAGTAGAAATACAGACACATGTTGCATTGGATGTTAGGGAAACTATGGTGCTTTTTAAACCATGTGGAGGACCTCTCACTGGCAAAGAACATGAAACTTTTACACTTTGTATTTCAGTCAACTGAATTAACTTTTGCAGATTCAGTCTCTGATAATCATATAATATTTACTTGCCAAAAACTAAAAGAATTTAGATGCTTAAATAACGATTAAAACTAAATGACATTCAGTAATCCAGGGTGAAAAGGTTCACTGATTGGCTACAGTTACAGCTGGTTTCTAAACGCTTCAACTTTGCAGTAAAACGACTTACACTTGATGTGGAATATCTCAGAGGCAAGAAATTTCACAAATTGGAAACACCTGAATTAAAAGAGGTAAGACCTTTGTGTAACACTCTGGTTCGTATTGTCTGTCTTTATAGTTTTTTTAAAGGCATTTTTATTTCAGAGTTAACTTTGTTCTTTTGCTTTTTCTTGCCAGTGGAAAGGAACCAACACTTTTGCACATGTCTGTACATTTGTTATTATTTATAATAAAGAACAAAGCGTGAGGTCCAAACGCCCTTCCAGATTAAACTCATTTTCCATTTACTTGCAATGAACAGTCTTCTCACCTTACGCTTCATAGGCATACTGATCTTTGTCTTACGGAGGACCTTGTTCCGCTTCTCCTCATCTAAACTCTGAAAATGAGAATACAACATAAAGTCAGCATTCATACAAAGCCCGTGAGATTTGTTAGCAATGCTGCAACTATGATCTTAGAACTTACCATTAGATACTTATACATCTCACTTTCATACCGCATCTTCAGCTGAAATGAATGAACTACATGTTCAACTCTGCTTCAAAACATTATTAACATAACCCAACAAGATAATCTTGATTTCAAAACTTTGTTTTACATCACAAAATAAAAAAAGTTATTTATGCTGCCATACCTCTTTGGAGCGTGTGTTGTAGGCTTTTCTCTCCTTTTCACCTAAATTTCTCCACCTCTGGGACCACTCTTTTATGTAGGCTCTTGTTGGGACACCCATACTACCAATCAGTTCTTTGCAGAATAAATTGTAGCCACTTCTACAGATATACACACAGAAAACAAACAAACATGCTCAGTAGCCTCTTCACAAAAGACTAGATGTGATTTTAAACTACATTAAATCAAAGTTAGCATTAAACACAGGCCGCACAATCACACAGGCAGTAAGAAATGCAGTTTTCAAAAAAACTCAACACTTAGAACAACAACAACAAAATAATGTCATAAACATAATGCACCATTACTGTGCCCATGTATAATCTTTATTCTTAATACGCTGAACATACGCACTAAACGCAAACATAACATTTGAATAGAAAACCAGAGCTATGCAATACAGCAATTTCTGGTATGGATACCAAGTAAGTAAAGGGCCAGTGTTGCAGAAACCAAATACACATACAAACCTTTTAACCTATAAAAGGCAGCTTATGTAATGGACAGAACTGATTAAATGTGCCACAGGCTATAATTAAAATGAACATGACAGTTGCCAAGCCAAGTGTGTGTATGTATGGCTTACATAGGTGGCTTGACAGGCAGCCCCTCAAAATCCTCATCTGACTCACTGCTGCTTTCAGGGACCACCTTCTTCCTTTTACCCTTCTGAGGGGATTTGCCATATTTTTCCCTGAAAGACAAAAACATTTGTTTGGCTTTTTTCTCCCTTCTTCTTGTACAGGCAGCCTACTGGGCCAATTCCACACACACACTGCTGGGAACGTATGTTTGTCTTCTACCTTAACTCCACCCTCTTATTAGTGAATTCTTTATATGCATTCCTGTATTTCTCCAGATAAAATGCCTGAAAAAGAAAATAATTCATGACTTAAAATGTGAGCTTTTCTGACGATGGGAACAGGCAGTGTTGTAGTGACAGCCCCTAATATACTTTACCTTCTTATCATCGGGGAGCAGACTGAACTCATTGCTTGCGATTTTCATCAAACCTGCACAGCTTATCCCTGGATTCTTCTTCTTAATCTTGGAAAAGACTTCCTTGTAATACCAGGTATTTACGGGCATGGGTCTCTTCGGGTACTCTGGATGGAGCTAATTTTTCAGAACAAAGGCATACACATTTAATGCTATGCATCTGAACAGCAGTGTGTGATCCATGTGGCCAAGGACAGGCTGCTCCAGAGCCGTGGCATGTGCCGATGCTATAACAGTCAGCTGCTGTTCTGCAGTACATATATTTGGCTTGCTGTGAAAACATTTCAACCATAATAGTCATCCTTTACTAGGTAAAAAATGAAATGGTACAAATGGTCTATTTGGCTGAAACAATATCCTGTTCAAATTCTGTATCATACGTTTGTTCGCCTGAGACCTGATTTTATTCCAAGTAATGAGCCATAAATTTGTTCTTCAAAAACAAAAACAAACTGCCCATTTGTACCTTTGACAAAATAGCACAAAAAAGTACTTAAATTAAAAAAACAAACAAAACAAAACTGTTGAAATTCCATTATTTGCTTAGTGAAATGCCCTTCATTAAGTGCCTGATTAAGTGTCCTCATACATGGCTGTTCATGCTGCAGCTCATGGCCAAGTTAGTCTTTGGCAGAACAGGGTGACCGTGGCTCAGGAGGTTGGGAAGCGTATCTGCAACCGGAAGGTCGCTGGTTCGATCCCCGGGCTCTCTATCCTGGTCATTGTGTCCTTGGGCAAGACCCTTTACCCTACTGGTGTTGGCCAGAGGGGCCGATGGCGCGATATGGCAGCCTTGCCTCTGTCAGTGTGCCCCAGGGCAGCTGTGGCTACAACTGTAGCTTGCCTCCACCAGTGTATGAATGTGAGAGTGAATGAATAGTGGCATTGTAAAGCGCTTTGAGTGCCTTGAAAAGCGCTATATGAAATCCAATCAATCATTATTATTATTATTATTATTATTATTGACAGCTACAGGATGGTTCACATAGCCATCTAGCCAGGGTGATTAATCAAATATGTTGGGATTGGATAGACTGCATTTCAATAATATTGCAATGTTTTCTTAAATTAAGTTAATGAGGAAAATCCTCTGATTTATGTCAGTGATTTAAGTAGCTGTAAACTACTGATATGAGTGTGCATGTAAATGGAAAGTGGTTACTGAGAAAACAAACAAACAAAAACCAAAAAACAGCACAAGCTGCTGCTGCTGCATATCTGGCCAGTTTGGCTTTATTTCAAACTTGAACAGAATTTAATATTTACCCTGCAGCTTGCAGCTATGACAACTTCAACTCTTCTGGGAAGAAGCTTTAGGAGTGTTTATGGAAATTTTTGACCATTCTTCCAGAAGTGCATTTTTCGACACTATGTTAGACGAGAGGGACTGGCTCACAGTCCCTGCTCGAATTCATCTCAAAAGCGTTTTATCCGGCTGAGGTCAGACCATCCAAGCTCAGCCATGTCCATGGACCTTGCTTTGTGCACTGGTGGGCAGTCTTTTTTGGAACAGTTAGGGGCCAAACTGTTCCTAAAAAGTTGGGACCATGAAATTGTGCAAATTGCTTTGGTACACTAAAGCCTTAAACTTTTCTGTCCCTGAGATTAGGGGCCGGAGAACAACCCCACACTGAACGCCAAACCCAGACTCATCCATCAGATGCACTCCTCGAAGCTCTCTACGCACTGCTTTTGATCCAATCTGAAGGCCAAAACAAGTTTGGGGATATCTAGAGAGTGACTCTGCAGAAAGTCGTGAGAAAATTTCACAACTGCACTTGTTGGACAGGTGGCATCCTACCACAGCATCACACTGGAATTCACTGAGAGCTTTAAAGCAACCCATTTTTTTGTTGTTGTTGTTTGTAGAAGCAATACGCATGCCTAGGTGCTTGGTTTTATACACCTGTGGCTGACAATATAGTATAGGTCTATTGTAGAGTAGCAGGATGCAGTCCAACCTGACCCTGTGGATAATGGATATAGCAACGTCACATACCACAACTCCAGGAACAGCACACCAGTGGGAACTTTTGGATTGGTTCTGCTTAAGACTGAGGAGGCTCTTTTGATGCATTTTTTTTTTTTTTTTTTTTTGTAAATAAAGCGATTCACGTGACATTTAAAAGGCAACTTTCCATAGGTCATTCTTTATTCACAAACGGGAGGTATGGAAATTGTTATGATTCTCTGCTTACCTTTGTGTTATTGAGTGGATCAGAAAGGACACTTTCTGCTTCCACAATGAGCTCCGTGAGGCTGCGAACCTTTCGCATCTGAGAAACGAGACACAACAATTTAAATCATATATTTGCTCAAGTCTGGCTCTTAGCAGTGAAACACGCAATAATGAAGTGAGACTGAAGATTATAAATCTGAAGATTATAAATCTTCAGTCTCACTTCATTATTAAACATTTGCTAAAGAATAGTTAGGGACACTGAACTAGTAAATGCAAGTTAACTTACTACTTCAAAGTTAAAATTTGACCCACCTTCTGAATAACCTCTTTCCACTTTTGTTTGCATTCCTCCGGAGAAAAAGGAGGGAAGGCCACTTTCTCCCAGTCTAGAGTTCTCTCTCCATGGGTATAACTGAGATCTTTCTTCTCATCCAGCACGTTGGCTTTCATTGCAGCGAGAAGTTTCTGGAGGTTTTTCTTGCACCATCCTGCACAGGTACAGAAAGCACGATCAACCACGACAAAGGATCCAACTGCCATTAACGAGATGTGAGCTTGCAAAGGCACTCTCATGTTGGGAAGAAAACTGCGTATACCCACCAGACTCTTCTGCATTCTTTCCAGCGAGGCTCATGTTTCAAACAGAGCTTGTTTCATTCACACAAGTCCTTGGATGTACCGGCTGCACACAAACTGCTCAGAGATTTAAACTAAACCACGTTATTCTGCGTGGCAAAGTTAGCTAGTTCGCTAAGCTATCGGGCTGGGCTGGCTTAAGTTAAAAAAATTATTACTGACTGCTGCTGCTCAACCAACAAGTACGAAACAACACCGCGTAAAACACACGCTGGTCTGTTGGGCAGGAAGTAAACGCGTGTCAACTAGCCAATGAAAAGTGACATTCTTCTTCTTCTACGGGATTCCCGCCCTTCTTCGTCGTCGTCTTCACGAATAATTGGCGCATCACTGCCACCAACTGGTAGCTTGTTGATCAGACTCTAAATTAATGGGAACTTTTTTTTTTGTCATTGTATACGATCACAAAAAATTACAGTTACCCTAAAAAATTTTGTAGCTTATGAATCAAATAAACCACAAAATGTTCTTTCAGCAGTTTTCTTCTTAGTGCCACTAATAACATTCTGTTTTTATTTACATTTTATACAATGTTCTGATTTTCTTGAATTGGGGTTGTCTCCTTCCGCTACAGCTATCCAAAACACAATTAAACATCCCATTTCCGAAACCCGAGTCGTTAACAGTAATATAAATAAATATTAATACACAGCAGTACTTGGAGATTTGGCGACGCCTCCTTTTCTGGTGTCTTGGACAAATTTTTCATTCGGATCTAAAAAGAACTGTCTCCAGCAAAAGTTAATAACACTTAGTAAAAATGAAAGCAGAGAGTTTTTACAGAAGATAGTTTTTTAATTACATAGATATGAAAAGAAGAAAGCCCAACACACAATATAATTACTTTATACACAATATTATATCTCTCCTCGTATTGCCACACACTTGTGTTGTCCTTTTTTCTTTCCAGCATAAGCTCTTCTATCATTCCAGCTACAGTATATACACATCATTTATCATAATATATTACACAATATTCATACAGATTTTATCTTTTAAATAATAACTTAAGCATCCATTTATTACATTCAGTGTGCAGTTGCTTGGAAAGAACAAACTTTTATGGCTTTTATACCTACAATTTTACACTCAGCTTTCGAGCTCTCTGCTTCTGGACAGAAGGCACATGTAGAATTGAAATAGAAATAGAATAGAAATGCACATCCTTTTTTTTCTCCTTTTTGTAAAAGCACGTAAATGAGAATATTTCCAGGTTCAGTTATGCAAATGATTTACCTGAGTGATAGTTTACGACAGCTAAATTTACAGTTTAACAGTTGGCTTTAACAGTTTTACAGGTATGTGAAAAACTCCCAACATTTAAAGTATTTTTGTGCTAAGACGAAAAACTTAAGCCACTTATAAAATAAATATCCATTCATTAAAAAAGTCTGTCATGGAAAACATCTACAATGGCATCTGAGATTCACAGTACACGTCCTTCCCAGGCTCCTCCTCAAATGTCACTTTGGCATCATCAGCATCCAACTGAAACACAAGCACAGAAAGAACCGTTTTAAACACATTGCAACACATATACCATCTAAAAAGTTCGGAACTTTCCACAGCGTTCAGCTTACGCATTTCATTTCCAGTATGGTGAAGAGATGCCCGGTCATAAACATGCGCAGAGGAATGGTGAGGATGAGAACGAAGGGAAGCGCCAGAGACATCTGACTGGACTTCACAAGCCACAAAACTCCTAGACACACAATCTGGATGGCCGTGTACAGGTGCATCCGTCCTGTGCTCACCTGTAACCAAGACAGAAAGACGTCAGCCAAACACAAGTAACTGATGATTTTAAGTAGCTTTGGAAACCTGCCAACACATGCTGAGTTCAAGGACAAATTAAAAGCATAATAAAACTGAAATCATAGAAATAGCCTTAGGTCTATAAATGTGTATCTGGCAAATACCTCCCAGCAGTTTTACACAGAACATGATTTTATCACTCCAGTCTCAAGCTGGGTAAAAATTAATAAATATAATAGGTAACACAGTAACATCTCATTGTGTTTAGTCTTGCAAGACCATAGCTTCATTATTTTCCCCATGAGAGACCTGTTTGCCCCGCTTATGCTAGCACCATGGACCTCATGTATCATGCAGTGATGAGATGCTTACTCTGGTAGCATAGGGTTCATTAGGATGGTATTTCTTTGGGATGAGAAGAAGTTGGATACGATCCCACAGCTGGATGCCGTTTAATGACGTGATTCCCATGTAGAGGAAGATCCCAAACAAGGCTGCCATGGGAATCATCTTTAGGATGGGCTCCATGAGAACTGACAGACCTTGATACAAGCATGCATTCAGATAAATAATAAAGGATAGTGTACACACACATCAGTTTAAATGCAAAGTATAAGTCTAGCAATGCTTTTGTAGTCAGGATTAGGTGATTAGACAGCACCTACCAACAAGCAAGGCCACCACAATGCCGCTTATTCTCTGCTCCATCACTTTCTCTATCACCGGTTTTGGTCCTTTGCTCATGACAGTGAGAGCGTTGGCATGTGTGACAGACCGCACTGTGGCAGCACTGAGCCACGGCACGCCGAATATTGCGCTGAGGCCTCCCATGCCAACTAAAACCAGCAAGTCAAAGTGAAACCCGGAGCCTTTGACCATCTTCCTCTCAGGTTTACTCACTATCAGACTGTTTAGAGCCATAAAGAAGGGAGACGCTCATTAAAGTCATGAATTGTCACTTTTTCTATGGTTCGTGTCAGCTCATAAGAGCTACGATGACTCACGTTGTGATCTGAGACTCCAGAAAGATGAGAATAAACACAAGCACGGCTGGGATGCAGGAAGCAAACATCAGCCACACAGGGAAAGGTTTGTGCTCTCCGAAAGGATTGATGAGCCAGCCTCTTTTTTCAGGATTGGACACCGTCAGACCTTTGGGAACGATTAGTTTCTGTAAAGAAAAAAAGCAACATTTTCAATCCAAAGCGTTAGGGGATAGAAATGTGTCTTCAAGAAACATTCCGATGCCCAAATTCAAATAAGTATGTCTTCATGCAATTATTCTTTTTTACACTGGCCATTGATCTCTTTGGAAGTGATGACAGACACGATTACCTGTTTTTAGGATGCTGCATTTAGTGTAAAAATGGCAATTTCTATGCATTTACAAAGAAATCTGTTACACAGTAACATGTATAAAAAGTGAATGGTTCTAGCTGCTTCCTAAATCCACTTGTGTAATTTTGTTACAATGTAAACGTTAAATTTAATGAAATCTGGTCAAATTAAATTTAGTTAATTGGTAAACATTGAGTTTATGCCAAGCTTATTGTCCTTAAAGATGAATCATTTGAACAAATAAACCTTTGATTTTCATATATTTAGTTGAATTTCAGTTATTGCTTCATGTTTATGAGTGTGCCTTTGTAGTTTGGAATCACACGCTAACCTGAGTGTATGTATCCTGAACGTTGTAGTCCACAAGAGTCATGAGGACAATGGCAATAGGAACACCGAAGTCACCGATCAAACGCCTGACCTGTTAAACACACATCACCGACATCAAATCGACTATTTGAATTTAATTTCATTTAATTTGGTTTCTTTTAATCCTATTATTTTAAAGTAAAGGTGACCTCATAAATGGAGTGAAACCTTCTGGGCATGAGCTCACCTTTCCAGGAAGGAATGTCCCGTTCTTGAACTGACGCAGGAAGTAAGCAATAAAGAAACAGCCCATCATGAGGCACATAGAGAGCAGGGCTGTGTTGGGGTAAGGTGGCTTGATGGTGTTGACAATTAGAGTTTTGTTGCCGGTAGCATTGTCATACGTGACAATCTCTTCGACCTTTGGGTGCCAGGGATACTCAGCACTTGTATTCACGTGTTCGTAATTTAGAATCAGTGGATGCGCCTTGAAGATCTAAAGAAAAGTTAGAAGAGCATAGGTGAAAATGACGGCTTATGTTCAACAAATAAATCGCAGATGAGAAATGTTTCAGATTTTATTACGACATATGACACACACTTATTAGCCACAATAAATAAAACCACTGAAAGATCAGTTGAACAGCACTGCACCAATGATGTAAAAAGTCATGTGTTAAATCCAATACTCTAGGCCTACAACCAATAAGACCAAAAGGACCTGATGCCAAACACCCAGACACCATAGGGTCCCCAGAGGTCTTGTTTCTTTGCCCCAGTAGGTCAGAGCTATTTTTGTGGAATGAGAGTAACTTGTGCAATATTTGGCTTGAAGTTTTAAAATTGTGGCTGATTGGTGTGTGTGTGTGTGTGTGTGTAATGAATAAAGATTGTTTACCCTCCCGAGTTTGGCAAAAGTTTCATAGATGAAGATGAGGGAGATGAGGATGGAGAAGATTTCCTGGGTGAATCGTGAAATGAAGCGAACCAGGAAGCTGCCCTCAAGGGCCACAATGATCACCACGATGACGACCAGCCACGCTCCCACCCAAACTCTCCCAACAATATACTCAATGCCCTGGGATTTGCAGAACTGAATGATGGAAATGAATGATGATTTAAATTGAGTATTTATGAATGAAAAAATATTAATTGAATTAAAAAAATACAATAATGGAGTTGTAATGTTTGTTAGGCTTAATAAAAAGGCTTTTTAACTCACTGCATAGAAGGCCTCCTCAAACACCAACAGAGGACCAGAAAACCCAATAACCAGCACGGGCTGCGCGGCAACAAAGCAGAATATAATTCCCTGAATGCTGGTGGAAATGAGGAGCTCTGGCACACCCATCATGTTGTCCACCTTATAAGCTACAGGCAAAGATAAAAAAGCATTTATAAGATCTCCAAAAATACCAAAAACAGAAGAAAAAAATGGTACCACAGTCATACACACCCAGGAGGCCTCCAAATGTGATGGCAGGAGACAGGGCAGCAAAGTAGATGAAAATGATGGCAGCAAGGACCTGTGCGTTTAGAGCATCGGTGATGTCACTCTTGTAGTACTGGTAGCGCCTTTTTATGTCTCGAATCATCCCCCCAAACGGTCGACCAGTACGAGAAAGGGGATCTTCAATAGAAGGTCCAGAAACGATCGAATCTGGGGAAAATGTGAAATCTGAGCTTAATCCACTATCAGATCCCAAATAGTTATCCAAATAAGAAACTAAAAGCTGCTGAACAAATAATGTGTTTATGTTATTTTTCAAAATGTCAGCCAACATGGTAAATGCATAGGACTCACCACTGCAAACTTTGGCGTTGTTGACGAGGTCATAGCTTTGCAGTTTGTCCTGTAGCAGTTTCTTCTGAAAGTTGATGACTGAGCTGAGCATCGCCTCACTCTTGATCTCGGTGGGTGGGATCACGATGCTGCAGTCCATGAACTTGGACACAGCGTTGATCAGCTCTCGAGCACTCTTTGCCTGAAGCGCTGTCTGATTAAACACCTAGCACAGATTGAGCGGAGACAGATATGAAATCTGAAGATTGCAGAATTAATTTTTCATTAGAAACAGTTAATCTAATATTATTTTTATGTGATGATCAATAAATAGAAAAAATATTAAAACCTTTGTTCAATTAACTTTATTTAACTTTGGCTCATTTAAATTGCATTTTGAACTTGGTCTTGAAACCTGCAATAACTCCTTTTGCCACATGGGGGCAGTGGAAACAATCTAAACCAAGATACAGCAATTGCCTGTGTATGTGCCTCGGTATAATTACAGAAAAAAAGATAATGGTCGATGTCCTTTGATGTGACGGAGTAATACATTTCCTGAAAAATGATACCATTGGTAATTGCCTATTACAGTTGCAACAAAAAAAACAAACAGATTGGAATGAAATTGCTTTAGAGCACAACTGTGAGTACAAAAAAAGTCACAAAAGAAGAACAATATTTCTGAACCTTTCTGCTTTCTTCTCAATAATGTCACAGTTGAGCCACCTTAACCCTTGCTACTTTCTCTTTTGCTGAAAGAGCCCGAACAGAGAGCGAAGACTTGAATGCTGTTTTTGCAATGAGTAGAATTTTTTGTCTTTTAAAAGCTTCAGTCAACTCACTTTATTAGCCATTAGTGCTGCCATAGCACGCCCAGTCTCATAGTAGTCCATGTCACTGCTGCTGGGGCCAATCAGAAGAAAGACAAAGCGTACAGGCTCTGGGGCCTCCAACGCTGAGTCCAGTGCTACTGCTTCCTTCAGACGCACAAAGACAGCTGTGGGCTTCTCCAGAAAATCCAGGGTTCCTGGTCAAAAGAGGACTTTGCATTAGTTAACTTGTGTTTAACTGCATATTAATCACAGATTTTTTTTTCATCTGTTCTAAATGTACCTTAACAGGACATTTTTCATGTTTCTTATATTCTTATGGACAAATCCATTTTCTTTATTCACATTTATATTTATACTAAGGCCCAGAATATTCTCCAGAAGAACCTCAAAGATGCTGCATGGTTATAAAATACACCAAAAGCGTACTTAACCATATACTATCTAACAATCTCACTGCCTGCAAGCTAAATCCACCCATGTAGTTATTCACTATTGAAAGTTTTTTTTTTTTCATTTTAGATTTCATTTTAGACCCAGATAACCACTTCTACAATAACAACAAAAATACTTGTGAGTACTATACAGACGACCAATTCAATATAAATATTAAAATGGCAAATGCATTGTCGGTCATACATTTCAATAGTAGAAGCCTGTACAAATTTTTTTCTAAAATTACAGAATGTTTAAGTAAGTTAAAAAAGTTTAATATAATTGCAATATCAGACATGGCTCGATAATGAGAACGCTATGAAATGGAAATGGAAGGATACAAATTATTTACAATGAACAGGGTGAATAAAAAAGGAGGCGGTGTTGCTTTATATGTAGATAAAGTTTTGAAATGTAGTCTGATTGAATGTATGTCAAGCACCATAGATGACGTATTGGAATGTGTTACTATTGAAATCCATGTTGAAAAAGCTAGCAATATAATTATTAGTTGCATCTATAGGACACCAGGATCATGCCTTGAGACATTCAGTGAAAAGCTTGCTGCTATGTTTAGCAACCTAAATGATAAAAAAGTGCAAATAATTTGTGGTGATTTTAATATAGATTTGCTAAACCCAAATGGACATCAGAAAACAACAGATTTCATCAATACAATGTATAGTAACTGCCTTTTCCCTGTAATTATAAAACCAAGTAGAATAACAACTGATACAGCTACATTGATAGATAATATATTCACAAATAAAATTGACTATGAAATAGTAGGTGGACTTCTTATAACTGATATAAGCGATCATCTTCCTGTTTTTGCAATTTTTCAAAATTATTTTGGGATTAAAACTAAACAAAAGAATCAAACATTTGATATGATACGACATAGAACAACAAGAGCCATTGCTGCCCTCCAGGTGGACTTAAAGGAACACAATTGGAATGAGGTTTTTGCAAATGAAGATTCAAATAGTGCATATGATGCATTCCTATCAACTGTAATTTCACTATATGAAAAACATTGTCCTTTAATGAAAATCACTAGAAAGCATCACAGATCAAATAAACCATGGATCACAAAGGGGATAGAAGATGCATGTAAAAAGAAAAATAATCTATATAAGAGATTCATAAAACAGAGGACAAAAGATGCTGAAATAAAGTACAAGTTATATAAAAATAGATTAGTAAATATTATAAGAACAAGTAAAAAAGAATATTACCACACATTATTGGAGCAAAGCAGAAGTAACACACAAGAAACATGGAGGATATTAAATAGTATAATCAAAAAGGGCTCAAAAAATAAGAATTATCCAGACTATTTTAAAAAAGATAAAGATATTGTGCTTGATAGAACTAAAGACATTGCAAATGAATTTAATGATTTCTTTGTAAATGTTGGCTTTAATTTAGCAAAAGAAATTCCAGAGTCAAGAAATAATAACGACCTAAATAAACATATTACTCAGAATGTGTCCTCCATGTTTATTGGTGCTGCAACTCATAGAGAAATAATTAACATTGTGAAGACATTTAAAAATAAAAAGTCCACTGACTGTTTTGGTATTGACATGATATTAGTTAAGAGTATTATAGAATATATAGTGCAACCTTTCGCATACATTTGTAATCTGTCCTTTCGAACTGGTGTTTCCCTCAAAAATGAAAGTAGCAAAAGTTATTCCAATCCATAAAAACGGAGAGAGATGTCAGTTTACCAACTACAGGCCAATATCACTACTCCCACAGTTCTCAAAAATTTTAGAAAAGTTATTTGTTAATAGACTTGATAAATACATTGACAAGCATAATCTCCTAAGGGATAACCAATATGGCTTTAGAGCGAAAAGGTCCACTTCGATGGCAGTGATGGAACTTGTGGAAGGGATATCTAATGCAATAGATAATAAGGAATATACTGTTGGTGTTTTTATAGACTTAAAAAAGGCGTTTGATACAATTGATCATTCTATATTAATGAATAAACTAGAGAGATATGGTATAAGAGGGATAGCATACAAGTGGATGAAAAGTTACCTGGATGACAGATGTCAATACGTCGAAATCAATAATGCAAAATCTAAGCAGTTGAAGGTAACTTGTGGTGTTCCTCAGGGCTCTGTGCTGGGCCCTAAATTATTCATATTATATATAAATGACATATGTAGCGTTTCCAAACTGTTAAAATGTGTATTGTTTGCTGATGATACCACTCTGTATTGCTCAGGTAAATACCTAGAACAGCTTCTGACTACAGTGGAAAAGGAGTTAAATATATTAAAAAAACTGGTTTGATATAAATAAGTTATCGTTAAATATAAAGAAAACAAAATTGATTATTTTTGGCACTAGACAAATGAAAAATGTATCTAAAATCAGGGTTAATGGAATTGAAATTGAAAGAGTGTATGAAAATAAATTTCTTGGAGTGATAATTGATGATAAGCTTAGCTGGAAGTCTCATATAAACCATGTGAAAACAAAAATGTCAAAAACCATTGCTATTCTCTACAAAACAAAGCATGTCCTGAACAAGAAATCATTATACACACTTTATTGTACTCTGTTGCTTCCATATATGACTTATTGTCTGGAGATATGGGGTAATGCATATAAAACAAATACTCTTCCTATTTTCAAGTTACAAAAAAGAGCTATAAGAATTATAAATCAATCAAACTATATAGAACCAACTAACTTTTTGTTTATTAATCTGAATACCCTGAAATTTTATGATTTAGTTGAATATAAAATGGCACAGATAATGTATAAAGCGCAAAATAACTTGCTTTGCTGCAGTACTCAGAAGCTGTTTAAAGTCAGAGAGTCAATATGACTTAAGGGGAACAGATTTCTTTAAAAAAAACAAGATAAGGACAAACATGAAGCAGAGATGTGTTTCTGTTAGAGGAGTTAACTTGTGGAATAGTTATGACAGTGATTTAAAAAGGTGTAGTTCATTTTCCTTGTTTAAAAACATGTTTAAAAATAGAGTATTAGAAAAATATATCAATCAAGAATGAAAAGAGCAAAAATAATAATACTGAAACTCTTGATTGTTTTGCTTTGATGTAGTTACTTATCTAAGGTGGAAAGTTTTTTTGTTTTGTTTTGTTTGTTTGTTTGTTTTTGCTTTGCTTTGTTTTATTCTTTGCTTCGAGCCCTGTGTACAGGAGCTGCATGCAAAAAGATCTTTTGTTAAAAGGGTTGGCGTAATAAGCAAATGCTTCAGCCAATACCTTTTGATTAGCCTTGTCTCGTGCTTCTTGCTTTGTGGTAATCTTTATTCTGTATTCACTGAGATATTTGAACGCTAATCAATAAATCAAAAAAAAAAGAAAAAAGAAAAAGATTCTCAGCTGATAACTATCCAGCATGCTTTTCCTTTGGTGAGGGGGAGGAAGGCTCTCTGCATCAGATGTGTGTTTGAGACTCAATGTACTACGGTGGTAACTTAGTTTAGATCAACTCAAATAACCTTGGTCCTATCAAGGAAACCATCTGGAAAAGCTTTAAAGCTGAAACTGCCATTCAGAATACCCATTTCTTTATCCATTTCTGTTTACCATCCACAATGTCACTGCCAGGGATATCGAATTATGGGGCCAGGCCAAAGGTCACAGTCTATGCATGTGTGTATTAACTGCTTGTCAAAAAAGAAAGAAAGAGGAATTTGGGTTGACACTTTGCCAGCCCTAAAAATAACTACTAATAATCATTAGTTAGTTACCTTACAGTATAAATCGCCTTGAGGTTGCTGTTGTTGTAATTTGATACTTTTTGCATTAGGTACACGTGTGCAGCAATCAAAATGTAAACACCAACACTGTACTCCACATCGAACATGAAAAAAGCAGCTTACCCACTAGCACCATGGAGGCCTCAACATGCTCAGATTCATCAGTCTAAGGGAAGGCAGAAAGGAAAAAAGACTTTGTGCATCAGAACCAACTTTTAAACACGCTGCTATTGTCTGTTATGCTTAAATAAATGATAATATCAGCGGAACAACTTACTCTCTCCTTGACAGAAAACTTTTGCAGGTCAGTCCCAGTCAACATTTGGCTTTCTGGGTCAGTTGTTTGGCTGAAAGGAGAGCAACACGTCACTGTCATTGTTTCTGTGACCCATAACTGAAAGTACAGCGGCAAACTACAAACAGTAAACTATTCACTGGTAGTTCTCTGATCAAAGAATAGTTTACAAAACAAAAAAGAAAACAAGACTGAAAAGTGGTAAAAATGTCATGTTTGATTGAAACTTTTTTTTTGTAATATTGTTAAGTTTATTAAAAAAAACAAACAGGAGTTTTCAAATGTACAAAATTACCTATTCAATATTTTAAAAACTTTAAGAGAAATGTAATAAATGAGTCTTTAAGTTGAAATTTTGACATAATAACCTAACTGTGTTGACTTATGGATATCAAGAATGTATTTTTCACATTGTATTTTGTTTATTCTGCACAAAAAAATATCAAAGTATAAAAACAACAATCCATAGCTTTAAATGAATAAAGCTGACCTATTTTGAGGTTGGGACCACAAGCTTTCTGGAGTCTTGACTTGTTGCCAGTGGGTGTCACAATCAGGTTTGTTATGCTTATTTTGTTATCTTTGTGATTTAACTCTCAGACTACACAGAACAAAACCGTTATAAAAGTGTCCATTGTCCGTGTATAATAAAGGATTCAACAGGCAGACAAAGGGGTTTGGTGGTCAGGGATGATGATGCATAATTATAGTTTGGATTCCACAATAGCTACAATAGCGTCAACCACTCTGAGCAAGTTAATGCAGTCTTTTCCTTTTGGAGTCTTGGATAATAGCTGGCTGAGATGATACCTGTGGTTTTGCAGCAGAGAGTTCAGCACTCCTTCCCGATCTCCTGACCTGATTTCCTTCTTGTTAACCATCTCACTGACCATCTTCTCTGTGATGGTGTCCAGGGTCTTCTCCTCACAGTCTAAAATGGTCACACCTTGGCAAACACAATTTAGAAAACTATGTGGTCATGTTCAATAAAAGGGAAAGAACTGCTGCTGTGGTTTAAGAAAGGACTTTAGAAGTAAAAGCCACCAAAGAAGCACTAGGACTCTCAGAACTAAAGCTATATGTATCAGGTTGGCTAAGACTGAATTTTACATATGCTAATCTAAAATAGCTTATTTGATAATGATATTTTGTAACAACAATCTAAATCAGCAAAGCATTTAGTAAACTGGAATATAAGTATAGACTGCAGCACAGTTTTCCTTTGATCACACTGTAACAGGGAGGAGTGTGACACAGCATGGATTTACATAAAATATCAGTACCTTTAAATCCCATAAAAGTAAAGCACTTGAGAAAACTGAAAATAATTATAAATAGTTTAAAAAAAACACTGTAAATGCTCATGTTTTCCTCACTGACCTGGGCTCATGGTGCGTCTGAGCTGGATAAGGCTCCTGAAGGTGAGGCAAGAGATGAGAGTGGGCGCCCACACCTGCGCTTGAGGGTCAAAGCTCTCCTCATAACCCACCCATCGGCCCTTCTCCTGCCAGTAGCCCTGCTGCTTCTGATCCTTCATTTGTTCCTTCATCTTCTTGTAGACAGAGAGAAACATAAGCTCGCTCTTATAAGTACAGGACAAAGGTGCAAGGATAATTTGTGTTTGTGAGGCAACAAGTGAATTTTAGACAGGGCAGGTGGATGATATAGAGCTGCTCACTCCCCCACCCCCACCCCCTCCTTGCAATGCAACATGTGAGCATGAGGTGTAGGCCTACAACTGCACAACTGTGGTTTCAGTAATCTCTTACATTTAAAGTAGTCTACAAATTTAGGACATGTCTTTTGTAGCAAATAGTAATAGTAAAAAAAATTAAATAAATAAACCCATGAAAGATGGTTTACCTGAGGTCATTGTTTCCAGCTACTATGACTTGTTACTGCTTGCCTTTTTTAATTCCAGGTTTTAAAATCTTACCTCATTCATGTTTTGACTTTACATACAGTTCCCAAAATGATTTTAAACAAACCAAAACTAATAAATAATAAAAAGCCTTTATCTGCAAATTTTACTTCAAGGTTAAGAAAACAATATTTTTCATGCCACATGATTCCCAAGTGTGCTTTACTCTCTTCAGGCAGAATCAGATAAATCCTGGTCATGCTTCATTACAAAACAAAAACATTAAAGATATTATGAGTGTTGTTTTCCAGTGACTGCCACTGTAAGAAGGCTAATTTCAACATAATCATCATTATTTATTTTAAGTTGGTTGAGTTAATGTTTTACTTACTGTTACCTCATCAATGAATAGTGTAGTTAAAAGAGCAATATGGCAGTAAGCAAAGGTCTAACTAAGGTCATTGTACATACATGGGCGTAGGGTCAGGAGGCTTAGGAGTTATGTTGTGTATTGCAACATTTCAAATCTAGCAAGAGCTGCTAATCTCAGGAAGATTCTGGCTAACTGATCGAAACAAAGAAACAATCCACTGTAAACATATCAGTGTCTTAAAATGATGCGGAACTAGATTATTTTAAGCAGAACAACTCAAACCTTTTCACAGAACAAGTTTATTCTTGCAAACATAGTCTAGAATTCTAACACGTTTACTAGAAAAAGACCCAACGGCCCAGATCTGTACTCAAGCTTTGAATGTTGACCATAACCAAGCAACCAGAGTTTGATTTACCTTAAGGTCACGAAAGCAAAGATCAACAGGCTTGAAATTTCCCCTTGTGGGACTAATAAAGGTATATCAAATCAAATCAATCAAATTATATCAATAGTCAATGATGTTGGTTTCTACAGTGAAATCCCCTTTGCAGTGTATTTCTGTGTTGTGCTCTTTGGCTTACATTCACAAAGTTTTGCTCTGGACTTTGTATTGGTATTAAATGCATAAAATAAAAAATAACGTGTGTGTGTATTTTGGACATACATGCTCTTAAAATAAAGCTACAGCATGCTTTTGGATGGTGCAGCTCTGACAGTGCATCTTTTGGCTGATGAGATTTAGTCAGTGTAATAACTTCAGTCAAGTCCTGCAACCACCTGGGTTCTGTGGTATTGAAGTATACTGCAGTATTCTTTAATCAAACACAGAAGTTCTACTGAATGATAATCCTAAATAGGACAACACCTTGTTTTGTCTTGATAAATCACACTGTTACTCAGCCGAGTAAAGACATAAAGGCTTTACAGCTTTTTGCGCGATTTTTATTTTTTTATTTTAATAATGCGAGGGAAGCTGCTCTGACTTCTATAACCACCAAAGTGGACACGGATCATGAAAATGTGGGAAGGTGATGTCCAGATGACACTTTCATGTCTAAAAGCCAAACACGGTTTTCTTGCCTCAACAACCGCCAGGCTCCAGACGTCTGAGTCAAAATGAGTTTCCGGTGTGTACACGACTGGACACCCATGTTTCAAGTGTCAACACGTGTCGAGTGTCTAGAGTGGGCATACAGTGTTATACAGTGTGTGCGTGTGTGTGTGTGTTTGGGGGGGGGGTGACCCTTACCTGACCCTTTGTAATGAGGTTAATGTCGATGTTTCGGTTCTAGGCAGCTGGAACAGACGCAAAATACATTATTTACAAAACAGAACGGAGCGAAAGGGCAGAATTCAGCTTAGCCTGACTAGACAGTGTCTAAAGTGCATGGGTGTGTACTTATAAAACAAAATATGTGGTCTGCTAAATAAGTAACATTGTGCATCCTCTGCTTTCTTTTGAGGACAAAATGCTAGTCACCAGAATGTAAATCAATGCATTTAACAGTGAAGACAGTCAAGTTTAAGGTCTGGCTGTAACAGTAGGGTTACAGAGGCAGAGGTAGTAGTTAAGATAAGTATGAGGCTGAATCAAAGTGTAGCGTCACCTGTTCAACCTTGTGTGTATGTGCGTGCATATATGTGAATCATTAAGTGTTTATGTGCAGATTCTTTATATGTACAAGGAGCAAACGTTATATGGGTAGCTGTAGGTGCAGGGTGCATGAACAGGTGCATTTTTCTGCAAATATACAGTATTCTGTGAAAGTCATGAGTCACTCCTCTTTTTTTTTAAAATTTTGCTTCCAAGTTGCCAGACTTTCTTATAAATTTTTGAAATTGGTCTTGAGCGATAGCTCGTCAGGATTTCTGAAGGTCTTTTAAAGTTTTTCTTTGGGAATTGGCTACTTTTTCACCTATTTGCAGTCAAGTCCTTGAACCTGGCAATTTCTTTCTTTGTAAAGCCATTAACACTGACCGATGAATCATACAAGCATAAAAAAGGCAACTGACTCATGAAATGAACCCGTGTTGTGTCTACACATAACAGAAAACTTAGCAAAGAACCAATATGAAAGTGTGTCTTTAGGCGTTTTGTTACCGGTGGCCTGTCGCAAAAACACGAAATTTCCTCCAATTTCCTAAATCTACAAAACATAAATAAATAAAAAAAATCCAAAGATAATGCAGTCTGACCAAACTAAAATTGTATTTTGGCACAAAAACGGTTATTCCCATATCTTGGCATGGTGTACAGTGTGCCCTTAAAGAAACTGGACTCGCGGAAGACCAAAAAAAAAGATAAAAAAAACCTACACCAGATGAACAGTATTTAAAAGTCATGCCCTATCTATGCAATGATGAATCCACATACAATATTCTTTTGTTCAAATCATTTTAAGGATGTACAGAGGAGTTCAGGAGCTAGATAAAGTGAGTGTCCACAGCATCTGCAAAACACAGTGGAGCCTCTGTCATGGTTTGCTGCTACATTTCAGCCAGTGGTGTTGAGCTCTTGTCAAAATTGATGGAAATATAAAAGCAGAAATGTCAGCTTTTGTTCCATTTTGATTGGCAGCAGCTTCATGTTTTTAGCATGACAATGACACAAACACACTGCCTGCCAATGCATTTAAAGCATACCTGGATAGAAAACACATATAGTGGTACACTACCAGTCATGGATTGGCCTCCCAAGAGTCTGAAGCTAAAGATGAAGCAGTGTGGGATCATCTTGATAAAGACATCTAAAGAAGAGCCTTAAACGTCCATTATAAACCTGGAGCACTATTCCTGGAGACTACTCAAAGAAATGACAAGAACGCTTCTTTAAGAGTGTTCAGGCTGTGCTTACGAATAAATATGGTCATACCAATTATACACTCTCAAGCTCTGGAATCATATATTTCTGTTTTGGCTTTATATATCTCCATTTATTTTGACACTTTTATATAAATTGCTGCACCATTTTTTTGCAAAATAAAATCTGCATCTTTGCAAGTGTCTCAAAGATCATTAAAATTGTAGTAGCATCATTAGCTTTATTTGGCATGAAATTATGTATCTGCACAAACATACAAACCAATACAGAAAGACAGAGATAATTCCAAATATGAAGCTTTTATCATTATGCAGATGAGAAAAGCATTCTTATCTTATTGTTTGTGCATAATTAATCATCTGGGCATGTATTCAATAAAAAGTGACCTGTGGTTTTACACAACATGACTGATAAATTTCTTCAATTAACCAATAAAGATCATTCCACTGCAGCAGTGACTCTAACACACATCACAACAACATTAAGTGTGCAACTTCAATGAAGTGCTCCATTCCCATATTTTCATGCTTCAAAGTAACAGCTTAACTTGTATTTTTGGACAAATACCATTCATAGCTGTAGCAGAAAAGCCGACACTTACCTCCTGCAGGCACTGCTTAAACTGACAGTAGTGGCAAGTGACTGACCCCAGAATGACAAAAAAAATTGTGACTTTATACGCACCACCTATTTAAAGCTTCTTCGGTGCCGATGTGTGTGTGCATGCTTCTCAATAATGGGTGGGACTAATACATGCATGCACACACACATGGACAAGTGCACTCTAATTCTCTCGAAGCGCAAATCCAGCAGAGCAATGTGTTCCGGTCTCACCCATAATATTGATAGTGAATACAGTGGCTTGGTATGGAAGAAAACTAGTCAAACTGTGTCATTATCTAGCCCGCATCTTATCATATTTAATGTCTGTGTTTAGAGGACAACAAGGTCTTAGACTTCTCTGCTGGGCCTGGTCACCTTCAGTCTTACTGAAGTAAAACATTTGCTTAAAGCTGGCTTTCATCTGCTTTTCTTCCTCCCACCTTAAGGCAATCAGCATAAAACTGAGGTCTATTAATCACATTTGTGATTGCATATATAGCTGAAACTGCTGCCCGACTGTCATTTTAGGCTGACTTTTCTTCTGAACTAGACACACAAACAACAAATTCAAAACAATTCCACTTATTAACTGCAAACATTAGGTGACATTTAACTCTTCTAGTCATTAAAGGGTGATTTTAAGAATTCATTAGAGGCTAATTCTTATTCCCCGAATTGTTTTAATCTTTAAAAAAGTGTGATATTACATTTCCTGTAATGCAACTTTCTGCTTTTTGAAAGATTTATGTTTCTCGAGCTCACTTTAATGACTTGGCTGGATTAGTTAAAAAATGAGTGGTTCTGCACAGGGCAGTTACTGTAAGCTTATACTAGTTAGTTTTTTAATAACATAATAATCAAGTTGTAAAGCAGATCTTAACAGAGGTGTGCTGCATTTAATAAACTTTGACGTAAAGAAAAGAAATATTTACATACCTTCTGTTGACGGTAAATGTTATCATCCTGCATCTTGTTTCTGTCACTGTACCTCATTATGTAACTGTCTGGAATCTCCCTGAGATTATTTTCCTTGACACTGGGTTGTCATCCACTAACATGAGTGATGGAATAAGAGAAGTCCTGTTCCTATATCCAAATCTGAAAGCATTGTTTCTCTGCATGCTGATATACTTAATAGAGTGTCTGCACGTGTTTGTTCTGAACAGAAGCTCAAAAGCCTCTGCATCCCAAATTCTCTGATGTATCTCCCATTACAAGTATAAAGAATCTATCAACTATAAGCAAAATAATTTTTTATGTATGTTTTACTATCTTTTCTGTTTCATGCATCAAGCAAAACTGACATTCGCTAAAGTGAAATTCTGCAACATCTGCATCTCCTAATATAATTCTAAAAAACAATATGGATGTAAATCTATCTAAAAGTGTAAATTCAACCTGGCTGATATCCTTCATTATATCCGGAAACATAACATTTGATTCCTCCAAGAAATGTTTAGCAATGATCTCAGTCTTCAAGAAAGGCATCGGTGTGAATACTTGATAGACATTAATGCATGTATACACTATACATATACATCAGACAGTTGATGCCAGCACAGGCTTATGAGTTTTCATGCGATATTAAATTACAAAGCAGAGACTGCTTTTGTTGAGCCTTTTCTGTAGTGTTGTGGTTAACACATTTGCCTTATAGGTGGAAAACACCCAGTTCAAAACCAGAAGGAGACACAAGCCCAGCCTCAGAGGTCATAAGTTTCTTTGCTGGCCCCAAGCCTGGATAAATGAAATGGTTGTGTCAGGAAGGGCATTTGGAAAAAAAATCAACATGTGGTATCACCTGCCATTGCAACCCCTGGGAAATAAGGGAATAGCTGAAAGTAGTTGTCGGTTGTGAAGGACACACAAAGGGAGTTTTTTTACCCTTGTTGAAATATTTATTTTATCAATGAAAGGTAGCCAACTAATGCAGCTAGTGTTCAATGAGTACAGTTTAATTAAATTTTATTTATATTGTGCCAATTCACAACAGAACACGCTTCAATTACAAAGAAACTCAGCAATCAGACAATCTCTTATGAGCAAGCACTTTGGCAACAGTAGGAAGGAAAAACTCCTTTTTAACAGGAAGAAACCTTTGTCAGAACTAGGTTCAGGGAAGGAGCAATCTGCCGCAACCGGCCTGATAGAGGGTGAATAATGTAAAAAGTATTGTTCCCAGCATGGAACCCTGTGGAGCTCCATGAGAAACCTTTGTGTGTGAGGAAGATTCACCATTTGCAAAAATTGGAATTAATAAGATTGATATGATTCAAGCAAGTGAAGCACAGTGCTACCACAGTACAGTCAACATCTGGCTCTCAAGTAATTGAAATAAATTACGATTCAATAGTATTTCAACAATATTTATTATTAATTTTCACGTAGAAAGAAAATAATTTAAAAAAAAATTATTTCCTCATTTCAAGTAAAATAAGGCTTGGATTTTAGGTTTGCTTAATTTTAATAAAAGTGTTGTTTGAATCACCCCATTTCTTCTTCTTCCATTTTTCACATGTAAACCATCTCAACTTTGAATATTTTTTTCTCCCTATGTGTTTCCCCCATGAGTTTTCTGCTTTCACACACGCCCTGAATAAAGCATTTGATTTGCTGAGTAATGCCGTGTGGGATGAGTTACAAAGCATGTGACTCGTCTGTGTGTTGCCTTTCTTATATACATTGACTACCAAAGACAAAGGAAAAGGCTGCACATATTAAAATAACCTTACCGTAAATACAAGAAACGTTGTGCAGAGTAAATTAGAAACAGTCCATCAAAATCTAGTAATAGATCTGTCAGAATGGCATCTAGATCCAGATCCAGCCCACACTCTGTCTTTTGGTGACCTAGGGTTTAGATGAAGAGATTAACTCAGAGAGGCTGATGGAAGTGAAGGGGTCCAAGTAAACATCAATCAAATATCAGTTATTAAAGTTGCTGTACTTTAAGACACATCTATGGGATGGCTGTAAATAAATTTTTCTGTAATTCCTACAGTTTTATCTGTGAAGAAATTCCTAAAGTCATTGCTAGTTAAGGTTAAAAGAATACTTGGCTCAATAAAAATTGGACTTTTTCTCAGCCTGGCTACAGTGCTGAAGTTAATTAGTCATGAATAATAAGATGTCCTAGCTCTACTGAGGGCTTTTGTAGAATAACAAACTATTTTTTAGGCCAAAAGTGTAACACCAATTCTTCTTCAGCTTATGCATTATCTACTTCAAGGTGGAAGTTTGTGAGTTACCAGGGAGTCAAGCAATCAAGCATCTGTAATGTATTGCCTTCTTTTTCAGAGGAAACACAAAATCCAGAGTCATACACAGTGCGGATGCTGCAATATTAATAAGATATAATTGATTTCTGTGGGATAAAAAATTGCAGAGAAACATATAAGATTGCAACTCTGCTACCTGGTCCCAAGTCTGGATAGTCAGTTTTGGGGTGTTTAATAAATTCAGACAGATTTCAGGAAAAAAGAGAGCTTCTCTATCTAACATCTGCTAACAAGATCAGGTTTCCCCAAAAAGCTTCCTAGTTAAGGTTGGTGGAGTACTGGAGGTCACCCAATGCAGCCTGATTTCCTGGCTGCTTGGGAGGACCAGCCAAGGGAGCGCTAACCGGGGCTAAGCTACTTTGGCCCACACTGACTACCAGTTGGGCTGGTTATAGGACTGTGGAGGCTCACAGGTCATCGTACTCTAAGGAGCTTGGAAAGAAAAGCATCTGGACTTTTTTAAGTTTCTTGAAGACTTTTCATCTCTTATCCGAGAAGTTTCTTCAGTTCTAAGAGCAATTGGTGGAGTCCCAGATGCTCTTCTACTCTTTCTGTCCTATTTGAGGTTTGTAAAACAATGACCAAACAATGCACTTTGACGTGCAAATAGATACAGAAATGGTGCAAAAATGCTGGTAGCAAAATCCCATTTAAAAATTCAACAAATCAGCAATTCAATACCAGCAGAAGTGATTTCAGCCCAGTTGCTACAAATGGCACTAATATGCTTGGTATGTGTGCAGGGCAACTGAGACTATGCTAAACAAACTCAGGGAGGGAAATCCTTACTGTGTTTGGCAGCATGCCAGCATCCAGATCATGGTACACCTGAATAAATTCATTCCATAAATATTATTATATATACAGTAGTTTTATCTGTTACCATAACACTTCAGAGTTCAGAAATCAATAGGTGACATGATGGTGGCTACATCCATCTTTTATATAAAGTTATGGTTAAAAAAAGAAAGAGAATTTAGTAAACAATTCTAATATTGAGGAAATCTTTCATTAACCTATATGCTTGGATACTTTATGGCATCTTGCTGATACTGTAACCTTTAAAAAAAAGACTGTTTCTTTACTTGTACTGCTTTCCACATTTCGCATTCTTTAAAATGCTGACAAATGATAACAGAAGTGTAGCACAGCCCCTGAGCACTGTTTCTGCTACAAAGTACCATCACAGAAAGTGGTCACAGGGTGTAAAAGTCAACATGTAAGGATGGAAAAAGACAAGAATTGCCTAAATTCTTTTCATTGAGCGTTTAAACCGTTAAAAGGAAGTTTACTGCTTTAACAATGATCTTACAGCTGATAACAGGTGGGCAGGCAGGACATCAGCCACAATCGGTCAGATGAGGAAGCAAAGTAGGAGGCAGGAAGGAAAGACTTTAGCCAGACAACAATCTGGCCAAAAGTATCAGAAAAACAGCTCTCTGCTTTCTACATGCTAAAGCTGAGCAGCATATGTGCAGGCAGGAGACTGATGACAGGAGACAACAGATGATCAGCAGGTGGTCAGGCGGAGTCTGACAGCGTCTGAATATAAAAATGCAAAAGAAGAGGCATTTGTTCTTATTTATTGTTACTTACAAACTTCATTCAGTGTGTCCTATTAAATTAACTAACTTTAGGTTAAGAAAAAACTGGCACTACTTTAAAAAAGTAGGGGCGGGAGACAAAAAAAATGATACAACATATTAATGCGATATCAATACAGGGACAACACATATAGACATTTTGTTAAAATACTTTGGGAACACTATGATCAAGAGGGTTAGCGCATGCACCACCATCCTGAGATGACAGGATAATACACTGAATTAATCCATCCATTCACTTCCACTTATCCTTTTCAAGGTCGCGGGGGGCGCTGGCGCCTACCCAGCTGTCTTAGGGCGAAAGGCAGGGTACACCGTGGACAGGTCGCCAGTCTGTCACAGGGCTAACACATAGACAACCATTCGTGCTCACATTCACATCTATGGGCAATTTAGTGTTTCCAATTAACATACCCCCACTAACTGCATGTCTTTGGACTGTGGGAGGAAACCGGAGTACCCGGGGAGGACCCACGCAAACATGGGGAGAACATGCAAACTCCACACAGAAAGACCCCGGCCTGATGATGATACTGAACTCAGGACCTTGTTTCTGTGAGGCAACAGTGCTAAACAGCGTGCCACCGTGCTGTTGAATTAACTCAACTGTGAAACCATCCAACACTGGACCTCCTAATGCAGAGTAAGCTAATGGCTCAATCACAGTGATACAAATAGGACAGCAGGCTCCGTGCAGCTACATAAAATAAAAATGACAATAATAACGATAAACGCTGTCTTATTCATAAATGCAGGCAGACTGCTAGCATGTTGACATCAGTCCGAATGAGTTTTTGTCAATAAGCACAACTTGAGGGGACTCGAGGTCACTGCGATTTTTAGTAGATACACCAATGGTATCAATTTCAAACTCCTACGTTGCCCACCTGCTCACCCGGCGGGGGGACAACAATACATCATCAGCCTTTTATTAGGGGTAATAATAAACTGGATCATATGTATTGCAAGTGCTTTAATACTTTAGGAAGACTTCCTTAAAGTTAAAACTGACTCCACTGAATGGGAGCAGTCCCATGGAGAATATTCATCTTTAGCACAGCAGGGGGCAGCATTCTTTAAAGGATTGCAGCATTAATGAAAGTGACTGTAATAAAATCCGTGAGGTTCTTCAGGTTCATGTGCAACCAGAACTCATTTCTCTGTGTACATATCACTAAGCATATTTAAGCAGAAATTTTTAAAACAGGAAATTCTTTGAACCTTCCTCATGTCTAACTGTAGCAACTGGAACCACTACTGTAAATTCAGATGTGTGAATTTTAGATTAAATTATATTACACACATATAAATTATGTTACCTGGCAAGCTTTGACTTGAGTAGTTAGTAGTTAACTTTGGTTAACCATCACCCAGAGATGCTACATTTAAAGTTTAAATTGGTGACACATTGGACACTTGGATAATCAAACAAGCAGATTTGTTTGGCTACAGTTAAAACAAAGACCCCAAACTGCAACGTTAATGGTATACAAGTCAGGGCACACTGTATAACTTTTTAAAATATCTGCATAACTGAGGATTTCTGAGGAACTCAACTGAGGATTTACTTTCTACTCAACATTTTTAAATGATCTCTATATCCAACCCCCCAAAAAACAACAACAAAAAATTCCCTCTGGACATGGAGGTTCAGTTGCAGGTTAAAATATTGAAAAGATGAACTTATAAAAAAAGCATAGACAAAAAGCAAAGTATTCCCCGACAACAAAAGACAAACTGCCCCGATCCCTTGGGGGCTCTCGCTTTTATACAAAAAAGCCCCTTATCCTCTCTGTAAATTTCAACTCCACGATCTCAACCCTGTAGGGGTGCAGATTCTGCACAAAACTGGAATTTTTCAGCCCTCATTTACTATCATTAAGTGGTCATTGTGACCAGCAACACTCCACTATTTCTCACCACGTGTGCTGTTCATCCATCGTTACGCTCAAAGCCAAATGAAGTCTACATGACGAAAAACTCTGATGATGTGCAACATGTAATATCCAAACACAGTAAACACATAATATATCACTTTGGCAAATACTCAAACATAATATGCTGATTACTTGAGCTCAGAGCAACCAATATGTTATGAGATAAAATGCCACTCCTAAAATATGTCAGGCAAGAAGAAAAGGCTCATACTCAAAAAAAACACAAGTGTTCAACGGTCTCTCTGCCATGACACGTGTAGAGACAAATGCTTATGGCCATGGAGTTGGTAACGAGGGTCACTCACTTTAATCAGCTGCTTCAAACCAACATTTCTGACTGTGATCATGGGCTCTGTTCCAAAAGCACCTCCTGTCTCCTTTTCCTAACCTCTTCTTTGACCTTGGTGACATTTTTATCAAGGTCAAAGAAATGTGATAAGGAGCAATGATAAGGAAGATAAAGAGAACGGCAGTCCGTTGAGAATCAGAATGACCTAACACTAGTCTCCTTATATGTTGAAACTAGTGTGTGCAGAAGAAAGATTACAGAATGCATCTTAATACACAAAGGTTGAAATTTTAGAGAAAAAGATTTTTTATCAAAATTCACTACTACTTGTGTCTGCGGCAGAGTAAAGTCATCTTTTGATGTTTATAAGCTTACTTAAAGAGGCACAGTGTCAGTTTTTGTGACTGAAAGTTGTGGACAGGAGTATTTTTGCTGCTGGCCTTAGCATCTCAGCATATGTATTTGTAGGAGCTTTCCTTTCAGGAGAAGAATGTTTACACTACTCATGAAAATGTGAATTACAAAATCTGAGGGACACAATTTACTGCATTTTTACAAATCTAGTTCTGAAAAAAATCATGTTTTATGTCTGTTGTGGCCGTGATAGTAGCAGAGTTTATTTTTAGGGGTGGGAGTTGTATTAGAACAAGAAGTGCTTACTCAGTATTTTGGGTGGATGGCTTAAGGCTGCCCAAACTGTCTCTGTCCTAAAACTCTTCACTCAGTCCTGATGAGAGTTTAAAGGTAAGCTCCGCTTATTGGTCATAAGTAATACTGGGATTGTCATGAAAAAGAGCAGAAATCATCAGAGCCGAGCTGTCTTTTTTTCAGCAGTGTGCACAAAGCAAGTTACTGTCACTGCTGAATCTGTAACACAATTAATTTATCTCAACTGGATTACTGTTTTCAGAGAAAAACACATGCGTGAAACCTGAGCTTAAGCTGGATAATTTGGGTAAATTTCTAGCCACATCTTTGTATACAAAGTATAGCATACAGTTAGTAGATCACCCTGGAACTGTAACATCACAATAACTCGCCTCACTAATTAAATCCGTTCTATAGCAGACAAAAGTAAATACCTGATCATTTCTTATATTTAACTACTCGGAACTTCTTTTCTCCTCCCTGTTTAGGATTTCTGTGACTGCAGTAAAATTTGTTCAATCCATCACTTATCCCATCTGACCCGAAGTAAAAATTACTTCACAATAATCCTAAAAGAAGCAATACAGCAAAGGACATAACCGATACAACCTGATTGTAAAGAACTTAAAATACACTTTGATGGGTTATTATAGCTCATAATCTTTAGAGAACTAATATAAATCTATGATCTTCATGCAAGGCAACAACTCAACCAGTAGTTTTATTACAGCAGTGTGATGTTCAGAGTTCAGCCATGCATTTACCAGGACACTGTTTCCATGAAACCAATGTGAACTAACATTTACATAATCTGCACTGCTTTATTATGCCGATTTTTTTTTTTCATGACTGCTCAGACGGTCTGAATTATGGGACTGTGAGGTGCGTTCCAAAAGTCCCTCCTATCTCCTTTTCCTAACCTCTTAATCTTGAGCTTGATGAAAATATCACTTATGAAAGAGACACAATGTAATGTGTAGACAGATGTATTGTTTGCGGATGTGATGTGTAATGCATGTGGCATTTGTAATATAAAAATATTTACATGAGTCACGCAAATCTGAATTACAAAGTCTGTGGGACACAATTTACTGTGTACTGCACAAAATCGAATGCGAAAAAAAGCACGTCTTATGTCTGTGGTGCTTGTGATACTTGCTACTAGGATTGTTTATTTTTAGAACAGTTAGATGCGTGGATGGCTCAAAACTATGAGCCCAGGGCCCAAACCTTGGCTCTATCCTAAAACTGATTCATCATGCTGGGTGTTTAGAACTGAGCCTTATTTATTACTCCTCAGCTATCCTGGGATTTTCCTGGCTCTATATGAGAACTACAGTAACATGTCATGCTAAACTATGTAACATTCAAGGGCTTGATAACGTTTGCGCACACATGAACTGATTCCTCCGTGCTGAATCTGTATTGAATACAAGTAAAACATGTGTGTCCATTTCACACTTTAGACAGGGAAAGTGTGAAATGGACGACTGCCTATTACACACTTTGCAGTGATACTGGGTTGATTCGTGTGTTAGAATATTGCCTTTGTGTTGCAATGTGTTTAGTAATTATGTAGCTCTCCTTTAGATAAATCCTGCGCACCACCTGAATCTTAATCCTCAGAACCCTCTGCAGTGAGTTCGTTTGAGTCTCCTTCATCCTCTATGATCTGAACAGCCTCATTGCTTTCAGAGAGAAACACATGTTAAACCTGACTAGCTGATTATTTCAGTTAGTAACCCTGCCACTCTCTCAGTCATGTTCCCTCATCGGGTTTGCTGCTCTTGGCTGAATGCTGGTTATTAATGAAGTGAACTGGCTCCATTTTTGTACACAAATTATACCACATATTAGTAGAGGACCCTGCAATTGTGGCATCACAATACCTTGCTCGGCCTAATAAACTGTCCTATAGCTTATAATTTATTTACATTTCCCTGTTGTAAAGTGATTCAGTGATCCATTTCCTCCTATACAACAACAACAATAATACAAATAATAATAAAAATTAAATTTCATGATAATCATAAAGGCTGCAACACAACAGACATTAGGAATGTAAACTGAATTATACAGAATCTTGAGTGCACTTTGATCAATTAATATAAACCATAATCTGTTTTAGAGAGCTTAAATGAATTTATGTTTATGTAAGGCAGCAGATAGACAAGAAGCAGATTTTCTTCCAGCAGCCTGATGTTTAACAGGCTTATAAAGAAACTTCAAAACATTTTCAGCAGGTTATTGCATGAAATGGAAATTTCTGCTTGATAATAATTTGTGCTTGATGTGCTCCACATTTTTGTGATTGTTTTCATAGATGGTCGGAGGGCCAATGCTAAGAATTATAGGACGGTATTTGCTCCTCTCCTTTCATAAAGGATGCTTCCTGTGCTAAACGGGACAATAAAGGAGGCATTTCGCTCCTTTTCCTAGTATTTGGAGATGCGGAGTGGCTCTTAGTATGTGCTATGCGGATACTTCCTTGTCATTTTCCTCAGTTAGGGCTATTCCAAAGCAAAACTGAATATTGGAACACACCATGTGATGAGCTTCCAAAGCGTAGGTGTTTTGAAAAACACTGCTCCAAAGTGGGGGTGAAAACACCCACATAACGTGACCATGGGTGATTAAGGTTTTTGTGTATCATCCCAGTTTCAACAGGTGGCTTATCTGCTGCTTTTAGGCAGGCGAGATGCCCAGATTTCAATCTCTTTACAAACTAGAGCCATCTGGGCTATGCCTTGTAATTACTGAATTTATACTTATACTATTCTACTATATTTATGTCCTTTCTGTCATTATTATTTTTGCTGCAGACTGTGCTGCCCAACAAGGCTTATCCATTCACTTTAACACCAGGGTCCAAAGTATAACTACATAAATATTGTCATATTCAGATGATTACTGTCATATAGATGAGAGAAAGAGAAAGGTATACTGACTTACATAAGAAGAGAGAGAGAGCGAGAGTAGCACACTGCGCTTGAAATTCATTAAATCATCCCAATTGAAACAACCTTTGCTTTCAATGAGAAACTAAAATATGCAAAAATTTGAATCTCTAACTCCTGTCTGTTCTCTGATTTTTTCTATTACTCTACCATAACTCCTTCTACTACTTTCAACAGAAAATGATGCAAAAAAAATTGCTGCATCTTCAGTGTAACCTGAACAGCCAGAAACTCAAGTAGTCATAATACTGTATAACAAAACAAAACAAAACAAAAAACAACCCAAAAAACACAAGAAAGCACATCATTACAGGTGATGTATTTCTTGACAATGCTTACAATAAATGAGATTTCTTTTCTTACCTTGTTTTAAATTCTGACTGCCACGTCTGGTGCAACTCTCTCATTAACACCAGGAGAGAGGCATGCAGGTTCAGGGTAACCAAAACTTCAGTCACAATATATGACATCCACAGTACGGTAAATGTTGATAATAAAGTTAAGGACAGTTCTTTTATCCTCTGCTGAGTCACCTCTGAACTGCCGCATGTTTGCTCAGATTTAAAAGGTATTGGTCAATGTGAGTTGTGATTGGTCAGAATTTGCCTCCAATAACGTAATAAATGTTACACTGTTACCTTTTAGATTTTTGGTTTTTTTAAGGTCAGCACAGTTAGACTGTGAAAATAAATCACTGAAATAAAAGCTAAAACATGTTTGATAGCGTGAAGAATAAACCTGATGGCATTAACTGTCACAAAGCTTAAAAGTCAGCCAAACAACCAAACATTGTGATCTTTTTTCCAAGGCTCCAGGAAAGGCTGGAAAAACTCAGCCCCAAAACAGCCAAAAACCTGTGTCCTTATAAGAGTTAACATGGCAGCCTTTTCTCAGTATATTTCATTTTATGAACAGTTGTCAGTTTTTTCTTCTTTTTTGTCAGTTGCTTAGCACTGAGTGTACAGGGATCCGAATTTAAACTTCAGATCATTTTAACTCTCTGGAGCTAACTACTGTCAAGTGTTCTTCTTTGTTGTATCTGAGGTGTAGCATAAAGAAACACACTGATTATTGAGCAAACAATGGTTATAGTTTTCACATATAGAGTTTCAAAACAGAATGGGTCAAAAGGTCAAAGATCAAAGTAATTATATCCATTATACTCAACAGTGTATTGGTCTTGCACAAATCTGAGGACAGATGTGAGTCTATTTCTGTTTCTCAACCTTCAGCTTAAAATAAAAGTACCTTAATGGATTCACATTAAGATATGTGCTAGGTCAATAAATATTTTATACTTTTCTCTTGCATAACTGTTTAAGTGTGTTTTGGATGATTGTCTTTAGACACGGAGTTGTGTTTTTATTCATTATTTGCATAGACAAACATTTACAGACCAATCTATAAATGTCAGCTCCTTTGCAGCCGCTTATCAGCTCATACTATGTTACACGAAGAGCATTTACAGTGATTGTTCAGCTCCAAGCCAAACACGCCGAACCCTATCTGATCCAAACATTCCTTCTGAAAGTCTGCATACGTGTTTCCATACATTTTGGGGAAGTTTGATCTTGCAGCTCTTGCAGATCTTCTTTCCACTTTTTTTTCACTGTCTTTCCACTGTCTTAATTGTCAGTGAAACAGCAGTTCTAGAGATAATCCCTACACCAAGTGAGAAAAGCTTATTTTTTCATAATACAAAGTTGTGTAAATAGTGATTAGGGCCATTTCTTTAAAGGGGTTGAGTAACAGTGTTGAATTTTGCACAGTTCTTATCAGACACCCTAACCAATGGTGCTATGCAGCTTTTGCTTATGTTGAGTAATCTCACAATCTTGTACTTGTTTGCACATATTTTCCAGGGAGAACCTATAGGGCATTAGAAGGAAACAAAGGCAGAAACTGACTTTCTTAATAGCTTATTTATTCTTGGTCAAAAACACGATTAAAATTTCCAATGAAGTAGTTTACCTGTAAAATACATTTAGAGAGGTGGAAGTAATTTTGTTACCATAGCCTAATGTATTCAGCCAGTTTCTTTTACATGCCATTGTATATCTTGCATCAACTGTTTAGGAGTTAAGACCATTTTTATGCACAGCCACCTATTTCCAGAGCGTCAAAATAAATTTGACAGACTAGCAGAATTTTAAACATAATGATTGATTTTCAATACCAATGGATATCAATAATGCTGTATTTCCTCCCATGAGATGCTCTTAGAAAACTTTACCGCACCCAACTTCAGTTGGTAGTTGTTTCTGGGTCTCTGTCTGTTTCTAATTAAGAAAAAGTACAAAAAGCATGCTCTGTTGGGCTGAAATAAGGCGAGTGATGTGGCTGTTGATCAGTATCCCATTTCTTTGCCTTGAGAAACTCTTGGGTTGCTTTTGCAGTGCAGTTTGCTTTGGATAATTATCCATTTGCACCATGATCACAGTTCATCAGTTCTTCAGCATTTGACTGAATTTGAGTAGAGAGTACAGCCTCGTGCACTTCAGAATTCATGCAGTTACTTCAGTCATATCATCATTACACACTGTTGAGCCTGTTCCACTGGCAGCCATGCATACTCATGCCGTAAGATAACGAGTTAGTAAGTTAATGTTGGCTTCATCCGTCCAAATTTCGAGAACTGTGCAGGCTCTTTTGGATTCTTTCTGTCAAAGGCTAATTTTTAATTTTTTATGCACTGAATTAGAGCTTATTACAAAACCATAAAGAAGGGTTATATAAATGAGTGTGCAATTGTGCCTTTTGACAAATGAATGCTTTTTTTTTTTTTTTTTTTTTTTTACAAAAACTGGATGGAGAAAGGAATTTGGACATTATTTAAGTTTCTTGTTTTCAATCCAGGATTTTTTAAGGTTGCTAAAGCTTTTGTTGCATTTAAAAATTATTTAAAAAAAATAATTGTTCCATTCTGACTGGGAAAAGAAGAATGCCTTAATACGTCCCAAAGTACTAGCTGTACATATAAAATAAACCCTTCTAAAGTTAATCGAGTTAATTTAAGATACTTGTTTATAGGGTTGGGCCATATCATGCCGTTCACGGTAATACCAGTATAATGTCGGGCAACGATAAGAAAATGAAATATCGCGATAGAATATGCGCAGTGCCTTTGTTTTCATACGCACATTTTAGACAGTGGTTATTAGCGGACATTATGACACATATATTAGCTTCTAAAAATCACAATTTTCTTCTGACAAACACTTTAATTAAATTCTCACATAGCATCTGAGTCCAACAGTCCACTTCACTAACAGCAGCAAAAATATCACACACACAACCCCCCCCCACAAAAAGCAAAACAAAAATCCCCCAAAGCAAACAAAGCAGTCTTACCCACTGAAAAGTGGGTAAGGATAAAGATATCCTTAAAAACTCACCTCAGTGTCGCCGTCATTGGACAGAAGTGAGCTTCACTGACTCATCCTTTCCTATCGGACTCCTTTTACAAAGTTTTACACCCTCCTTCAGAGTAAATAGATGTGGAAACATACTGACAGCAGAGGTGAACTGCGGACTTGCGGCCTACACGCTCTTCAGATCAACGGCGGCAACAGTTGTTTGTCCTACAGCGGCCACCATCCTGTTTTTTCCACACTCCCACACCAGGGGTCGCTGACATTTGGCAACGGGACTTCCTCTCATATAGCGACTAGTTCTGTGTCATACAGCAGATTTTGGCGTCGGTCCGATGCCAAGTAAATTAAGGGCTGTATTGCCAACACCAATACTGATACTTTTAAGTATCTTTTAAGGGAGCTTATGTAGAGGAGAGCAGTGTGTCATGAAATGTACGAGCTAAGTCATCGTACATTTACCAAATTCTGAACACATTTTAATGACCATAAAATGACAGTGTTGTGATTTTTACTATATTTGTTAAAAATACCTTACCAGTAAAAGAAATACCTTTCAGCTTTCCTTATATATCGTTACTGTGTTGTTGGAAATGTGCCCGTCTTTAAAGGACTTTGGGTCAGCTTCTGCTGTTTTAGTGTGCTATCCCATATGGAAAAGATATATATAAATCTTATAAAGTTTGTATCTGTCTTGTGTGAAACTTGTATGAAAAGCATACAAGAGTGAAAACAAATATAAGATCCCTTGAAAAATTATCTAAATGAAACTTGTATGTTTTGGATACTTACTAAAACAATATATGAAAGTATTAAGAAAGTGGCCACTTTCATGAGTAAATCATATAGGTTTTTACTATTTCTTTTCCATATGGGATAGGCTATAAAAAGTTGATGTGACAGACAACAAAGTTTTTTTCATAGTGCTTGTTTGAGGTACATTTTTTCATTTAAAAAATGATAATAAATATGTATTAAACACAGTTCAGTGGGATTCATACTGGACTTTGACGACAGAAGCAAAAAAATTGATCCAGTTGCGTTTGTATCGATCTGATACTGATACCAGCATTGATATCCATACTATCAATATTTGGATCGATCGTTTGAAATTTTTAATTTTAAATAATTCCTTTGAGGTGAAGTGGTTTACCAACTTACTCAATGACAAAGGCACGATTTGGAACGCCTTTTCAAACATTCTTTTTGTAATTTTTAATTGATTTATTTATTTTTACCTGAATGTGGTTACAAGATTTAAAAAAAATACCTTTAAAGTTATCTAGTTCTCATAAACAAGCTCTTTTGGCTTGGAAACTTGCATACAAACCTAACTTCTCTCCAAAAAGTTATTAATGTATATAATAATGGAAATATACTTTACAAGAACAAGTCACTTTATTATTAAAATCGGGTTGAAAATAGTATTATGCTACTTAAACATTTCTTTGGTGCTGGAGGAAATCTTTAAGTTTATCCAGGTTTATCCAAGTTTAATATACCTGTTATAATCAAAGAATATGCAGTGGTGTTTGAGGCTCTGTCAAGACGTGTGCTGTAAGTTTTTTGAGGCACAATAGCCAACATTCCAATTAGTGATACAGTTTGGCTACATAGAGGAAAATTCTGCTTAACCAATAATGTTATGAAGGTTTCTTTTAAAATACTACATAATGGGTATATACCCAGTTAAAAAGACATTGGATGGGTTTAAGCTTGATATGAATTATTGTTGTTCTTTGTGTAAGTTATACATTGAAAGTATTTATCACCTATTTTATCAGTGCATATATGTGAGAATTTTTTGGAATGATGTACAACATTACATTGGGCAGAAAACTGGACAAATAATTCAACTTAAAAAGGACATTTTAGTACATTTTAAGTAGTCATGAACCAAGTTTTCACCTAGTTCAACCAACTGGGAATAAAACTAGATTTAAAGACTTCAAACCATAAATTAACATTTTTCTGTCAAGAACGTTTGCAATGCAGCACCACAATTAAAAAACTTGAAAAATTAAGAGGAAATCAAACTTTTATGTAAATGTATATACTTGTTAGCTGTTAAAGAATTTGTTTATTATTTAACCATTTAAAGCAATCTGCCTTCTCTTTGCCTGGTAAAGGTAGCCACAATGGTGTCATTTCCAGTGTTTCTGATTGGGCTTCATGGGTGTCTATACTTATATTGGTAAAAAAAAGACTGCAGTCAACAGGATTTATAAAGGGGTTATATGTAAAATAAAGAAACTGCCTGTTTTGCTTGTATCTTTATGGCTCTTTGTTATTGTACCAACATTATTATCAATCCAGTCCATTTTGGCCATTTAAAATATTGTTATTGAACTGTTATGTTTTATGTGTTGGAATTTCACTGCCCTGTATGCCAAATTTCTCTTTGAAAAGACATTTTAGTGTCAATGAGAGTTTTGTAGCTCGATAAATAAAACATATAAAAAAACAATCTTTACTAAAAGGTTTCTGCCTTGTGACAGGAATGCTGTCTGTGGCTTACAATGACTTTATAACTTTCATGAGAGATACATTTGACAGATTATAGATCATTTTTTGACAAATACCAGAAATTGCTCTTTTGGCACAACACCAGCTAAGGCTGTGACGCTGGATCAGGACAAGGTGACACACCCTCAAGCAGGTATGATTAACATTAACAATGGTTCAACGATGGGTCTACGATGCCAAATATGCACTGTAAAAGTATAAATGCCTTCCTCATTAAACAACTTCAGATCTCTGTTACATAACCTGGTCACGGAAATTATAAATGTAGCAATGTGCTTGTCTTTTGTTTTTCAGTCACAGAGTTCAGTCACTAGATACATATGTTTTAGTGAGGTCAACTTGACAAGTACTGTAAATATATCAACAGGTTTATCAGCACATGGTATTGTAATAGAGTTAGGGTGTTGTGGTTTTCTAGCTGTGGAAACCAGAAACCTGAGTCTGCAGTGATGTTGTTAGAGATGCTTTGCATATCATTATTGTTATGGGATGTGTAGATAAGCAGTACTGAATATGTCAAGACGATCACCTTATTTTCTTTAGTCTTTTTATCTCTACAGGTGCCCTGGATGAGGCTGTGGACTACATCCAAGACCTGGAAGCCAGGTTGGAAGACAAAGCCCTGCCATCTCCTGTCCTCTTCAGCAGATATCGGTCATCTGATGACCTAACAGGATTCTACACTAAATTTCTGACAGTGTCTTCGGGATGTTTTAGGAGTCCATCTGCTTATTGACAGTGGACTAGACTAAACAAAGAAAACTGGTGAGGAAGCCTGCCAAGGCCACTATGCCCCTCAAATTCCAGAGATGCTGTCAGAATGTGACTGTCATGCTAGACTGCCTGTCGATCGCACACGAGACATCCTCTTCTCTGACCTTAAAGTCACAAACATTCTCCAATTGCAGGATCAGGATGACTCTGAAAGGGCTGATGGGAGTTTCGCCCAGTGGGTTGGAATTCATCTCACCCCTGTATACTGTCTGCATCTCTGATAAGGAGATGATAAGCATCAGTGGAGTCCTTCCCTGGCTGGAGCCAGGAGACCAAGACGTGGCAGACAAAGGACTCCTTATCCAAGACCTCCTCGCTGACGTTGGAGCTAAACTTTTCATTCCATCTTTTAAACGTTCAGGGCATTTTAGGAAGCTTCACACACTTACAGTGATTGAAAGTATTAATCAGATCTTTTTTTTATGAATTAATGAATGTTATGTAAATAAGTCAAGGTTCTGTAAACATCAAATCCAAAGACTTCCTGAGCCCTATTTGCAATTGTTATATATTATATGAATATTATATTGAATCCCACATTTTTCTCCTTGAACATTTCACTTCAAGAACTCATTTGACTTCAAAGATTTGATTAGCAAAACAATTCTGGATCCAACTCTTTGCCCTTTTACAGTGGGATGCAAAAGTTTGGACAACCTTGTTAATAGTCATTATTTTCCTGTATAAATCGTTGGTTGTTACAATAAAAAATGTCAGTTAAATATATCATATAGGAGACACACACAGTGATATTTGAGAAGTGAAATGAAGTTTATTGGATTTACAGAAAGTGTGCAATAATTGTTTAAACAAAATGAGGCAGGTGCATAAATTTGGGCACTGTTGTCATTTTATTGATTCCAAAACCTTTAGAACTAATTATTGGAACTCAAATTGGCTTGGTAAGCTCAGTGACCCCAGACCTACAAACACAGGTGAATCCAATGATGAGAAAGAGTATTTAAGGGGGTCAGTTGTAAGTTTCCCTCCTCTTTTAATTTTCTCTGAAGAGTAGCAACATGGGGGTCTCAAAACAACTCTCAAATGACCTGAAGACAAAGATTGTTCACCATCATGGTTCAGGGGAAGGATACAGAAAGCTGTCTCAGAGATTTAAGCTGTCTGTTTCCACAGTTAGGAACATATTGAGAAAATGGAAGACCACAGGCTCAGTTCAAGTTAAGGCTCGAAGTGGCAGACCAAGAAAAATCTCGGATAGACATAAGTGACGAATGGTGAGAACAGTCAGAGTCAACCCACAGACCAGCACCAAAGACCTATAACATCATCTTGCTGCAGATGGAGTCACTGTGCATCGTTCAACCATTTGGTGCACTTTACACAAGGAGATGCTGTCAGGGGTGGATCTAGAGAAATTTTCTTAGGGTGGCATGAGGGTGGCAAAGAAATCAAATGGGGTGGCAAAATCAGAGCCTTTTTTTTTTTCAAACACATATGCAGGTGGTTACATATGGTTAAAATGATTCAAATGCAGTAAGTATACACGTTTTTCATATAAATATAGTCTATAACTTAATTATTGTCTTTAGCCCACATAATTACACACTTTAGTTACATAAAACATGTGAGTTTTGATTTTATGTACTGTATAGCCTGTATAATAAATAAACATGTAGCCCAATAAGTATAAAATCCAGAAAGCTACACAACATGGGGCGGTTCATTTACAAACACAAGTCTAACTTAAGTTTCACACTGTTTTTTGTTAGAAAACAATCACGTTGTTACAGCTTAAATTACACAAAATGTCAGAAATCTGCACTGTCATGAACAAAAATTTAAACCTGATTTTTCATGATTTGTTGGATTAACCCACTGAGATCTGAAATACAACCGGCCATTTTTGACTCCTTTTGAGTTTACGTTTGTATTTCGCCCTCAGATTGTTTCATTTTATTTTTTTTCCCTTTGCCTTGTATGGTATCATTATTTTCAGCTCAACTGAATTTAGTTGTTTTTTTCACTGACATACTGCATTAGTATTACTGATCTGAAATCACACAAAGAACTTAAAATCCTAGTAGTATTTTTTTACTGTAAAAAAAAGCCAAAGACACGTAGAGTAAATTTATCTAAAAATGCAGCCAATACACCTGCCGCTTTTTCATTTTGTACAACCATTTAAAAATATTACTAAAACTAAAATGAGAGAACAATCAGGTTTCGGAAAAAGATGCCCCACAAATGATGTGTGCCAGTAAAAAAAAAAAAAGTTTGTCCACCAAAAGACAGAGGAGAAGAGCACAGGGATAAACCTGCAGGCCTGACAACAGGAGGTGTATCATTCCGCTGGTTTTCTACTTAGTGACAGTGTTTACATTGCAAATGTGCCTTTGTGACATTCATTAGTGCCCTCACTGACACACAAAACAAAACGACTACACAACAGAACAGCTACAGAAGACAACACAACACACTAAGTATACACTCCACACTAAACGTCACAAATCTCCCACATCTAAAACTCTCTCTCTCTCTCACTCGCTCGCTCTGTCTCGCTGGCGTTACCGTCACTCCCAAAACTCTCCCCTCTTCCTAAACAACCAAATCCCACATGTTGACTTTTTTTTAAATTGGTTGACATGGTACATTTTTCCACCGATAGGAAAGAGGTGGCTTCTTTTCCTTTCTTTACTGTTTTCGCGCTGTCCTTAGAAAACGCTTAAAACACACACACATAAAAAACGTGATGACAGTATTTAGAAAAAAGCATGGCTTATATATATTATCATAACTCTGGATTTACTGGCCTGTAATTAAAATCTAAAAACTTTGAAGTCCGAACTTTCAATGTGGGCTGAAACAGAGACTCAGCGGCTGCAGCTTGTCAGCTTAAAATAGTCATGTGATTTGGAGGTGCAGCGTGTCCGTGGACCACACAGGGTTAATAACACTCACCTTCCTTCCATTTCCAGAGTGTAACATCCAACCACCTGTGTAAAATCTGAAATTCCCATGGTGTTGTTCAAAATGTGCTCTGGCACAATCATAAGCATCCCTTGCTACTGAAAACAAGAAAAAAGCCGGTCCTGCTATGGGCTGAACCATTTGTTAATGGTGGAGGGGGGGAACACTATGCAAAATATTCAGTTTTAGCATTTATATTCACTGTTGACTGTAACTACGCTCAAACTGTTAATGCTATCTTATTTTAATAAACAACACTGTCATATGCAAAACTGGGCTGGCACTTGGGGTGGCAAGGGATCATTTTAGGGTGGCACTTGCCACCCCATGCCACCCTTCTAGATCCGCCCCTGGATGCTGCATGCGAGAGTGATGCAGAGCAAGCCTTTTCTCCGCCCACAGCACAAACAGAGCCGCTTGAGGTATGCTAAAGCACATTTGGACAAGCCAGCTTCATTCTGGAATAAGGTGCTGTGGACTGATGAAACTAAAATTGAGTTATTTGGGCATAACAAGGGGCGTATTGCATGGAAGAAAAAGAACACCGCATCCCAAGAAAAACACCTGCTACCTACAGTAAAATATGGTGGTGGTTCCATCATGCTGTGGGGCTCTGTGGCCAGTGCAGGGACTGGGAATCTTGTCAAAGTTGAGGGACACATGGATTCCACTCAGTATCAGCAGATTCTGGAGACCAATGTCCAGGAATCAGTTACAAAGCTGAAGCTGCGTTGGGGCTGGATCTTTCAACAGGACAACGACCCGAAACACTGCTCAAAATCCACTAAGGCATTCATGCAGAGGAACAAGTACAACGTTCTGGAATGGCCATCTCAGCCCCCAGACCTGAATATTATTGAAAATCTGTGGTGTGAGTTAAAGAGAGCTGTCCATCCTTGGAAGCCATCAAACCTGAATGAACTAGAGATGTTTTGTAAAGAGGAATGGTCCAAAATACCTTCAACCACAATCCAGACTCTCATTGGAAGCTACAGGAAGCATTTAGAGGCTGTAATTTCTGCAAAAGGCGGATCTAAATGTTGATTTCATTTCTTTTTTGTGGTGCCCAAATTTATGCACCTGCCTCATTTTGTTTAAACAATTATTGCACACTTTCTGTAAACCCAATAAACTTCATTTCACTTCTCAAATATCACTGTGTGTGTCCCCTATATGATATATTTAACTGACATTTTTTATTGTAACAACCAACGATTTATACAGGAAAGTAATGACTATTAACAAGGTTGCCCAAACTTTTGCATCCCACTATATTTCATCCTGTGGTTCATTTTGAAGCTATTTGCTCATTTTAGTATTTATATCATCAAACAATTAAATAATATCAAAATTTTTAACAGCAACTGATTCACAGTTAACCAACAGTAAATTGTATTTCTGGAAATATCACCTAAAAGCACCTGAAAAAGTTAAAAACTGATAAACAGATAAATAAAACATATATAAAAGCATCGCAAGATACAAATCCATGTAACTTAGTCTTCATTTCTGCAATGAATGTGTCCTCATGCCACACTTTCCACAGTTAAATCTGTATATCAGTATCCAGTCCTGTATCTGAACCTGTCACCTTGAGGTGAACCCCCTTGGAAACAACATATTTTGATGCTGCTCTTTACCTCAACAAGTCCAAATTTAGTTGACCCTAACATCTAGAGTGGCCCCAAGAATCTATCGCACGAGCAGCACATTAACCCACATCAGTTTGTCACAGTCTTTATGTCAGACACCACAAGCCCACCGCGCGTCATGGCTGCAGTTTGCTTTGTGGAGCCTCTGATAATCAGTGCAGGCAGGGCCATTTGCAGCAGAATCCTGCACCACACTGCCCTTCCCACAGCAGCATGCATCTTGGAAATGCCTGACAGCCAGGCAATCAAAATTGGTTAGTGTAGTTATGCCCACACAGGACATCTGGACTGCTGCCTCATTCCCTTTTCAACCTCTCAGAACATTTGTGGCGATACTTGCAGGCTCTGGAGATTCTTAAGCTGATGGAAGTTTGGGCCAAAGTGGAGCTTAGAAAAACTGTGTTGCATTGAAGGAAGGAGTGGTGGAGGATGAGGTCACAGGACTTTACGGGTGGGTGGACTACTTTGGACAGGCCGATTCCATCTCAGACTGCCCATCTAACACAACCACGATGAGACGCCAGGGCTGAACCTGGCTTAATCTGGCTCCAGATGTCATCATATCAGGCTCAGGTAGTGGTCCTAGACATAAGGAGAGCATAAATACACAAGGAATTCATAATTCATAACTCAGTTACTAATAACATAAAAGTTCTATACACACAAGTGATTCGTTTTTACAGCGTTATGTTATTTTGTGCTCTAGTGTCATGCCTTCCAGCTCTGCTCTAACAAACACTGTTTTGTAGCTAATAATAATCTTTTTATGAGTGTTAAACTGTACTGGATGGCTGTTCATAAGCATTTAAATCTTAGCAGTTGAAATTTGAATCTACCAATAATGTTAGTCGCAACAAGAAACCTGAAAACCTCTTGAAGTGGGAACACTCTCACAAAGCAACATTCATACAGTCAGAGAGCTCAGAGAGCTCTTGCTTGCTGATTTTAGTCTTTGCTTTACAAGCTCACAGACGAGTTCAGGATGGCTTCCCTTAAAAGTTAAAATAAAAAGGCAGTTAGTCTCTAATCTGAACTGAAGGTATGTTATTATAATTTATAGCACGTCTGTTCTTCAATCATGCAGACATACTAACTCTAAACTTTAACTAGCGTTGTTATAATCCAGCCATAATCTGATTTAACCTAAAACCACCTCTATTTTTGGTGTTTGCCATCTGTGTGACGAGCCAGATAAGGAGGAACAGCCGACATACGGAGCTGTGAATAGTGTGAGGTCTGGTACGGGAATGCAGAACATGCATGTGGTTGCAGAACCCTTTACCAGCTGCATAAAAAGGCTGTTTTTATGTTTCAGGTTAAATTCAAGTCGTACTTGTGCTGTTGCATCACTTTTAGGAATAGTGTGACACTGTAACTGCCCCTGTTGTCTAATACCTTTGCTTATAGTATGTACAGCAGCTCAAGACTTACTCTTACAGATTGCTTTTAACCAGTAGATATTACTATGTTTTAATTTTATGTTTATTACTTGTGACTGTTGTTGTGAAATATTTTGTGATCCTTATCCAAAAAGGCTCTGAAAGCGTTTTGTTTTGTTTTTTTTTAAAAACTTTGATGTCTGTAGAGAGCAGGTTTACTTTTGCATCTATGAGCACATCATTCAGTTCATATCTGAATGCATAATGGACTGCACTGACAGTCATCAGCCCGAGGCTCAGCTCTGTGCAAACCCGATCAATACAAAGGCCAATTCAACCCCCCAAAAGTCCCCACATCGCCTGCTCTCTTCAGTGCATCAGCAGGGAAGCGAATAATGCTCTTATTAATGGGGATGAGCAAACACGTTTTACACAAATGTAAATGCACAGACATTGTGCCAGACTGAACTGTGGCCATCAGAGCACATGCATGGACAAAATTTTGACATAGAGGTATGTATACCTTTAATGTGTCACTGACAAGGTGGAATTCCTGCTTGCCTACTTGTTTTGGTGCAAAAATTGACAATGAATGAACTTCATTCACTGTGGATGTTGTAGCAATGTGGGTAAACCTCGTGATAAGACATATTTAGTCATAATAGTTTTCAGATGAATGTCTAATGAAGGAAGTAAGCAGGCTGAAAATGTTAAAAAGGAAAAAAAAAAATCATGTATATTTTGGTTATTTCTTTTACACCAGGAGTGTGGTGTGGAGATGTTTATTGACTTTTTTTCTATGAGATGTGGCAGCTAGTGAACAGAGGCTTGACAGGGTGTACAATCAAGAGAGAGAAGAGTACCCAGATCAGATCAATACTGTGCAGATGAGGGAGTCTCGTGGGAACAAGCTGGGTTTGTTGCCATCTGGGTGCTCTAAAAAGATCCACTTTAACACAAGTTTAATCATTTGATCCCCACAGAAGGCACACAATGAAATTAAGAGTATCTGCACAAGCTCAACTCTTGCTTCACATGATGATGGTGTTTTGTTGATTTAGAGAGAAAGGCATGATGTAACAGGGAAGTACTGCGGTGCTATGAATGTCTCCTCACAAAAGACAACTTGATATCACTCCCATATTGGTGTGAGTGCTCTCAGAGTAATTCGAGGGCTTGCTTGGCTCGTTATATGATGCCTCTCCAGCTATTACAGTACATTAGAAGGAAAGCTCGCAACCAGACTGTGGAGCTCATCTCCAGCCTGTTTGTACTTCGGTGCTGCTGCTAATGTAGGAATGACAGGTGCTGTACTCTTCTCAGGTGGTGCTGGTGGAGAAAAACAGTGACTGTGCAGTGAGTTAGTATGTGTTTGGGAGCTGGAGGAGAACACACGGGTGTCCTGGACGGGTGGTCCAGGAGACATTTGCTGTCCCTTCTCAGGTTCCAAAAAAAGCATTCTGTTCCCGGCCCTGCAGAAAAACTTTGCATCGTTGTGTATCTGAATCTAGATCTTTGTCTCTGTCCATGTGACAAACTGAAGGCATTTTCTTTTCTTTTTCTTTTTCTTATTTTCACACAAGCACATTTCATAAACCTCTATTTTTTACACTTCTGGCGAACTTGACCTGAAAATGCTCCAAAAATAACACAGACAGTAGCGGTTTTTGATACGGGCGACACGGGCGGTTGCCCGGGGCGGCATCGTGGTGGGGGCGGCATCACGGGCATCGGCAAAAAAACTAAATAAAAATTGCTCGTACTCATGCTGCCCCGACATCAGCCAGCACATATTGGGAATGGCATAGGCACCGATCGGTTTTCTGCCGCCCATTTGCTGGGAGTAAGGGCGCCCTCCGTTTGCGAGGTGTGCCTGCTGCCTGCGGCAGATTCTCTGGCTGGATGGAGCAGCATTTAATAACCAACCCGCAAAATAAAACAAAATAAAAACAAACCAACAAACACGAAAACACCAGACATTATGATACAGACTTATAATTTGCACCGATGTTTTTTCGAAATTCTATGTGCGAAAAGTGAGCGTGAGAGCCCTCGGTGCGCCTGCTTGCTGCTGAAGTCAAAGTAAACTTTATTGTCATCTCTGCTACCAGACAGCTACAGGCCGGAGGGAGTGTTCGCCCAGGGCGGCAAACAGGCTAGGACCGCCACTGAACACAGACATGCAAATTTTAACTTGACTGGTTGCAGTTCCCTCCAACTCATTATGATGTACATTTCCGCAAAAATGAAAAAGACATGTACTGGGCAAGAAGTATTAAAAAAACATGGATGATTACTCGTTGGATGCAAAACGAGGCCCAAATGTACAAGAACTGGCAGCTGGTGGTCCAAAACCAGAAAAAGAACCAGAACACCCAAAAAATGAGATGAAAAAATTAAAGAAACTAACGTAAAGAAAAGAGGAAGTACGGAGGGAGAGCTGACAAAATGATAAGAGACAGGCTGGACCATAAATACACTGTGAACTAACCGAACACATGCGAAACTAAGCTGAGAACTAAAGAAATCAATGAAAGACTGCAAATAAAACAAACACGGACCCACGATGCAAGTGAACCTTTCAGAACAAAACAGGCGACATAAAGAATAACTAAAAATTTAACAGCGACACATTTAAAATGATCATAAATGAACTCAGCACAGCTTCTATTTTTTTTCTATCTTTTTGCCACGTTGACTATGTCCTTGAAATCATCGAGCATTTTACAACAGCTTTTATAAAATGTCTTTCAATATTTTTGTTCATTTTCTGTTTAATAATTTATGTCAGTCTTAAGTACTCATAAATCCCCTTATTAAATGTGTTACCAATGAGTTAAGCCCCCTTTAAATAGCCAGCAGAAGGATTTAATCTCCTATTAAAGTGGCTGTTTGAGGCATTCTTCATCTGAGTGCTGCTGATATAAGTGGTCTTCATGTTAGCACAAAGAAACCATTTCTGTGTTTGATTTTTTTGGTGGAACAAGTTCTGATTGTCTTCATAAACTACAGAGAGCATGCTGTAAATTTGATCTAGATACTTTGGCCTTCATCATAGATTTTCTTTCTTTCTCTTTGTGTGTTTCACTGTTTCTCTCTCCCCCTCTTCTCCCTCTCTTTGCATTCATGCATTATTTATCTCTCAGAGCAAACCAGCTTCCTCTCTCTCTCCTCACCCCCCCCAAGCCCCTCCTGTCCCCCACTGCCCTCCTGTTCTATATAAATCACAGTCACTTCAAATTGATATGTAAGGTGAAAGCATCACTCCCAATTTTTAAACATATTCAAAAACTAGGAGTTTAAGTTTCTCAGGCATGCTCTCTGGCCACTACATTAGTTATACCTTTCTACTACCGCGTTGGCTTGCCTTTTATGTTTGTCATGGCATAGATTCAACAAGGTGCTGGAAATATTCCTCCGTGATTTTTGTCCATACTAACATGTCAGCATCACACAGTTGCTGCAGATTTGTCAGCTGTGACTCTTATTCCGGTACATCCCAGAGGTGCTCTATTAGAATGAGATCTGGTGACCTGCTGGAAGCAGCCATCAGATGATCCGTACACTGTGGTCATAAAGTGATGGACATGATCAGCAACAATATTTAGGTCGGCTGTGGTGTTCAAACAACGCTCAGCTGTTGCTAAAGTGGTCCAAAGAGTGCCAAGAAAAAATCCCCTGGATATATTTTCTTTTTCAGACCACCCTCTGTAAACCTTAGAGATCGTTTTGTGGGAAAATCCCAGTAAATCAACAGTTTGTGAAATATTCAGACCAGTCTGATTGGCACCAACAACCAAAGTCAGTTAAATCACCTTACTTCCTCATTCTGGTGCTCAGCTTTAACTTCAGCAGGTCGTGTCTGACCATGTCTTTTTGCTTAGATGCTTTGGGCTGCTGCCATGTAATTTTTCTGATTAGACGTTTATATTTTCATAACAACTTTTAACATGGATATTAAAGTCAGTACAAGAACAGATCTGCATGCATTCCATCATCATTACATAATAATTTCCAACTGTGAAGTCAAAGAGTTCAAGTACAATATTGATGAATATGACCTTTACCGTGATCAATACCTACACTGGGAGATGAGTGAGACCGGTATTGCAATTTTTATTATTTATTAATGAGCTGTTTCACATCACAAATTTTAAAAGAAAGAGTTTAAAGAGTTAAATGAATAATCTCAATTATGCTCCCTAATGAGCTTTATTACAATTCTGGGAACCATACTGGATGAGTCACAAGTATAGTTCAATGCCCTTTAACTTGTCAAGTGTTGAGTCAAGTGAACCCAATTAAAAAAGAGAGTTACAATATAATTTATTTTGCTTCGGGGATTTGAAGTAAGTGAGGATATTGCACAAACATCTACTTACAGAACTTATAAACATCTCTGCCATTACTGAAGCCTGTTCTGCTGCTACGGCGCTTTAAACATGTATTGTCACGATTTGAATCCATCTTTTTTTTTTTTTTGCCTCAGGAGTCTCCAACAGTACATCACCTCTTCTTATGCATAAAGGCAGCAGTGTTTCTCAGAAGAGCAATCCTCTCATTCCACTTCTCTCCAGATGATAAATAATTTAACATGAGTTTTAAATAAGTCACATAAAAAAAAGAAGTGATTTTCATGTGATGTGATAGAGTCAGACTCACTGTGCATCATGGGCTGCATTCAGCCCACTTTGATCTGGGCTGGACCAGTAATGTGCCATTGTGACTCTTTTGGCATAAATTGTAAGAAATCAATCGTTACATTGCAGAAAAGGTTCTGGTAGCTTATTGCCCAGACTGTCCTGTAATTAGAAAACAAAAAGTTCTTGTTAGTTTACAGACAATGCCTCATTTTAAAAAAAATACACCGTGCACTGACGGTAAACAAAAAACAAAAAAAACCCAGAAATTTCTACAGTAGCGAAAAAACAGGAAAGTTTCTGTTTTTTAATTGTTAATCTATCTACTCTGTTGTAATATGAATGAATGCCCAGGTCGTTATCAGCAGCTGTAGAAAATGGAAAATAGAGTTAAAAAGTCCAAAAACTTATGCCCTCCTCTTGATCCAAGGCTGTGCATTGGGCCGGATTGGAGTTTTTGCTGGGCTGATTTTGGCCCCCCAGCTTTATATTTGACACCTCTGGGACAGACGACTCTCATTAAAGTTAACTTTTTATTTGTTTGTTTGTTGGTTGGTTGTTTGGGTTGTGCATCATTAGCGTGGATGTTGCTGCAGACATCAGAGGGTGTACATCCGTGTGACTGAGAGGACTTCTGTTTTCAGTCTGATGGATGTCTTCCTTTCAGAAGTTTTTCAAAGGAGACTCATTTAGACGGGAGGCAGTCTGGTTTTTAAACACTTGGTTGGTTCGACTCAACAGCAACTACCACGTAATTTAACCATTTAAAAAAGAGAAGGAGAGCGCTAGTTCGTGTGTGTATGTGTGTGTGCGCACATTGTGGGCGTGGAGAGGGAGACGGGCCCTTCCCTGAAGCCGCTGAGCGCTTCTGCCAGATGAAACGCTGTAGGAGGAAAGAAGCGCACGCAGGCGTGAATCCGATGGGTCAGTCTCAGCGAGTGGATCGCATCTGCAGCTAGGGCTCACGGACTTAGTGAGTTCCCGCTGCGGGTTTCACACCTGACACAGCTCACTTACTCGGACATTTTCTTATTTATATTCCTCCTACTCTAACAGCAGAATCCAAAAGATTTGCAAAGACACAATAATGACAACCGAGTTCACTGCAGACTAAAGACTGCATCACTCTGCCCTGCATCCGACGGCTGACCTTCCTCGAAAGATGCAAACAAGACACAGAATGTATTGCGTGTTCGTAGCAGTGTTGCTTGGAGCGGTGAGTACTCTCTGACATAATCATCGTGGGTGTTAAATGTTTGCCGTCAACTTCACCTGGTTACATTTTTCCCTGTCACATCGTGCGCAAAAAGCATGCCCAGTTGCGCATCAACATAGTCCCATTAGAAGGTGGTTAAAAGCTGGTGCGAGTGTGTGGGGGAGGTTTTCTTTCTTTCACGTGTTTTCTTTTCTTTTTATTAATATTTTTGCTTCCCATCCAGCCTGTCACGCCCTTCACTTTTTGAGAGAAAACTTTTCGGAAAATCTTTACTTTTCTCTCTGGGATTTAAAGTCCCGGTCATGTTAGATGATACTGGTATTTGTGGTGCTTAAAACAGCACACGTTCGTGTCTCTGCACCTGTCCCACCCGCAGCCCTGGCTTGACATTGTGAAGCAAGAATGGATGTATGCAGGAGCCATTCAGGTTGATACTCTATAGCCTCAGTTGTGGATCTGTAGTTCCACCCTTCTCAGTTACATGTGGCTCCACAGACAGCAGGACAATAACAATGTCACAGTGGGCTCTGTGGAGGAGATCACCAGTAAAGCCCGGGTTTGGTTTAACTTTGGTGAATTCCTTGATTTACTGAGTTTGTGAGGCAAACTTGTGATAATGGGCATACAGGAAGTTAAACATTAAGCATGATCTTTAGGGCGATTACTGGGCGATGCACAGATTCTCACCACTGCGAAGGCCTGGAAGATGAAGCTACACAGAGGCAAAAGCAAACAGATGCAGGAGATGGAAGTAAACATAGAGGGAGGGAGACGGGGAAAACACGAATATGTGGGAGAGGGACAGAAAATCCACCACCTTATGAGGATTCATGAAAACTATGCAAAAGTGTACTTTACATGGACACGGTCAGCCTGTGCCGTGAGCTTGTCCAGGTCTTGGTTTTTGGAGCCGGCTGCATCACTGATACGTGACAGCTGCTCCTACTGATGGGTATATATCCTCTGCTGGCTCAGCACATGTAATATTGATAGAGTCTGAACCACCCTCCTACCCACTCCCAGCCCCCTCACTTTTCCTCTCCTCCTTTCCCCCTTACACACTCACTTGGCTCGCCTCTTGTCTGTTTCTCTCCCTTTGCCTCTCGCTCCATGAAGTGATGATTCAGCTTTGTTTGCGAACGCATGGGGTTGTGGTGTCACCGGCACCCAGTGGGCCAACAGCAGTTTAGGGTCCACGTCTGGATTAAAATTAGGCCCAGTTTATTGGAAGGCTGGTTTAGTGGAACTCTAATGGCTTAACAAGTGCTGACAGCTGAGGTCTAGAGGTTAAGTGCCTCCAACTGAAAATTGACTGTTGCATTAGTAAGATTGGTTGGAGCATTGAAAGTGGTGTGTCCAGATGCTTCTGTGCATTCATTTGTGTGTGTGCTCGTGTGTGCACGTGCGTGTGTGTTCTTCTTACTTCTTGATTTTGCTTCAGGGAAATTGGCTGACAAAAGTTGAAGAGTGCAGCCCACAAATTTCCATCCAAAAAGCAGGAAACGTGCAAGTCGAGCTGCAACTTGCTCAGTGCCCTGCATCCTTTTCCTTTTTTCTATTGCTCAAGCCGTATGCTGAAAATTGCGTTGCCCTGTAATTCTTCTGTTTGCACAGCCCAGCAGACATTACTGATGCACTTTAATCTCGGTTATTTGTCTTTGAGACATCTTGGTGCCGCACACCCTCACCTGGAGCTAGGGTAAAAAAACCCAACAACAACAAAAAAAGACGCAGTTGTCAAAATGCTGGAACTTGGAGTCATTTCAAAGGTGTCAGTTTGACTTTTGGAACAGGTTTGTTCACATGTAAGGTTTGTTAATGTGTTTGCACGAATGTGAATGTTTGGTCGGGAGTGTGTGGAGCGCAGCTCAGGGGAAGTAGCTACTGTAGAGTGATGAACGCGTGCAGATGGGAAAGGTGAGCGTGAGGTAGAGCGTGAGCTGCGAGCTGTGAGGAAAAGAGAGCGAGGGCTTTGAAGTTGTGAGGAAGCTACAAAGTAAAACATTTTGGAGGCTTAAACTCATCGCATGGAGAAAGTGTTGCAGGTCACGCAGAGAAAACTTGGTGCTACAACAGTCACGGGAGAATTAGGAGCTTCACTCGATGAACATAAACTGTCTTTGTTTCCCAGAGTTTGTGCACTTTCATGAAAATAATAGAGGAATCAAACTAACCAGGCATTTTTTTAATGGAACATTTCAAATAAAAAGTTCCTGCACGAGGCTGAAAACATTCTTGAAGATTTAGAGGATGTAAAATTAAATACCAAAGACTTGAAGGTCAATGAACCATGACACCGTTGAGAGCAACAGAGAGTGTGTGTTTGTGTAGGTCCAAAGGAAAGCGTACATGCTCACACCCATCCACACACTCATGGACATTATCTGCCAGCTGACTCAGTGGAGGTGCTCGAGGGGACATTTGATGTTTCGTGGAGCTCCTTTCTCTCGTCAGTAACATTCCACACACACCTGAACCCTGACGCCTGTCAGGCGATTGTACCTCCTTCGCAAAAATACCTCCGTCAACATACTCACATCCATCCTCTCTAAGTATATTTGCTGTATCTGACTTACATTTAGTAGTAAAAACAAAAAAACTCCTTAAAAATTGTTTTAATGTGGTCTAACAAGGCTGAGACACAATTTTCTTTACACCCTTCATCTATGACTAATGGGATAACTCATAAGCAATACACTGGCTTACAGCAGACAGTCCTGATTTCATACATATCAGCTTAAAAATCATCATGTATATGGGGAGAAGAAAAACATAAAGCTTTGTTATTATGTAACTCTGTCATGTTTGCTTTAGAGATTAAGGTGAGCAGAAGAAAGCAAAGATTTAGCTATTAGATATAATGTCAAAGGCCATGCACACTCATAGGTCTTAAGAGTTGTAGTAAGATGTAGAGACACGTCCTGGCTCAAGCCTGAGTGTCATGCATTTATTTATGCCCGAGCAGAGGCACACACAGATGTCTTTACCTGTCAGCAGCTTTGATAACGCACTCAACAGGTTGTTATTTGAAGAATGTAGAAAGGACCAGCTTTATCTTTGTGAGGATGTGTTATTTTGTGTACTGGCACTTTATAAATGCCTTCGCATCTTAAACTTGCATGTGACCGTTTTAAAAAAACAAAGCAGGACCTCTTTGTGACCTCGAGTTACAGATCCCGTGTGTCAAAAAATGTAAGCAGTTTAACCAGAGAATTATTTGTTTCTACAATTTATTTTTATTTGAAGCCAGACAAGGAAAAGAAAACGTAGTATTGCACGAAAGCAGAGAAAACAGAAAAAGGGACTGTGGAAAGTGGACCGTTTTGTGAGGCTTTGCCATTAATCATCTCACAACTGTTCTGATTTTTCTTCCCGCTTTCCTTCGGGGTCCTCATTGGCCCCATGACCAAACTAGTTTTAGCCCTTCCAAAATAAACCTAAGCAGATGCCAGACAGTAAGAAAGATTTCCGTTTTCTAGAGTGCTGTTTATTTTTTCTTTCTTTCTAATGCTCTTTCTTGTGAAATATTGGGGCTTCATTCCAGCATGATGGCCTTTTCAGCCAGCGGTGTGAGACTGTGCGCTTGTTGCACAATATGAAACATTACTTTGCTTGACGCAAAACATTAAACTTTATCTGTAAAATTATTGTTGTGTGTGTTTTACTGACAATCTTCAATTTGCTGCTGAATGTTAATGGAGTTGCTGTCATTCTGCAGGTTGGGACCCTGGCCAATAAGGGAGCATGTCCATCAAACCAGTATACACACAGTGGCGAATGCTGCAAGCAGTGTCAGCCCGGCGAGGGTGTCGTCCAACCCTGTGGGGCCCAACAGACTGTCTGTGAGCCGTGCCTCGATAGTGAGTATCACACAAACAGCTGTCTAAATGTCACGAGAACACGGACACTCGTAGATTCAGGGGTTTCTGATGCAAATACACAGAAAAAAAAAAAACCCAGACGCATGCACTCAAACATTAATGAATGAGCTAGCTGTGCTGGTTACATGCCTCAGAGCAGAGCTCCACGAGCATGCCGTGTAGTCTCTGGTTCTGATCATCAGTGTTTCATCTGACAGAAGAAGATGATAAACTGATGCCCTGAAATTCACCCTCTGTCTTCTTCCTACTTGTTCGAGCTTACCGCTGTGAGTGTGTCCCCGGAGAAAACACGTGCTTCCAACAGCAGTTATGCAGGATTGTAAATCAACTGCAATTTTCCTTCAAAGTTTGATTTAAAATCCAAAATCCTACAGCCAAACTGTAAGACAGTGAATAATTTTGGGCTCAACAACAGCCTTCTGTAGGTTTTGCAAAGCTAGATTTTGTTATTAGGATATCAGCAGCTATAGTGAGTTAATCTTTGTTGTTTCATAGTAGTATAACATGGGGTGGCAGTAGCTCAGGCGGTAGAGCAGGTCATCTACTGATCGGAAGGTTGGTGGTTCGATTCCTGGCTTCCCTTCGTCTGCATGCCAAATATCCTTGGGCAAGATACTAACCCCAAATTGCTCTCCGATGCATCCATCGGAGTATATGTGTGTGAATGTTACTTAGAAAGCACTTAGAAAAAATGTGCTTGTGCGAATGGGTGTGAATGGGTGAATGCACAAGTTGTGTAAAGCGCTTTGAGTGCTCAGAAGAGTAGAAAAGCGCTATATAAGAGCCAGTCCAGTCCATCCATATAACATGTGTTTTATTTTAGTTTTAGCCCGCTTTTAAAGCTTATTTATTTGTTCCTGTTTTAAATTGTAAATGTAATAATATTTTTTAGTGTTTTATGATAGCAAAAGCTCTCCAGCATTGTTGTTTTTTACGTTAAATTTATGTTTAAATCAGTTCATCCTTAAACATAATAAATATGATTCTACAGGACTTATGCATGGCAATCTCTACTACTATGTTACCCATAGACTGTATACAAAAGATGGACGGAGCTATGACTCTGCCCACTGGTTTGTGGACTTTGTTAAAGAAGCCTTGGCTTGAGCATTTCTGTTGTTGACACCTCACCTTTTCGAAACCAGAAGGCACATATGAGGGTTGAGCTAAGTTGGACACCGCATGCTGGTAAGCTTTCAGTTCCAACAACTAGCCATGTCCTAAAGTATATCCTGATTTTTTGTCTATTTTACACTAAATGGGACCATAATTACTTAATGAAAATCATGCTACATTCCCATTGACTTTAAACTAAGGATTGAGACCATAAACTCATTAGCAAAGTGTTTACAGACACTGTAAGAAAAGTAAGGAGTTGGGTTGAATACTGCTATGATTTGTCTTGTCTTTACAGCCTAGTAAGCCCCCCCTGCTGGTCAATACAATGAATGCAGGTTTAAATCTGGCTAACATTTCCATATCAAACTCTTGATTTGTTTATTTGTCCATGTTTTTATGAGAACACCCCCCCCCCCAGTCACACACACACATAATCAAGCTATCATCAGAGTTATTAAGACACAGTGTTTTGGGAGCATGATGGTTTTTATTGAAGTCACAGGACTTCAAAGTCGTTACGATTCATGCTCTGAGTCCTTGAATTTCAGGGCTGTCCAGCTAGCCTCTGATTTGACAATAGCATCCCTTGAATCCTGTAAGTGCACCTAAAAACAGCTCCCAGCTAGATTACCCAACAAAACAGCTCTCGACATTAGTGTGGATGAAATTAGATTATCACTCTTATGAAACCACGGTGTTGTATGCCAGAAAGTAGCAGACTTCTTAATGTTTTTGCATTTAATTTAAAGCATTAAACTTATTTGGATGTTTGGAAGTAAACTGGATGCCAGACATAATTGTTCTCCAGTATCCTGCCCTCCTCGCGGCCTTTACCATGTAGGGAGAGAGGCTTTGTTGGGCTGAAAGGCTTTCTGAGGACAGTGATGTTGAGAGGATACAAGAGCGGGAACAGCTCCAATTCCTGTCAGAGGAAAAAAAAAAAAACTCTGTTCAAAGATGTGTAGTGCATCAGACAAGCTGTTATGTCACAGTAGATTTGGTAAGCATGAATGGTGACTGCAGAGCTCAAAAAGGTATTTTAAGTCTTCTCAGTGTGGTACAGCTCCACTTTTTAGCACAGGGAAAATTCACCAGCATGAAATGTTTTGGGAAATTTAGAATCTGAGGTCATCTCGGAGCTACAGAGGACACGTTTGGTCTACAGCCAGTTTTTCTTGCATGAATTCCCTAACCATCCTGCAACCAGGCCAGGAAGTAGCTGTAAACCTCCCTGAGCCAGCGGAGGATGGTAACCCATGAGCCAAGGAAGCCCAGACTCACAAAATGATTCAGACTTCAGGTCATGGGAGAAGTCGTGAGAACATGAATGTAGATGATTTATTTATTTAGGATTGTGGGACTTTGGAAAGATGTATGTGTTTTTAAGTGTTTAGAAGAGTTAGTCGGCAACTTAATGATATATTGCTTTTGTGCATAAAAGCGTTTAGTTCTGGACTTCTTGTCATAAACTGTCTTCTGTTCTATTTCTATTTTTTCTTTTAAAAAAAGCTTCTGATATCTGCTTAAAATTATAGTTATTTGAAATGTCCCAAAGGATAATAATTATCAGTCTTATAGAGCTGGTTCAGCTCAGGCGTGAACAAACAGATGGTGACAAGATCTGCTCGAGCTCATAAACAAAGAAATGCCAAGCAGATATCTCTTCATGAGATAACATTATAATGATGTTGTAAAAACACAAGCATAGATATGAAGCTGAAGTTTCAGTATTCAGCCCAATTACAGCGCGCTTATCAAATCTCTGCTTTAACAAGCCAGCCCAAACAGTGTCTTGTAATATGCATAAAAGCTTGGCTGGTGGCTTCTTTCTTTTTCTTTTCACCTGCTTCAGAACCACAAATTTAGTAGCAAAGGCTACGAAACAAATTAAAAAGACTGTCTGTTGTTAGTTTGTTTGATTAATTACTTCATGAGATTAACAAGAATCAGCGTTAGGGTCTTTTCCAAAGGCCGGACACATTTTAAACAAGTTTCTTTTTGTAAAAATATGTCATTTATCATCGCTGTGATGTTTCTCCATGATGGCATCCAAGTCAGATCACAGTGTAGGCCGTGCTGTATTATTGACCGGGGGAAGTTTTTGTGCATTCACATGCTCCTTGGATAGTCCCATGTTTCAGTTTTGGTTTTGTTCATATGCTTTTGAGTCACGGTGTAGGAACAACCTTGACACTAAGAAGGAGATGTGTGGCATTTTACTTATCAGAACATGTGAACCACACTCTGTTTCCAGTTTACTGTTAATAATTAATGGGTTGTTATTCAGGCATACTACAAAAAAACTGTCTTTTATTAGAATTACAGTTATAATCAAAATAAAGTATGCCCTCTTTGAACTTTAAGGATTTACATATTGGGACATAATAAAAACATGTGCTTAAAATAAGGTAAGTATAACGTCAGGTGAATGACAAAAGATGACATATTACACCACATCTTTACTTTTGTTTGATAAAAACTTAGCCTAAATGCAAATGCACCATGGGGAAAAGTAATAACACACTAACTGCTTCCATACGGATTAAGAGGGGAAGTAGCAGTCAGATGCTGATAATCAAAGGCCCTTGGCAATTGTGAACACCTCTATAAAAGCAGACATTCTGGCACTTTCTGCTTTGAAGCATTCAGGTGTTTGTAAATGCAACATCACAATCCTGCCAGTCCAAGTCCAAAGCAATTACAAGGAGGTGTTTGGTGAAGCACCCTTTGTGCGACCGCTTTCCTCAGCAACCTCCAGGAACCACTTTTCATCCAGTTAGAAATACACAATTTTTACTCATGACTGGTGGTATACGCCACTCTGAATCCAGTCATTAGTTATTATTAATCTCTGGCTCGCTTCCTAGCGCCTCTTTTGATCTGTCTCCTTCTCCTCCCCACCACCTGATCGTGGCAGATGGCTCCCGCTGCCTGATCCTGCCGGGGATTTCTTCCTGTTAAAAGGGAGTTTTTCCTTTCCACTGTCACCGCTTGTTGGGATTTTCTCTGTATTATTTTAGGAGCTCTACAATAATAAACACCTTAAGGCAACAGTTGTTGTGATTTGGTTCTATATAAGTAAAATTTAATTTAAATTTAAATTGAATTTAATTGAATTGGTATGACATCCTGTATGGCACTCAACTCTCACATGAGGAAACATAATATGTTACAGTTTTGTTTTCTTTGAGAGTCTTGAAACAAAAACATCGCATTTCCTTCCACCCACCATATGTCCTTCCATGTGCTGTTTCAGGCATATTGCCTACTTTTAATAGAATCAGATTGCACACCAATCTGTTTATAGGACACAGACTTCCTAGGCTTCATTTAGTGCAGATAGTTTACAGGATCCTGGCAGAAGTGCTAAAAAAGATAGCTAGCCAAAGCCCTTGAGGAGTTTGGCTGAATGAGCAGATAAGTGGAGATGAAACAGAACAAGTACAGCTGTACGTGGAAGTGGAATAGAAACAAGGCAAACTTCTCAGTAAATGGTTCACACACACACACTCATGTACAAACATGTCCAGGAAAACTCCCACACACTCACACAGACTAACACACATTCGGCAGCCGTAGAGGATAAAGTCAGGAGTCCTTTTATGGGTGTTGAAAACAAAGCGAAGGATTCAGTTTTAGACAAGCAGTGAAAGTTATGATACGCCGAGCCACGAAAAGGCCGTCAGTACTCCCCCTCCCTCCGGCACCATAACCAACCCCCACTCCCCCAGCTCTTCTCTCCATGCTACAGCCTAGTGTTATTAATGTATTGACTTGCATTATTGATGCATGGCATTATGATAATGGCTCTGAGAGCACTCATGGGGAAGGGGGAGTGAGGGTAGTCCAAGAGCGGGGAGGGTGTAGTGGGACATAATGGGGGCAAGGGGGGAGTGTGGTGGTGGCGGTAGGGTTTCAGTACACGACTGCAACAGGCCCACATAAAGAGAGGGGACAATAGTCCACCTCTGAAGACATAATTAAACAAAAATGTGAAGGACTCACATTTGACACCATCAATTTAAGGCAGAACTGCACACACAGATTCATCAGGTTCTCAAATGACACGACCTTCTTTTCTTCTCTCCGTCCGTCCGTGTCTGTCTATCTCTCCCTATCTCTGCTGTAATCTCTGCATCATCAGAGCATTCGCCGAGGTTGGTGGGCCAGTGACGCAGACCAAAAAAACTTGATACGCTATCAGACAGTGAACAGCAGAGGGTCATGGCAGACTGCATACCAAAAGCCTTCTGTCTCCTACCAGAGACTAGTTTATTTCAGTTTGCTTTAAAGATGGGAAAACAAGAGAAAATCTAAAGTAAACTGCACACATTTCACCACCTTGCTCACAAAGCAGTTAGTTGAGGACATAATCCTCAGAGTGAAAGCACTCGTTTTAAAATATGTCTTTATCAAAGCAGTTCACTTCCATCTTATTTACTATCATCATAGATATTCATTGTTGCTGTTAGTCTACAGATTAGCAAACTGATCTTTATATTTGCTGTATGCAATTTATTAAAAAAAAGTGGTACAATGCTTATCCACAAATTCCACAAAAAGTATTTATTTTGTTGAACTTATTTGATATTTTTGCATTAGTCAAGGACAAACTGCAACTCTGCAAGAGTCAGACACTGGAAATAAAAAAAACCAACACATTTTTGGCAGAATTTATGAAGTTAAATTCTGCCAAGATAAATTCACCAGTCTCTAATACACACATACACACACGAGCTGCTCTTACAAATGGGTCTGTTGCATAATTTAGTGGGTTTCCCAGTTCTCTATCTAGCCGAAATACAATTCCATAAAACATGCAATATTGATCGTGTCCTTTGCATCTATATTTGTCCTGGAAGTTTTGCACATATGCTGCACTACATATCATTTACAAAACATTTCAAGTAACTGTGTTAATTTTCTAGAAACATCCTTTTCTGAAATATTCTTTAAGTCCTTTCTTGTTCCAAGCGACCTCTTTGCATTTATATGCCCACCAGGAAAAATAACCTTATAGCTTAATTCCTGTGTCCCAACTTGATTTTTGGAACACTGAATCCTACGGTGGCCCTGAGAGGTCAAACGTACTGAAATCTAAGAAAAAGGGAAAATAATGCTGCAAAAACACACAACGAAAACAACAGCAACAAATAAACAGAAGCTGACACAAGACAACAAAAGTGATTCGGGGGAGACGTTAACGTGACAGAACAGCAGTGGAAGTGACAAAAACCAAAATGTGCGAAGGATTTCACTAAGATGTGCTTGTTGTGAAGGAGAAAACATTTTTCTACATCGCGGTTGTTTTATTCAACTTGTGTTTTTTTCTGCATCCATTGTGTTTTATGAGCTTTGTAATCACATTCCTCAAGATGACAATCTCACTCATTAAAATTAATTTTTTTAAAAATTAAATATATTCAGAAAGCTAAATGAAATTTTACATTTTAAATATTAAATATAAAAATAAAGACTTGAAACCTCCTCAATAAAAACAAATCACAGTACCAGTTATTTGAATAATGCCTAATATTAATTCATTCAAAATAAAGTGTGTAGCTAATGTTGACAGCTTAATAAGGGTGCAATAACATCACTGGAGCGGTTGCAAGTGCTGGAAAATAAGATTATATATGCATTTTTGACTTATTTGGCTAAGTGGTATCACTAACAATGGGTAAATACAATAAAATTATTCACAACAGAAGTTGCCTCATTAAACTTTAGGTACCTAAAGTCATAGGTACCCAATGGCTTTGGTTAATGAGCCTTGCTGACTGCCATTAAGCTGTTCGCAGAGGCCACTGAATGGGCTGTGGAAATGTTCAAAAACAGTGTGTAGTTTCTTATAACAAAGACTTTGTCAGAATGTTATCTGTATTTATCTTTCTGTTAAATGAACACCTTTCATGTCAATTTTCTTCTCTCTTTCTTCAGGTGAAACCTTCTCAGAAAGCATAAGCCACACGGAGGAATGTCAGCCCTGCACGCAGTGCTCCGGTCTATTGCGCATGCATACTCCCTGCACTGACTCCGCTGACGCCATTTGCACGTGCAACTATGGTTTCTACCTGGACGAAACCTCACAGAATTGTCTACCCTGCACTAAGTGTCCTGAAGGTCAGGGAATGCTGTACAGCTGTGAGGCTGACCGTGACACAAAGTGTGAGAATTGCACTGGGGACACCTACTCGGACCAGGAAAGCTTTTGGGAGCCTTGTATTCCTTGCACTACTTGTGATGAGCTGGAGGAGTTAGAGTCGTGCACCCCTTTCAGCGATACGATTTGCCAAGGTAGGACAAGTAGCTCATATTGTCAACATGAAGTCTAATGGGTCAAAGGGCACATGTATGCACAGTTAAAAAAAAGTTTTATGATGTATTTTAAAGCAAACAATCTAAAACAAATAAGCTTCTTGGCATAACGCCCTGATTGTGTACTCGGCTGACTAGTTCTTTATTTAAGTGTTACTTTCTAAGTGTTTCTTTCTTACTTTCTAAGTCTTGTTTAAGTGTGGACGAGATAATTCAGACACCTGAGCACCATACTCTCATTATGTTTTGACAATATAAGACTAAACCCAGTACCTCTTAGCTTTTCTGTTCATCCAATATCTATTCAGCAATCAAATTGTGTCAACTCAATGCATTAGGCATGCAAACTGAGCATCAGAAAGGGGAAGAAAGTGACTTTGTGGTTGTTGGTCTGAGTATTTCAGAAACTGGGGGTCTATTGGGATTTTCCTACACAATTATAAATATCTGGAGTTTACAGAAAATGGTCTGAGAAAATATCCAGCGAACATCAGTTATCTGGGTAAAATGTCTTGTTGATATCAAAGGTCAGAGAATGGAGAATGGTCAGGCAGCTCGGAGCTGATAGAAATCAATAGTAATTCAAAGAGCCACTCGAAAAAAAACAAGGTATGCAGAAGAGCTTCTCTGGACCCACAGTGTTTAAACTTTGAAGCAGATGTGGTACAGCAGCAGAAGACTGCACCAGATGTAACTGTTGTTAGTGAAGTACAGGAAACTGAGGCTACAATTCACACAGACTCACCAAAACTAGACAAGAGAAGACTGGAACAACTTTGGCCGTTCTGATGAATCTCGATTTCTGCTGTAACATTTAGATGGTAGGGTCAGAATTTGGTGTAAACCACATGAAAGCATGGATCCGCGATGCCTTATATCAAAGACTCAGGCTGCTCATGGTGGTCTAATGGTATGGGAGATTTTTCTTTGGCACACTTTGGGCCCCTTAGGACCAACTGAGCATTGTTTAAACACTACGGCCTACCTGAGTAGTGTTACTGATGGCTGCTTCCAGGAGGATAAAACATCATGTCGCAGAAGTTGCATCACATCAAACTGTGGTCACCAGATCCACAGTCACCAGATTTCAATCTAATAGAGTACCATTGAGATTTGGTGGAAAAAGGAGATTCATGTCATGGATGTGCAGCAATTTTGTGATGCTATCATGTAAATATGGACCAAAATCTCAGAAGAGTGTTTCCAGCACTTTGCTGATTTTGTATTCTTGTGATGTGATAAGACCATTCATATCGTTATTTATCAGCTATCTAATAAATGGCTTTGTGAGGTGACCTGGTCTAAATACCAAGCAAGTTTCAACTTCTGTGCCGAGTAAGGATGAGTGATGAAGTGTGTCGCCCGGGGTCACAACGATGTGAATGAAACTACGTGAGCACATCTTCGCTGTCCAACACTGAATGAAATGTACAACACACTTGACATCCACTTTGTCAGCCTCATAATCAGATCATCTAAGTTCGACACTATACACATTGTTGGCCCATCGACCTAAATGCCACACTGAAGCTTGTCTCATTGTCTTCAGAGACTCATCCCAAGAGAGAAACAAAGACCACACTCTCTCTATGTTGAGGGTTTAGAAGAAGGTCATTTCTCTAAACAGGGCTCTGAATTTCTTTTATACCATTGCACCCTGTGGGTATCACACTCCAAATCAGGAATTCTGTATGACTGGAGTCACTGCTCATTCCAATGATCTGATGCCTCAAAGATTAAATCAACGCTTTTGTGAGGTGACAATAAAAGGAGTCTGTTGATCAGCCAAGCAGTCTGTTGGGAAAGTGGTTTGAAGGATGTTGTTATCACAGTGGCGAACACAGAGCCAGTCTGAGGCTAAAGGGACCCTTTTGTACGTCCTCCCATGGTACTCTTTGGCCTAGGAGGGCTTTCGGTTTAGCCCATGGGGCCAAACAAAAGAAGAGCCAGTAATGAGTAAGAAACTAATGTCGAATGTGCTTGGTATAATTATAAGGGGACATCATTTTTCCTGTTTATTCAAAGAAGGCACAGTTTCTCTTGAGTGTTCCTGTGTCCCACTACAGTATTTGGGCGATTTTAGCCTTAATCAGAAATTGTTGCCGCACTAATTTGTTTAAGCTGAACCGACACTGGGTTAGACATTCTCCCAACTAATTTTAGATTTGGATTACTAGTTCTGTAAATTAAAATGTGTGTAAGGAGACACAAAAGTATATCAGTAGAATACCCATTCTTAAATTCAACCCCAATCCCAAAGAAGTTGGAATGATATTTTAATGTAAATATAACAACAATGCAATGATGCCAAAACTCATAATTTACTCAGAAAACATATGTTTGAAATGAGCAAATGTACCATTGAACCCTCTGAGGTCAAAGTCGTCATATATGCTAAACCTAAGTCTAATCCTGGTTTTGGGAAAGCTGCATCAAACATTGCTAGCAGATAGTGCCTTGCAATATCAAACTAAAACAAATACCTGAAGCCCAAATATCCACTGAAATTATCTAAAATATAACACTAAATGTGATTCAGGATATTTTTCCTTTTGAATGCTTATCTATTTTTTTGGTGTAGGACTTATATACATCAAACTGCCAAGAAATCCAAATAACTCCACTGTTATAATGAAAACTGGTATGTAGTTTAAAGTCTACACTTTCAACACAAGTTGGAACTCAGGCTGTGTCTAGCTGCTAGGTCATCTTAAACCGGTCATGTGATATGTTGGTGTGTCTGTTCACTCCAGGGGGTAAAGAAGAAATAAGGCTGTTTTGATTTTAATGACAGCAGCACGTCTCAAAAAAGTTGGGAAAGGGACAACAGAAGGCTGGAAAAGTAAGTGGTTCTGAAAAGCTGGAGGAACATTTTGCTACTAATTGGGTTAATTAGCAACAGGTCAGTGATATGACTGGGTATAAAAAGAGCAGAGGGGAGAAGCTCTCAGGAGTAAAAATGCTAAGAGGACAGAATAATTTTCCTAAAGTATTTAGCAATCAATTTCAGTATTTAATCATCTACAGTGCATAATATCGTAAAACGATTAGGAAAATCTGGAGAAATCTCTGTGCGCAAGGGACAATATTGAATGCTGATTAACTTTAAGGCTTAGGCGAGCACTGTGTTTAAAAGAGGAAGGACTTTATCATGAAAATCAATGCATTTGCTCAAAAACACTGCCAGAAATTATCATCTGTGACCACAGTTCACCATGTCAACCACAAATGCAGGTTAAAGCTCTTTCATGCAAAGAAGAAACCATTTGTGAACATCAGCCAGAAACGCTGCCATCTTCTTTATCTCGACCAAAGCTCATTTGAAATAGACTGAAGTAAAGTGGAAAACTGTTCTATGACCAGATGAATGAAAAGTTTAGTTTAACTAAAAAGCCTCTAATGGTATCGCGACACTATCAGCGAGCTGATAGTATGAAGGTGCATTAGTCTCTATGAAACTGGCAGCTTTTGCTTTGGAAAGGTACAATTGACGCTGATAGATATAGACCAGATTTAAAGCAACATATGCTCCCATACAGACAATGCCTTTTTCAGGGAAGACCTTGCATATTTCAGCAAATCAGTGGTAAATTCCATTAATTCCTAAAGCATGGCTAAGCAGTAGAAGAATTACCAAACATACAATAGAAACTCAAAACCATGATGATATGGATGCAGGTGTGTGGATTTGAAATAAACCAATAAATAGGAAGCATTTAATTTGGACTTTTTTTTTTCTAAATTTCAAATTACCTACTCGATACTGTGAGCAGTCATGAAACTAGAATGTGTGAAAACAGAAGCAACACAGAAAACTAATCAGTCATTTTGTGTCTGCCAGGCTTTAAAAGAACCAGAGAAAATACGGAGAGAGAAGTTTATTTAATAAGCAAAAGCAGACACAACATATATCGATGTTTTCTACCAAGTGCTGCGCTGCTATTAAAAACATCTCCCACTGAGGATGACGCTTTAAGGCAGCTTGAATCAGCTTGTGGTCTGAAAGCAAAGGGTGGTGTTTGGAGAGATGATTCATCCGAGATCAAGATATAAGAAGCCAGAACCCCAATACGAAAAACATCCTTTAGATAACGAACAAAGCATACATCATGATGAATGCGATTCCGGCAGAATGACTTACAGCTCACTGTGTATGGGCTTTATTGTCATATGTTGTTCCTCACTCTAACCCAATCATGCGCCTTTTATTTCGAACGTAATCTTTTTACCAAAGCAGAAGCGTTATCAGCGCTTACAAATCTGTAGCAATGCCAGACGTCCACATCCATTAATGCTGCGGAGTCGTGCGACACAGGCCTGAAGGGTAAAGTCAGGAAGGTGGAGGGAATGAATGGAACACACAGACCACTAAAGACAAGTCGTAACTGGAGACGGTGGAGACGTAATTTAAATCAAGGTAGAAGGACCAGAACATCAGCTTGACTGTACTGGGGTTTTTTTTCCTTTAAAGATAAAACTTGATCTTCTGCTTTACTCTTTGGATTATATTTTCCTTCTCTTGTGTTTAATATAGCAGGATACAAACTCAGCTGACATGTGGGGTGAAATCCAATTTCCTCCAGGTCCAGCTCCAAAGGGATTAATGCTATGTTTTGTGTCTTAGGGGGAATAACTCACTCTCTTCTTCTATCTCTGATGGCTAAACATGGTAATAGTGACCAGACTTTCGTCAGGGTAGACCCACAGAGTTGGAGATTTAAAGGCAAGATCCTTATCTAAAGAAGTGTGATACGACTTCCACTCTTTTGCAGGCCAGCGAGCGATGTCAAAGGTTAAAGGGCATGAGAGCCTTGTATGTGGAGAGGGGTGGGGGTTGTGGAGTGATAAGGCAGTATAAGTTCCCCCCTGGGGGATGTGGAGGGAACAACATGATATAATTCCCCACAATCCTTTCAGGGGTCACAACAACATTGGGGCAAGGAAAGTTAATTAAAACCGATGCTGATAACGATCCTGACGAGGTGACATCTACTGATGTGCATTATTGCTGTAGGAATATCATATCCTGGCCTTCTAATCCCCAATATCATATTAATATAATGAGAAAATGATGTTAATACTAGGTAGATTTGCTTCTCTCATTTTACTCATAGCCCCTGCAGCATTTTTCAGTTTAGTTACTCAAAGGAAGTGTGCTGTCGATGCGTGCATCATTCATCCAGTTAAGAAAACCACAGAAAGCTGATTCTGCCTGATTTAGCCTTCTGTAGAAAATCTACATCGTAACTTACAACGTAACCAAAAACCCCTTTTTAACCCTACGCTGTCATTTTCCATGTAACCTGATGTGCACCTGAAATGTAACTGCACGTCTGGTCCAGCAGCTCGCTGACTGAATGGCGTGGATGTGGATTTCAGTCTGAATCACACTTAAGGCTTCCTCTGCAGTTCAGAGGTGGTCTTTCCCTTTTCACACAAATGCTTCCCTTGACTCCATGCTCAAACCAGCGTTCCTCCCTGTCCAGGATATGTACTCATCGCTTAAAGACTGTGCACTGGCCTGTAGGTTTAAATAGACTGTGGAGTCCAGGCCTAATGAGGAAGCTCTTTTGTGTCGTGCCAGCCGCTTAGCCAGAGGTTGTTTGGTTTCCTTGATGTATAATTCACAGCAATCCTCCTGACACTTAACCGCATACACTATATTACTGTGTTTGTGCTGGGGGACCCGATCCTTGGTGTAGCATGTGTTTTCAGAAAATTGGTCTCTTTACGACACATAAGGGCTCGCTAAAGGTTTTCACTTAAGCTGCCGTTGTCCTGTCCTTAGGCAGTGGTAACCATACATACATACATACATTTGTTGCCTAAATCCCTCCATGGGACCAAGAATAAAATCTCTTTCTGAAGCGTCAGAGTCCTGAACTTTGTACAGCCAACATCCCTTTATTGTAGCACTTAATGCACTAATCCGGGCAGCTTATCTTCGTCATGGCAAGTTAGTGCTCTACGAGGAGACAGGGCTTGTATGGTTGGCTTCGGTTACCTGAGATGCAGTGGTTTGCTTTGCTGAGCACTGGTTTGGTTTGGGAATGGGGATGCGTAACAGGGCTGGTTCTTGTGAGGCCCATCAAGCTCGGAGAAAGATGATTTCAAAATGCATTATGAGTAGGATAATGCAGCCACGTTAACACAACTTTGCAAGGCCTCTTTCGTACCTTGGTTAAAGCTGTATGATTGAGCAATGATTGAGCAGGATAAAGTACTCGCTGCCTGTTCTTATCATGTTGAGGTTTTGGCTAAAAGCCCTCAATCTGGTGGGAGACAGAGGTTTTGCTCCATGACCCTGTTCTTCCTTGAGATCGTACTCAGGGCTGACGGGACATGCTGTATCTATCAGCCAGAGCCTCGAATTCTTGCTCTGTGGCAGCGAGGGCAAAAAGTTGTGGCTGGCAGGACATATGTAGTTGTATTATTCATGCACATACATGCACAAAAAGAAACTTAAAAGGGTTAATGTGAATTATACAACACACACACACACGCGCACACACACACACACACACACACACAGAGATCTGGCAATAATCCAACAAGCACATCATCCACCCTTCTCAAGGTCAATGCCCTATCTAGAGCTACATCTTTTTTTTTGGCGTGTTACCCATGCTCCACCTGTTAACCGAGGTTCTTCTGTAATAATTTGTTAGCTTGCTCCGCCTCGCCTCTCACATTGGCAGAGGAGTCTGTGAACTGTCAGTCAGAACATTACTCATGTGAGCTAGTAGGTGGAAATGTGGAGGTTTGTTTGCTTTTTTTAAACCATCTTTTAAACAGGAGATATTTTTATGAAGACACCAGAATTAACAAACTAGTTATAGACACGTATACATATGATAATGGTTTCAGTAGAGAGACACAAAAAAAGGGGGGAGGAGGGGAGAGTGATTGGTCCAAGTTCACTCGGTTAATGATAGGTAAGCAGGAGGGGAGGGGAGTAGTTTCCTTCCGGAGTTTGGTTGACCTTAACAATCGACAGGCTGCCCTCCAGAAATCAGAAAGCATAATCTACTAACAAGGACCATGCACAGCTCTCAGGGCCACGCCAGTTCAATTCAGCAAGGAAGACAAGGAAAAGAAGCAAAAGAAGGGAAGTTTCTGAATCTGTGGACGGGGCTTTTAAATTTGAATGAATTCTCATGCGGTGCCACAGCCTATAACGGTCAAAAACACGGTCTTTAACGTTAATTTAGAATTTAATGTCAACATTATTGCTGCAATATTTTATCTTTTGTATTTCTCAATACAAATGAAAAGTCTTTTGAGCTTATAATTGATCAAACTATGATCTTTTCTGGGGTCTTTTGTTACAGCTGTTGATTTTCTTATCCTGGCTCCACACAGTGGCTGTAGCGTCTGCGCTGACACATTAACATCCCGTGTATTTTTGCTTTTTAATAACGAAAATCCTCCAGACTCTTAAAATATCAAGTCTGGAGGAACATGTGCACCACTTCAACGTGTAACAATATTGAAACGGTTGACAGGCCCTTGTTCCGTTATGATTTGCTAAGCTATGATTGGATGGGATGGCACTCCTGTGTGGGAGAAGTTTAGTGTTTGGTTGGCCCCATAAGGATAAAGAGCAGGATACAAATTGGGGAAACCACCAAGGACAAAATGCCATCAACATTCCTGATTTCCTGCGTCCAAGGCATCGCCACATCAGTGGCTGTGAAGAATCCCCAGCCCCAGTGACTAAATAATTCACTGTCTTTGTATTGCACAGTCACTCATTGTGTTGCCAAAGCTTGGTCCCCTTCACATCCACAGGCCTGTATCTCTGTATGGCTGTATGGCTGCAGCTGACCTCCTCTCTTTAACCCCTTTGCACCCTTCTCCACACAGTATGAGCATTGTAACAATGAAGGAGATTTTAAAGTTGACTGGGCCTTTTTCTTCGCTGTCAATGTGGGATTGACTCACTTTCCTGTCATCATTCCGGAATTTGCCCCGGAGATTCCAGGAAAAACCTTCAGAGGTGATTTGGCATGAGTGAGCAGTTCTGGTGGCAAGGGTGACCACAACACTTGTGCTTTCGCTCGTGTCGTCGTTTCGTTGCCAAAAGTTCTGCTCGGAGACTCGGGCTTTTGTCCTCATTGGGATTTATTGCATGTGTCTCTGCCAAACTCAGCCTCTCTCTCACTGATGTTATCTTTAAAGCTGCCTAGGGCTGAATTATTGAATAAAGAGAGACATTAATGTAATTTTGCAGCATTGGGTCATTTGTTGCATTATTGTCCGTGTGAGAAAAAACTGCAGTTTTCTCACTTTTCTACAATTTATTGTTTTGAAATTCTTTACAGGTGATAAAGTCATGCAGGCTGTGACGAGCAACTGATTTTGCAAAAGCACTTCAGTTAAAGTTCGACCTTTTGACGGTGTGTTTAACACATTAAAGGTTTTATTTTGACCCAGATTTTACCTGATTGTGAATTTCCCTTACTCTTCCTAAGTATTTTGAGTGCTTGCCTTACTGTAAAGTAAAACTTGAACATAATAGCTATTACATGCATAACTATTAGCTATTAAAGGGGGGTTGCGATGGGACTCAAACTCCAATCTTCAAATCAAAAGTTGGGAGTGTGTTACCTCCACTGCACCTGTCTCTATACCCGGATTCTCCTTCCACTGAAACCTTTTCTGTTTTTGCCATTTTAAGAATTTTTGCATGTGTCATTTGAAATTGTAGGAAAAAAACAGACTTGTTTCTATATTAAGGGTAGTGATCAACCAGTTGAAAGCAGCTGCACAAGAGAAAATGCATCAGCATGAGATTAGTACACTGGAAAACAAATAAAGAGCTGCAGGAGAGAAAGAGATGGAGAAAGCTGGTGAGAGTGGAGCACAGGAGCAGATGCTGAGAATGCGGCCTGGTCGATAAAAGCGATGAAGTTACTCCTCTGCACTCTCGGGTTTCTCTGGTTGACCTCTACGAGGGCTGATCACTTTCTGCAGTAGAACAGTCACACACATACACACGCAGAAGGACGTGCCCACACACATGCACCCTGTACATTCATGGGTGTGTCTAAGGCATGTGTGCAGAAGGAGTAGATGGGTTGCGTACAGTAGGAAGTGAGCCAGAGGCCAAAAGACAGATCGACGAAACAAGAGTAACAGCATTCTGCAGTATTTGAAGGGCATTGCTTTGTTTGTGTTTGTAACAACTATTATAACAATAGTTGTGGTTCATTTAATGAATAATGAATAATATGCAAATGTCTTTTCAGGTTTTGTTGTGCAGGGATTTGTGGTTGTTATGGCTGCAGTCAGGTGGAATGCAGTTACAGAAAGGCAAACCGAGCCCCTCCTGTCTTTTGTGACTAAATCATAAGTCAGGCTTTAAAGTATACGGTGTTGAAACTGCAGCAACACCTGTTTGCACGAGTCTGCAAGCGGTTGGAATGACGAGTTCAGCTCAGGTGTGGCTGCACACACACAAACAAGCACACAGCTGCTGTGAACACAAGCTGCATGCACAGTCCTGCTGCTCTTATATAGTACTTATGTAAAGGGCACAGAACAACAGGTTCTTATTACACGCTTAATGTGCACAAGAGCCTGGATTTCCTGTCACAAGTGAATCATTATCAGACAAAACAAGCAAGACAACTCTGGCAATTTCACTAACAGCCAGATAATGCTTAACAATAGATATAATAAATGTTTTGTTAATTTAAAACCGACTGAGGCTGTCATTTTGACGTCTCCGCAGCTTTCAACTTTTATAGTTTTAATGACAGGCGAGCCGCACTCGTACCGGAGGAACACCCCTGGTTTAAACAGTGAGACAAATAATATCCTGTATGTGATATATACCTAGCATTTAAAATAAAGACTAAAAATAAACTGATAAAAGATGGAAGCGGCTTCTCTTTGTCACTGTTGCCTTTTATTGAAAAGAGCTTTTTATTTAAAGCTTTATGCAGATTGAGAGTGCCGCCTGCTTACACAAGAGTGCTCGTCATCCACATGAAAACTGAAAATAATAAGAAAGATAAAAACAACATTAAAAAACTTCATGTGACTATCATGGATTTCCCTGGATACAAGAGTCGTGTTAAACACTGTGTTTGGGTTTTAAATCTGTTATTTAATTGCGATGAATTGAATTTAATGTTTTTATTGAATTTGTCAGATTGGTGTATAAAAAGAGTGTGTTTGTATTTTCAAACAATTAATGACAACAGCTTTTTTTAAAAAAAATCTTTACAGCCTCATCTTCTGCTTTGATTTTATTGAGCGTGCGCATGTTTACTAAAATGTTCCAAATTTCCCACATTATGTCTTATTATGATCACACTGGAAACAAGGTGAACTTCAGCAGGAGAAGGTCACTACCGTCTGCTAGGGCTGAGCTGATTCATCAATGCGCTATCATCACTACAAAGGTGTGATGATAAGAAATAATTTATGTGTAGCATTACTGGTTTGGCTCAAGGACAGGTTAAAGGGTGTGGCTAAATCAGGGTTGTCCATCTCCAGGCCACGAGGGCCGGTGTCCTGCAGGTTATAGATCTCACCCTGGGTCAACACACCTGAATCAAAAGATTACTTCATTACCAGGCCTCTGGAGAACTTCAAGACATGTTGAGGAGGTAATTTAGCCATTTAAATCAGCTGTGTTGGATCAAGGACACATCTAAAACCTGCAGGACACCGGCGCTTGAGGCCTGGAGTTGGACACCGCTGGTCTAAATGATCATAGGAGTGACTGACAGAAAAGGAATTGCCCAGTAGGAACGAGTAAAAGTGTAGCCAGATGTAATGTGGGGAAAAGACTGAAGGATGAAGAGGAATGATGGAGAGAGGACATATTTTTAGCCGGACAAAGCGGCTCTTTGTCATGGGACAGTGTCTGATTTCGTGTGAGCGTGCGCACGTGTGTGTTGGAAAGTAAAGAAAGTAGAAACAAACACGCTATGGTGGTAACGGTGGTGGTGAACGTGGTGTGTGTGTGTGTATTCTCTATGGTGTGGTACCTAGTATTGAAGAGGGCAGGAAGCAACATGATATCTTTTAGTGATTCACCAGAAGCCTGTTTATATGTATACTGTTTCTTAGGCACTTCATCCACACATAAAGGTATAATGTATCCACCAGTTTAGCAGCAACCCCTATAATATAACTGACTTTTGTTTTGTTTTGTTTCTGTCATCCATACTTTTTCCTTTACGTATCAATGAGAGCAGGATGCCGGGTTTACAAAGTCTTGTTAGCTATCAGTAGATTTCAATGGGATAAAAAAAATATGATGATACAGCCTTTCCAAAAGTTATTGAACTGGATGGATGATGAGCCTCAAGTTTTTAGAGCCTCATCTGTAAATCTAGGTTTCAGCTGTCTCTAATGCTAGCTCAGGTGCTATCTCTGGTATTGTGCAACTCCCCATAAAGCCACAAAATAAGCACTATATATGCAAAGTTTCTAAGCTCTTTACAGTTTGGCTTTAAATGCAACAAGCAAGAGGAGTTAGTATATGGAAGCGTGAAGACCAGGAATGTTGTGGCTTTGGCAATAATACTCGAAATGGTTTCAAGTAAGTTGTGTTGAGTGAGTTAAAGCACCGGAAACTTACTTAACAGAAGCACGTGGCTTACTGAGCTAAGCAGGAGGCAAAACTGGCAAAGAACCAACAATAACAAGGTAACAAGAAGACAAACAGGCATCTGGGCTGCTTGTAAATACCTAACATGGTAAAAAATAAACCCAAAAAACTGCACATAAAACAAATGTTTTCGCTGTGTGTCAAGTGTCAAATGAGTCCAGCACTGAGAATTACAGTTACAGCTAATAGGCTTCAGGTTAATGTGGCACAAGCGTCATCCTAAGACAAGTTAGTGAGAAAAGAAAAAGCTGTGGCCTTAAAGGTTAATGATTAAGAATCGTCGACGTAGATTTAATGTTCAGTTAATTGTTGTTACCATAAAGTGCTTCCTCAAATTTCCTTCAGCTAAAATCCCCGCAGCAGCTCAGCACATCGATCTGAGTTAGCTCTCATTAAAAATGTTTTCGCCTCATTAGTAAAAAATGGATGCCTTGCACTCAGCGGCTCTCCTGAGGTATTTAGAGCCCTCAGAAACCAGCAGCCTGATTTCCTGTCCATGCTGTGAGTAACTGTAAGTAAGTGACAGGCGAGGATAGGTTTCCGCATCCGCGGCGAGGAGCGAATGTGTCTGCTAATGGTTGGAGGAATGTGGGCAGGACTGGATGGACCAACTTGCTCTTACCATCGTTAATGGCTCCCTGGGGAGAGGGGAGGGTGGAGGATGGGGTATGACCAAGTGTTGTAGGAGTGCTTGTTGTGTTTGTCAGCATAAGAAGTATTTATTGTTACACTTGCTGTGGTGGAAAGAGGCAAAACAGTAAAAGTAACATGGAAATATGTGATCTGCCAAGTTACCACTCGTATCTGTAGCTGTATTTAAACTTTGCAAACCATTTTCCGGTCATATTGCCGTGCTGGGAATGTCCTGGTTCGTGGAGTATCAAAGTATGTTCATCTGACCATCTGCTGCTATTTATGAAAAAACAAACTTGGTCTGGATGTGTTTGCTGCTGTTTTTCTTTCCAAAGAACAAAAATCCTTTGATTTGATTTGATTAGAAATGAAGTTAATTCTTGAAATTCATTTATGTTGTGAGGTCACTTTTAGCGTTTCCGATTTGAGCACGAGTGCGCTGACCCAAGCTGCAGCACAGTTAAATCTGTTTAAATCAATAATTTAATTTCAAAAATGAATAGGTGAGTTTGTGTCATGCGTTGCTGCTTGACAAACTCAGAGAGTTTTAATCTCACTCTGCAATTCCTCTCGGTCTTACAGAGGAAGCTGAAAGTTGCATTTCTATTTTTGGAAATAAGAAGTGCCCTATCTTTTGTTAGCACACTGCAGATGTTTTTACCAATCCTTCTACCGAGATGTCATTTACAAGTGCGGCCAATGCTCAGAAGACCTTGTGTAACAGCTCTCAGTTTATAAATGGGGGTAGTTTCGTATTAGTACACATTTAAAAAAGTAATTGGCCCGTAAACCTAATAACTGGTTGTGCACACCTTGGCAGTGAGAAGTGCAATCGAGCATTTGTGATGACTGATCATGAGCCTTTCACATCACTGGGAGGATTTTTGGCCTACTCTAATTTGGAGAATTGTTTTAATCGGAGGGTTTTCCAGCATTCATGGCCTGTTTAATGTCATGCCACATCATCTCAATGGGATTTCAGCCCAGACTTTGGATCGTTGTGCTGCTGCATAACCCGAGTGAGCTTGAGTCTCAGGTCATAAACTGATGGCTGGACATTCTCATCCAGGATGTTTTGGTAGAGAGCAGAATTCATCGTTACAGCAAGTCGTGCAGGTCCTGAAGCAGAAAAGTAGCCTCAGACCATCACACTACCACCACCATGTTTGGCTGTTGCTCTGATGTTCTTTTTATTAAATGCTATGTTAGTTTTATACCAGATGTAACAGGGATCAAATTTTCTAAAATGTTCAACTTTTGTTTTGTCCACAGAATATTTTTCCAAAGGTCTTGGGGATTATTTAAATAGTTTTTAGGCAAATGTGACACAAGCTATTGTGTCCTATTTGGTCAGCAATAGTTTCCTCTTTGGAGCTTCCCATGGATGCCATTTTTGCCTCTTTCGTATTGTTGAATCATGAACTCTGACCTTAACTGAGGCAAGTGAGGCCAGCAGTTCTGTTGTTCAGGGTTTATTTGTGACCTCCTGGATGAGTCTTGGTAGGCCGGTCTCTCCAGGGAAGGTTCACCACTTTTTTAAGTTTTCTACATTTGTGTATAATGGCTCTCACGCTTGTTCACTGGAGTCCTAAAGCTTTAGAAATGTCTTCGTAAGTCTTTCCAGACTGATAGATGTCAGTGACTTTGTTTCTTAACTAATCTTGAGTTTAGATTTGTTGAATCAACAGGTCTGGTAGTAATCTGTGCTGTTTGAGGCTTAACCCAGTTTTCCAAAAGCTCTGGTCATCACAGATAATCATTATTTAAAAAAATACATTTTATATTTACTTGGGTTATCTTTGTCAAATATAAAATCAAATGTAAATCAAATATTAAATCCAATATAAAATTTGTTTGATGACCTGAAAAATGTGATAAATATGAAATAAAAATCTAAGAAATGAGGAAGTGGTGAAAATATTCCATGACACATTGAAAGAAAGACAGAAGAGGGAAAAACTGCATTTTTCCATTATAATTTTTGAAAATGAAGCATTGATATTGTGTCAGTATTGCACATGATAATGTGTATATTATGATGTTAATTATATCATAATAATATGTATATAATATTATGAAGTACATTTTTGTCCCCGTAATGGCAAGACATGCAATAAAAGTTAAGATCAATTTCAATTGTAAATAAAAGATATTTTTTGATAATTCTTAAGTAAATTAGCTTTAGCCGCAGCAGGTAGCTGTAGATTAATCACAAAGCTAAAAGGAGAGGAAATACTGGACTGACGTTCAACACAGGGATGGTCTGCTGGGTATTAAAACTGCCGGCTATTCTCATTTAATGGTAAATGACCCAAATGGTCAAAAATAAATGTTTAACAAAACTTTGAATGTCTTAATTTCCTGTTGCTGTTTTATCTTCACAAAACCGAATAATTTCTCTTTGTGCGTATTTGTCCTTTACAGGTCCATCCACCACAGGGTCTCTATTTACTTTCCCCCCAATTACCAGTGATTACTTCATAACATATGAATCCATACCAGAGGTCCCCACAGACGGCAGCAGCACCACCACCACCACCGCTAGTAGTGATTCCCAGCAGCAGTTTTACAAGGGTCTGAATGATAAACTCATCCCCATCTACTGCTCCATCCTGGCAGCTGTTGTTGTTGGATTAGTGGCCTTCATCATCTTCAAGAGGTGAGGACTAAGCAGGAAACACACTGAAAAGTAGACATACTGAGCAAAATGACATCTCATGGTACCTGATGACCAACTGCAACTACATAAAAAAAAAAAGCAGAGTTACAGAAAACCCCAAATTTTGGCATCTGTCAAAGTCATAAACCCTAAATCATAACTAAAACCTTTAAGTAGATTTCAGAAGGTAATCAGATGCTCATTTACGACCCTCATTCCAAAAAACATGGCATACTGTGTAAAATGTAAAAACAAACAAACCCAGAATACAATGATTTACAACTCTGATTTCAAATAAGAGGTGTCACCTGTTCTTTTATAATCAGTCTGTAAATGCGTGGGCTTTTTGAGAGAGGAATTTCATCACATTCTTGTATGATACGGATTCTATCTGCTCAGTCCTGGGTCATCTTTGTTGTATTATTTTTATTCACTTCATGACACTCTAAGTTTTCAGTTGGTGAAAGGCTTGGACTGCAGGCAGGCCAGCTCAGCACCCGGACTCTTCTACTATGAAGTCATGCTATTTTGATAGATCCCATGTGCTGTTTAGCATTGTCTTTCTTAAATATGGAAGGCCTTCCCTAAAAAAGGTGTCATCTGGCTGGGAGCATACGCTGCTCTAAAGTATTTATATGCCTTTCAGCACAGATGGTGCCTTTCCAGAATGTAAGCCGCCACTTCCACAGGCACGAATGCCGCCCTCTTACCATCAGACTTTCCTACTGATGGTCTCTCTCCTCTTTTGTCTGGAGGATGAGGTATCCATGTTTTCCAAAAAGAATTAAAGAATTTCACTTTCCACTTTCCTTCAGTCCATTTTAAACTAGCGCAGAGAAGATAGCAGCGTTTGTAAATCATGTTTCTTTCTCAAATGCTTTAAAGCGTTCACAATTTTATCTTTTGGAATATTAGTCTGAGTTATAAAAGACAGCTTCTCAGTCTTGAGGAGAAAAGCATCACTCAATTCACCTCATTTACACTCCTGGGTTTGAGGCAAATGAGGACTCATATGCATTGTCATCATCTGATATGTGCAGAAATGTACAACGCACCTGTTTAGGTCCTTTTTTTGGTTCGCTACATATGTGTGCTACGGTGACCTAACCTTACTGTACCTGGGAATAAAAGCTGATAGGAAAAATAAACGCATTAGTCTGAGTGTGCAGCTACAGACACATGTGGAAAAATCATATCTGATTAAATTTGCTTTAAAACCGTGCTTGGAAGCTGTGGCCACTTGGATTAGATTATCTTCTATTTCAGGGTGAGCCTCAAACACACTAACAGCATTTTTGTTTTGCTTTTGTTGGACATCAACCATAAAATTTATGTTGAACGGTCAGCGTTTTGACACAACTTCCAGGAAGAGATCTAAAAGTATCGGGAACGTTAATGCTAGAAGCAGGTGAAAGGTGCACAGTTAGATGAAGTGGAAACAAATTTGATATGGGTTTGTAGTTTTCTTTGTTTAGGTTAAAAAAAAAAATATTGATAATAAGATTTTATTAAAAGGGTAATGAGACGGGTAAGCACTATGTCCAGCGAAGACATGAATAACAATAGAAATAAAGGAGCATAGTCTAAATTCCGGTAAACGAGAAAACACCCACATTGTAGCCTTATGGAGACACACAACAACACAGTAGGCCTGCTCTAACAGTGTACATGAAAGATGCTCATACTGAAGCCATACAGCTGTAATCCAGCTGCAGCTCACTGATTATATGCTGTGTACGTAACATAATTTAAAAAGGGGAAACTGGTTTGTGTGTTAACAGTTCTGGTATGATGGTATGATGAGTCTCTGTGCTGATTCGTTCTCATACAGGTGGAACAGCTGCAAGCAGAATAAGCAAGGAGCCAACAACTGCACCCCCAACCAGAACCAGACCCCGTCACCCGAGGGGGAGAAGCTACACAGTGACAGCGGCATTTCTGTGGACAGCCAGAGTCTGCAGGAGCAGCAGGGCCAGAATCAGCCACAAACAGGTTAAAACTCATCCGCAGTATAACGACAAAGGGGCCGCTGTCATAGTGCTGAGAAACACGATAGCCCTCATTTATCAAACTAATGTGCTTAAACTGGCTGTAAACATATGATAAGTCTGATGGACAGCAAACCAGAATTTTGGGTTTCGGGGCAAGTACATAAACTGTAGGCTGCACCCTAAACAGTGTCAACCTTATTTTTCTAATGAAAAGAGGTCCACCCTCCCCTCCCTCAGGAATGAGCTATCTGCTGGCTTCATCGACCGCAGCTTCAAAATGACCTTTCAAACTTACTGTAGCAAATCGGCTGGAGAGGATTACAACAGCGATGAAGCCTTCAGACCTTCAGTGTTGTTTTAGCAGCTCAGGCCCTGAAAAACCAGTTTATATTTGGAAAAACACAATTAGAAGTAGGTTTGATATCTTAAAGTGTACTCTACAGGGTAATCTGTAGTATTGTGGCCAAAGATGGATTCTTTTCTTGTAGTTCATGCAAAGGAGTTACTTAAAAAGTTAATGTTCACTTCATGTAAGGCGCACCCATAGCCTGCACAGGCTTATTCAGTTTAGAAACAGGTCTCTCTTATAAATGAGACATTGAGTCTCAGTGAGATTACCTGTACAAATAAAGGTTAAATAAAAATTAAAAATAAATAGAGCTCAATTAAAAATCAGCCAAGGAAACCATGTGATCTATTTTTAAATCACGTAGAGGTGAACATCAGAGAAAGCAGCACCTGAAGGCGTCAACTCTGTTAGTCCCATTCTCATAAGTGGAATATCTCTGAGTACATTTCTTTGAGCCTGTAAGTTTGAACCATGAGATAATTTTTTTTTACACTGGACTGTTTATTGAACCTTCTGATAATTAAATATATATATCATTTAGAATTTTTTGTTTGTATTATAATTACTAAATCTTGCATTTTTGTGCAATTGTTTGGGGGGGAAATATCACATTGATGATGAAGAGGTCTCAGAACCTCACAAGAACTAATGTGTCAAATATGATACATGTGGCATTACAAGGTTAGATTCGAAACAAACCTTTGCTTTCTATAGTTTATATGCAGGCTGTGCTATATTTGTCAGATTCACCTTTAATGGTGAATCTGACAAATACAGCATGAAGAAAATGAAGAAAATGCTTCTTTTTCTGAACTTATTCACCTTGCTCTTATATGTCATGGTTTTAGGACACACACTTGGACCTGTGCAGTAATAATTCTTTCAATCGGGGGTTTGACGGATGAGGATGAACTAAATATCATATGGTGTTCAAAGATCATAATCATCAAGGCCTCACAAAACTTGTTTCAAAATTATGTGGTAATCATAAGAAATTTTACACAAATAGCTCATAGAAAAAAAATGAAGTGATGTCAGAGTGACATCATAATGTTTTCTGTCCTATTCAACACCATATACTATGTCAGTCTGGCTCGACAAACTGCAGTTTGGCTGCCGGTAAAGGCAAGAAACCATAAAGAAGTCATTTTAGTTCGGCAAGCTCTGGGAATTTTATTAATGAGGCATTCCTGAGATATTGTAGGGCAATGAATTTACTTAAACCGCAAAAGCCATCTGAAATATACAGACCACTTTTATAAATATTAAAGAGTGAAGTCCCTCACTGACAGAGTTATTATTGCACAGGACAAAGTGATGAGTCCTAAAACCATGAGCTGGCAGAGCAAGGTGAATAAGTTGGGAACAAGAAGCATTTTCTTCATTTAATGGCCATTAAAGGTGAATCAGAGCTTGTTGTTTGACACTGATATTGACAAAGAACGTACTGTCTGCATAAAAACTATATTTAGAAAGTAATCCGATTAGTAATGATGACTCACAGTCCTGTAGTTATTTGTGCACAGCTGCCACTGCTCTGTGGATCACATCAAGTGAATAAAACATTTTCTTTGTTCAATAAGATATTATGCTGTATACTGTGTGCTTAAACTTAAATAAAATTGCATAATTGTGTTTGTTTTTTTCCTTTTGCAGTCGTCAACATCGATGAAGAGCCTTGTTTGCTTCTTCCTCTCCACACCAGAGAGAAAGTGGAGAAGCTGCTGTTTAGGGCTGCGGACGGAGAAGACTGCGACCACATGCACGACAGCGACTGGAGCAGCTTGGCGGCTCTTCTCGGATACGAGGAGGAGCGGATCGCGACTTTCCAGCAGGAAGAGCATCCGGTCTGCGCCCTCCTGTCTGACTGGGCGAGAAAGGACTGCGCCAGCATGGAAGCGCTGTGCACGGCGCTGCGCAAGATCAATCGTGAAGACATCGCTCAGAGCCTGGTGCTCAGCCCAAGTGCCGCAAAAACAACAGCCACTTCTGTAGTGTGATTTTTGTTTATTTTTAAAGCTCAACAGTGATTTCACATGTTAACACCTGAACCCTAAAATATTCCTCTGTGGCCTCCTACTCCTCTATGCTATATTCACTTATGAAGCTACCAATCACAGTGATGATCCAGTGCCGTGAATCCTGAACAATCATGTCAAATTAAGGGATAATACAGGGAATCAGACAAACACTGACAGATAGATATCGCTATATGAAACCAAATCCGCATTTATCCACAAAATATACAGCAAATTTGCAAAGAAAGAAGCTTTACAAACAAATGTCTCTAATTACTCCACTTGCAGCCTGGATATCTACCTGCCTGAAGTTAAGGTATTTTTTAAATCTTGACTCTTAGTCTTTCTCCAGTTTGGTCCTCTGCATCTTTAATATTATCTTCATCCAGCCATTGCTACCCTTTAATAAGTCTGTGTTGTCCTTTCCCATCTCTGCTACCAAAGAGAAGTACATTTTGCTCAGACACTAACTCACAAGTTATATTGTTTTAATGCCATGTTTAAGTAGACTGTTTAAATTTAAGTTGACAAATGGCTTGAACCTGTTACTGCTACTGGACGAGGCCTGCATACCACTGAATGTCTGGATCTTTGCAAATGTGACAACCTGAGGAAGTGATGCTTGGATACATTTCAAATGAACTGGTTCTCTTTCAAAAAAAAAAGGAAGGAAAAAAAAAAAGTTTACCGTCCTTTCAAATATTTGTATTAGATCTAAGAGATGGAGCAGTAGCATTTATCTCCGTGTCAGCTTCATCTTAAGTGGCTTCTGGGCTCCTCTTCTTTTTTCCCCCAGCAAGTGCTAAAACAACCGCCTGGACTTTGCCAGCCAGGTGGACTGTGGGGCCAGGTCACTGACGGAGGCAACGTGACTCCAGCCTGTGTGCTCAGACCTATCTACATAACACAGAAACTCAGAGACTCCATGCTGACCCAGAAAAGGGAAAGACGTGGAATTCAAAACTCATGTAACAACCATGTATACAATATGTAGATATGCAGGCAAATGCACATGCCAGATATAGACATACTTGAAATAGATACCCAGATACAGTATCTAGGTTTGCATGCATGTAGTGTACATAAACACACACATATACACACACAAACGCATACACAGTTAGCTCATGTATGCATTTCCATTCTTATTCATAGTACAGGACACAGAAATGATCAGATCCTGCCATATGTGGTGTGGAACAGTGTCACAAAGGGACCATATACTGTTTGTTGTCATTAATAGTAGCCAATACTAGATATCTGTGTGCCTAATTATGTTAACAATTATATGATTTGTAATTTACGCTGTAGATAGTGAAATACTACATTAACAGTAAACAGCATGCACAAAGTAGCAACTCATTGTCAGCCAGTTATCTGGTAAATAAACTGCTGTAAATGATCAGGAAGCAAACGAAAAATGACAGGATTTTCAATTTTTTTTCTTAATTTCTCAGGGTGTCTCATTTGACTGTGATATTACATGTGTATTTGATTTGTTATAGCACCCTACAACTAACAAAAACACAAAGGAGGCTGTGTTTATCCAGAGTAATGATTCTCGCGACTGACAGTCCTTCAAACAGACTAATAAGACAGAGAAAGAAAAAAAGAAGAGGGGTGTCTAGTTTCTTCTTTGTTTGGGAACAATGACCTCCGGATAAAAGGCAAGTCAGTGGAGACACAAGTTGAAGGATGTGGGATGAATTCAGACAAGGGCAAGTGGAAAAGTTTTGGATTACTTAAATGTAAAGGGGAAACCCAGGAATCGGCAGTTGCATTAATTAGACTGTTTAAGTGTAAGCATGCATTCATCTCTTCAGCGCATTATGCACTCTCTGCATTGTGTTTGGTTCTGCCAACTTGGTTTGGATTTATCAAAACATATTCAATTTTGTGTTTATGTTGATATTTAAAGCTTCAACTTTTTGGATTTTTTTTATTGGAAAATTTTTGAAGGATTAATTAGCTCGCTACATAAAATCCTCATCCTCACCAACCTCAGTTGCTACTGAGTACAGATTGTCACTAATTGCTAGCATACTGTGCTTCATGCTGTAGTGTTACTTTAAATGAAGGTATTCTCATTACTCTGTAAGGGTTGTTGTATTTAATTCTCAAATAACAACTGTACATGGTATTATATTTCTGTTTTGTCCTATAGATTGTAGCACTTAAATGTGTAATTATGTATTTACATTTTGCATCACAAATGCCTTTGAGTCTTTCCAGGCGGCTGCTGATGTGATTTTTGATTTTAACCATACTGTATTTTTTTTTATAACTTGTAAATATTATTTTTATTGATTTCAGTTGTAAATAATTTGTCTTTTTCTACATTTTATCTTAGTTAAAGCCTAGAAGGGGCCACTGTATAATACTTACTGTATGTGAACAGGACTATATTATAATTCTGTTGACAAAAGGAACAAAAGAACAGCCATGCCTCATTAAGGCAGTTAACAAATTATTCAGTTTTACTAACATAAAGAAAAAGACTAAATTCAATCTACATTTAATATGGTTCAGGATTAAACAGATTCTAATGTTCCAGTTAGACACCCAGCCAAGTAACCCTTAGGTTAAAGCATCATTAAAATAATAAGCTGCAATATCATTCAAAAGATTAGATTTTAGGGACACTAAAGAAACAATACTAAAACGAAAAAATAATATAACATTTTGAAAATGTTTCATCCCCTTTCTTGTTTAGAATTAGATGCCACGAGCGATACTATGGGTATTACTATATAGAATGTAATAAATGAGGCTACAAAGACTGGAACAAAACAAATGTTGCCTCTGGTAAAACCTAAAAATAAGTAGCTTCGTTGTTGCAGGAGGTTGTGCACCATAGCGCTTCAGCTATTATCTTTAGACAGAACTAGACCAGTCAAGCCAAGCTCCTTCAATTTCTGTCACACATTTAAAAACAAACTTTTTGTGTTTTCAATTCAATGTAGATGCATCAACCAATAAAGGAAATTCAAAGAGAGAAATGTAAAACAAGCTAGCTGTTCCAGTTCATGCTAAGCCACTGGATCTTAGACTGGCAGCCAAGGTATTCACCACATACAGTGAACACATTAAAATGCAACAAATACAAAGTGAAACCATTTCACATGATATACAATATACCTGTACACATACCTACAAAAGGAAAAAAAACATCAGTGGCGGGAAAACGTCCACGTCTGCATCTACACATTCCTATTGATGGTTTTAAATTTTACATAAGCTGCATGTAATTTTGTTTAACTTTAGGCCTTTCTGCAAATTGAACAAAATTTAGTTGAAATACTGTCTAGAAAAATAAACATTGCGAATGCTAATCTAGGGTACTTTTTTATTGTTATTGATTAAACTTGTGAGCTAAGCTAGCTGCCTGCTAAGCTAAGTTAGCTGCCTGCTAGCTGTAATAAGATGAGAGTATTTTGCCTTGGTAAAACATTTAACTGATTATTTAATTCAAAAGTACTCTTCCTAAATTAGTACGTTTGAAAGTCATTAATCGATTATATGTAATTATCAGTTATATATAATCGGTTAATAATCTGTTACATTAACCACTAACTGATAGTTGTACCAATATTCATAAATACTGTTACATGTGTATATGTGATATACTATTGCACTGCATATGTTATATATCATAAAGGCACATCTTTCAAGGGGGTACTAGGCTGATAGGGTGACTTAAGTCTCATTTGTCTTGAATGTCTTAAAAATTTGCACCAGTTCTTTTGCTAATCTGAGAGTTAAAGCTCTTTGCCTAAGACCTTACAAGTTTTCCTGACCAATAACAAAATGACTCACACGAAACTGTCAATATAAACTTTGCTCTGGTTAATTAAGTATTTTTCTTCTTGGAAACTGCAAGAACCAGAGCACCTGAAAAACTGTAGGGCCTCTTCTCTGCTTTGTTTTTATGATGCTTAAGGGGATTATTTTAGTTTAATAGTTGTACTCAATGATATCCACCGCAATAGAATGGCCTTCCTTGAAAGCTCTTTCTTCATTATACCAAAGGATGGTAAACACAATAAAATGAATGTGTGTCCTTCTATCAGAAGCTACAATTGAATATGGATGTTTTTCCCTGAATAATATTTGTTGATTCCGAGGGCTAAAAGTAACCATGAAATGGGGTTGTGTGTAAAAGGCTTTCTTTTGAGGGTAAAGCCCTGGTAATGTAGCTCATAGTGACTCATAGCAGAACCAGGACTGAACTGTACACATCTGAAAATCACTGTTCCTTGTATACGAATACATGTACTGCTCTATACTTAATGTGAATTTGCTAAAAACATACTGCAGACAAGCAGTAAAACCAATAATAAAGCTCTTAAAGGCACTCATCTTCTGTATTGATCCAACAACACACAAACACACAAATATGCACATTAGAAATTAGATGTACTCATTATCTGAATATATAGAACAATTATTATTTTTTGTATTTATTTAATCATGTGGGCTGATAATTTCATAAATATGGTTTTAAGTGGCATAGTCTACTTTCTATTTTTCTCTGTCTTTAAATTTGCATGAACAAATAATATAATATAATTACTTTTATATAATTACTTTTTAGACTTTAGTGCTCATATTTATGCATCTTAGTGATTTTAGAATGGTTAGATCTTGGAAAAGCAATGTATTGTTTTGAATTTTGTCCCAAGGAGAAGGCCTGTGCATTTTTCCTCCAGTGCCACTAAAGTCCTTCTGATATGTAACTCAAGCCAAATGAGACAGACTGATTGCTGGAGGCTTTAACAGTTTCAGCACAGTGAGCAATAAATGCTCGGAGGGGACTAAAAAGGGGGGAAACAAAGTCTGCACTAGTTCCTTCATCAAACTGACAGCATGAATTATGAGGGTTGTGTGTGGTCAGTGCAGAAATGGTAACGTGGTACTATCATAATAGAAACCGTCAGCCTGTCAACACAACTGGACTTACTGGTGAGTGATACAACAGAATAATGGTGCATGAAACGACACATTCTAGCACACTGGTTCTCACTGATTTTATGCCACTATGGACTTAACTCAGTGGTAGTGTTACAAGTGTGAAAATATTGTGATGGATTAGTGTAGCTTATGGTTAAAATGAATTGTTTTTGTTGGAATTCGTGCACTGTATGTGTTGGAAAACATCTAATAGATTTCTATAGACTATAACAGAACATAACATAACAGGCTTGAAAGCTATCTGATATAATAAATAGAACAAAATGAAAAATGCAACTAAATCTACAGTGACATATTACTATACACACAATGATACATGGGCATATGCATCATTTCTGCACTGTGTGAACACCTGGTTATGTGTAGAGATGCACAGATATTGCAACGCCACAGGATTTTTTTGAGGTAGAATTGTGAGTTGTTAAGAATAATCCTATACATAGTATATGTGATGAATGCAGTCAGTTCTCTAAGTATTTTGTGAAAGATACAGTTCATAGTTTTGCCTCTATACACCATCACAGTGGATTTCAAATCAAACAATCAATATGCAATTGAAGCAAAGACTTTCAGCTATAATTCAACTCATTTTCAGACGCGCAAAAGTAAGTGAACAATAGACTGATAAGCAGTTTAATGAGATGAGACCATTGTTGTTTCATGACAAATTAATCTGATAAAAGATCTGGACTTGATTGCAAGTGCTGAACTTTGCTGCTTTCCACTAGAACTCTCACTATGGGGTCTGAATAAATATCAGTGAAATTAAAGCAGGCTATCAATAGGCTGAAAACCCCAAATAAACCTATCGTAGAGATTAAAACTTAAAATCAGAGTTAGGTCAACTTTACGAATAGCCAAATCAACACCGTGGTACATTCTTAAAAAGATTGCCCTGACTAACTCAGCAAGACTAATGGGTCTGTAGGACCACAGATTAAAACTACAGTGCATATTCACAAAATTATCTCCATAGTTAAGAACAACTTCACGCCATCTAACAAAGTCAGGAACATGCTGAATGAGGTGGGTGTATCAGTGCTGAAGTCTGCAATCAAGTGATACGCTAATGAACATCGCCAAATACTGACAACAAACCACTGGTTTGCCAGAAAACATCTAAAATAACCTACTCAGTTCTGAAAACAAATATTTTAACAGATGAAACCATCAGAATAATTGAAAGGGAAAAGTATGGAAAAGTAAATAAACACCTTATGATCTGACGAATATCACGAATACAACATCTAATAAACAACAAAGAATTTAAATGTAAAAACTGCACTACCAGTACTTATATTCTATGTATATTACATACACCAGAAAAGACAAACCTGCTCCCTGATATTTCCTATCCAGTCAAAATTGAATGTAATAGTCTTTAATCTTTGTATTTGTTCCTTCCAGTTTAATCTCTTTCTTCTTATTCAGATCACAAGGGACATCGGCAGGTTCTGAAACATCACCCAGTATCAGTTTCTAAGTGAACCGTGGTTCAAATGGAAAACACATTGCCGGCTAACTGCTGCTAACCTCCAGTGAGTTGTTAGCAAGGAATGCTCCATGTGTGAAGAGAACCATGTGTGCAAATGTGACATGTGGTGGTGAAAGGGGATAAGCCATGTTGTGTTTTGGTGACCGCTTGAATTTGGGCTGCATGCTTAGTGGACAAAAAAAAGCTGTTCTCAATGAGCAACTCAAGACACTGACTCTGCAGAGATCCCATTGCTTGTAAGTGTTTATGGGTATGTGCATGTTTAATATCATCAAGTACACTATCAGGTGCTGTGAGAAGAAAGAATTTAAAAAATCAAGAAGAGAAATGTCTTCCCCAAACTAAGGTTGATCAGTGATATTTAGTAATGTCTGTGTCATATGTTCCTGACCATTTAATAAACAAAAATCTATATTGTGCCTGGGTTAAAAAATCTAAATAACAAAGCTCTTTTCTATATCTTCTTTGAGGGATATGTTAAAAAGATTAATCAAAAATACACGCTTATAACTGACTTATAACTGACTTAAAGAAAAGTTGTATAAATGGAACAAAGAAAACAAGAATTAGCAAGTACAGAGTACTAATAATTGAATTATAAGAGTGGGAACTGTAAGAAAGTAATGATTTCCAAGCTATATATCTCCTTGCTGTACTGTTAACTAGGCTAATTTATAGCATGTTAATGGCAGCTATACGGCTGCTCTCAGAATAACATGCTTATTTACTCTACAAATCACTTCTGGAAAAAATTGAGAATGTGGAAACAGGACTCCCTTAGGATAGGCTGGAAATGTGAGCCTCTGAAACCTTTGCAATGAAAATATTATAAAAGCATGACAAATAGTAATCGCAGAAGAACCATATGCCACATCTCAGTGGAAGTCAGATGGTAAATCGAGAAAAGAAAAAAAGTTAAAATGTAGAAATTTAATTTACTTAAAAACTTTATTTTCTTTTCACCGAGTTTCAGATCACATTAATTTCTTCTGTTAAGTAGAAGGAAAACCTTACCATTGGTCACTAGGGAAAAATATGTTTTCTCCAACCAGTTGATGGAAACCTTCTGGTTGGTCTGGTTGCTAGCAAATCGCCAGTGGTTGTGCATAATTTGGATGAAAGACACTGATTGTCTACAAACACTTGGCGATTACTCTCTAAGTAACAGTGAAAATACTGAAACTTTTTTGTTTGCTGAAGAACCGATAAACAATTTTTACTCTGAAGATGAATGTTCTCTATTTCTGCTTTGCAATGCACTCTTTCATGGTTTGCTACCACTCGACGGGAAGTTGTTCTTCCACACAAACTACATGCAACCTGCAGGAACCACCCACCAACCAGTCGGGGAGTACATATTTTCTCTCCAGACCAGTTCTTGCATCACATATACACAGTGTTGGGGAGTAACGGAATACATGTACCGGCATTAAATATTTAGAATACAAAATATAAGTAGCTGTATTCCGTTACAGTTACCGGTTAAAAAGGTAACATTCAGAATACAGTTCCTTTGTTGAAATAAATGGATTACACGGCGGTCTTTTCCTGTTTCATACGTTAGGCTATGACCTCTCTATTTTTGATAAATTCCACGCCGGTGGAAACCCAAACAAAACACGCATTAAGAAGCTCTAATGCCTGTGTCTCAATCTTGCGGCCCATGTCACCCCTACTCATATTCTAAACACTTTAATGACATAAAGAAATATTTTAAAAAATTATTTTTCAAAAAATTATTTAATATGAAGGCAATAGGCAGAGTGTTACATTCATAGCCCTAAAGAATGTAGCCTCATGGGCAGTGTAGTCCGTGCTGCAGGAAGAATGGACTGCCATACCCGTTATGTGTCTGTGAGCATGAGGGAGAGAGAAAAAGGAGAAGTACGAGTTGTCACCGAGCAGAAACGGGAGATGGAAGCATGTAAATATAATAATAACCACTGCAGCCAAAAAGAATGCCTGACAAGCCCAGTTGTAAGTAAGCTATTAAGACTTGACTGTACACTGTGTTCCTGTTTTCCTCCGAAAAAATAAGTTTCTGTTGGAGCATCTTTTCATCACCTCTCTCTTTCTCTTGCTAGCAAAGTTGACCCAGACAACAAAGTAAAGCTAGTTTTCGGCTACGAACCCGACGTATTAGCCAGAGGTCCCTTTACTACGGTTTGGAGCCGCGGACCTGTTTTATATATGCGCGGAATAGTTTTCTATACGAGATTGCTGCAAAAAGTGCAGCCTTACCTAATGTCCACCCTACTGTTACTCATTTTATATTAAGATTTAAAAATCTAGTTGGTATTGGTATGGCGAGTAGCCTTCAGTAATAGTAATAAATCACACAGCAATAGTGAATTCATGTAGTTGTAAAAAGCATGATAATATATTAAGCAATCCACAGTATTCCGTTACGTTACTCTCATTGAGTAATGTAATGGAATATGTTACAAAATACATTTTGGGGCATGTAATCTGTAATCTGTAGTGGAATACATTTTAAAAGTAACCTTCCCAACACTGCATATACACACATATGGCAGACAACTCTTGAGCAATGTGCACACGAGAGGCCTTTATTAGACCAGAAGTCTTTTTGCAACCACAGGTACTGACCCCCGGTGGCCATATGAATAAAATACAGATTCAAGGGTGTCCTGCATTGGCTTTACTTTCCCAAGCCAATGGCGACATCCAACTTTTATCCTGCCAATGGGTGAAACTACCTCGGCAGGATATAAAAAAGGTGGGAAAACAGACAAAAACAGGAATAAAATCAAAAAATTATGCACAGGAAAAGCAATGAACAAAATAACAGAGGAAAGGAGTACAAATTGAGAAACTAGCGACAGAGGAAGAAACAGGTAAAAAAAGAAAAACCCCACAGAAGATATAAGGTGAGAAGTATACAAGAGAGAGAGAATGTTAATGATTAATACCATAAACTAAAACTATGACATGCTATAAAAAAAAAGTTTATAAAAGTCGACGATTAATACTTTCTGTTGAAACAGTTTCACTCATTAAAAAAATATGGTTGGTAAAATAAAAAGACATATTTACACAGTGAATGCTTAACCTCTTCATAAAACACTGTGAGCAATATTTAACTACCAGCTGCTTCTGGGACTTGCTCAGCATGAATATGGCTGTTCACTGTGCTGCCTCTCAGTTTGTATTACGCCTGAGTGTTAATACAGTAACTACACCATAAGGCCTGAAAAACTAACAATCAGTTCATTGGTTTTACAGAGATATACTGGACTGCCTAAAATACTTGACCCCAATCTTGTAACCTCTGTGCCTCGTGTGCATCTTACATCTTAGTGGGGTGCTCTCTGGAAAAAAAACAAACACAAAAAAAACAGCCAGTGAGATGAGGTCAAGGGTCAAAATCATCTTCATCTTTATGACCGAGTGCAGAGCATCTCAGTGAGGAAATCTGAAGACATGCGTGATGATAAACGGCTGACTGTAGCGGCTCCGCAGATTTCTCCAGATGAGTGCACACGTGTTCTCTTTGGTCACAGTCGACTGTAACAGGAGATCAAACACAAGGTGCGGCCTTTGAAAGTAACAAAACGCTTGTACTGGGTGGAACAGCAGAAGGGAGGTGACTGATCTACACTGAGGTCAAAGGTTAATGTCTTGACATGGAAATCGAAGTGGAGTGGGGTTTTGTCTTTCTTTTTTCAGATACATATGGGCGTGAACTTGAGGGTCTGTTTGAGCTCGTGTAGTGTTTTGTAAATATTACATGAAAGGATGGACAGGGTGGGTTTGAGATGCAATACTCGTAACAACTCAAATGATTTTGAATCATTTTATTTCCTCTGATCTTACCAAAACATTTACTTTTTTATGAGGAAAATAAACCAAAGTGCACTGCAGCAAAATGTCTTATTAAACTGGCAGGTTAAAGGGGAAATGAAACGCTGCGCATATAAAGGCTAAATTACATCACGGAGCCCTGCTCTCAAAAACTGAAACAGATGTAAGTGTCTGTGAAGCTGGATTTAAGAAATAAGTCCTTAAAGTTTAACTTATAAAAGCATCTTCAGTGCCATCTCCTGTCAGTTAGGAACGTGACGTCATGTTGGTTGGTTTAGCTAAATAGCGACAGAATCGAGAACTCAGTGGAAAATAAGGACACTAAATATCAGTTTGAGGGGATCATTTTTGTGCTGTCCGTTTTCTGCAACAATTAGTTTAGTGTTAAGAAACCAGGGATATATTGTCCACTTTCACTCTGCCTCTTTAGCAGCGAGTGGCTGTTCGCTTTTCAGTTAGCTGCACTCAAAAAGGTTGTTGTGTTTGGAAAAGAGAAAATATTTTATTACATAAAATAGCTCTGATTGCATCATGCAAACATCTGCTTTGCCAACTGATTGCTCGGCGCCCATAAACCCGGCCTGGTGAGGAAACACCTGTTTTTTTGGAATCCAGGTTGTTGACCTGGTGACTCAAACAGGCTCTCCTTCACAGAGTCCTCATTAAGTGCTAACAGTTGGATTTTCCTGTTTGAGTGCAGCTAGCCAAACGGCCAATTAGTGCTACAGAGTCAGACAGTATATTCTCGGTTTCTTAACTTAAACTCTTTTTTGCAGCCAGGGGAAGCACAAAAGTGATCTACTTAACTAATTTTCAGTTTTAGTGTTGTTATTTTCCTTCCTTTTTCTTCACTAGCTAGCTAACATAAACTAATGTAAGTCAACCAATCTTTGGCAACCAGTCATCCAACCACTTAACATCGCGTTCCACGCTGCCAGAAGATGGCGCTAAAAATGTTTTTCAAGCTTAAACTTTAAGCACTTATTTCTTAACTCCAGCTTCACAGACAGTTACATCTATGTCTGTTTTTGAGAGCAGGGCTCAGAGATGCAAATTAGCCTTTATGTGTGTAGCATTTCACGTCCCCTTTAACTCTACCTAATGTTTTACTTAACTACACAAATCTAATCTAACTGTAAGTCCGTCCTGTGTGAGACAGCATTTCTTAGGGATCTCACTCAGTCTTCTACTGTGTTTATACTTGACTGTTCAGAGGGGACCATGTAACCCACTGCTTTTACAAGCTGTCCATTTATAAAAATGAAGTGCTGTGGTTTCCCACTCTGTTCTATTATTCTGCTCTTCTTCCTCCTCTCCCACCTGCCCTGTGTTTGCTGGAACAGAGAGTCGGGCCCTGCCAGCAATGCACACAATTAAGTGAGGAGTGATGAAATTATGCCTCAGCTGCAAGCAAATGGAAGGATGAGGGGATGGAGAGGCAAAGTGGGAAGGAGGGAGAGTCCATTCTGTTTTCCTCTGGGAACAAGGGAAATTCTATTAGGCCCATAATAGAGCCATTTTTCACCTCCTTCCACGTCAGTCTATTATACAATTCCTCCTTCAGTCCTTTCCTTTCCTTTCCTTTCCTTTCCGTCTTTCCTCTCTGTAGACAATGCAGCATCTTCTTTCTTTAGAATTCCCTGGAAACCCCTTCTCTTTTCTCTAAACTCTACTCCTGTCAGTTTGCTCATCAATCACACTGAGAAGTCTATCTCTGAATAATAATATTTGTGGTGTTTGGAAATTCATTAAAAAGGCATCAAGTACACTCAGCTCTTGTAAACTTTTTCTGAGGTCAAACAGAACTTTGTTGACTGAGAGGCTGTAAAATGTCTGCGGTCTTGAAGCAGGTGATAAATCTTAAAAGCGGGAACACGCGTTGGCTTTAATTGTCCACAGTCATTCCACGTTCGTTAATCATAAAGCCTAGCTGAAAGTGACAAAATAACGAGCGCTAACACAATCCAAAGTCTTTCAGAAACTCTTAACCGGGGAGTCATTCCTTGAAGCGGCTTTGTGGCGAATTGAAAGGGGTTTATTTGTTTGTCACGTAAATTCGTGGAAAACATTACGGGTTTAATCCCGTTTGGTGTAAGGCCACATAACCTCAACGTTTTTATTTGTGCCACACTGAGCTGTGCCATGAGAAGGCATTTTAGCCAGGAAACATGGTTTGAAAGAGGAAATCTGTCTATTGGTCGCTGTAACAAAAAACATCAGCCACAGGCAGAGCGCATTGTTCAGAGAGCTGACTAGCCTAATCGGACATTCATGTGAATATTTTGTACGTTTCCTCCCTTTGGTTCTTTTGTTAATGCTTTCTGACAAGTGAGTCACTGAACCAACAGAGTCTTCATGCCACAACGGAAAAATGATCTGCAGCGCAGTAACAATTCCAACGTGGCACCCGAGTTCTGCACCTACAGGTACAGGTGCCCTGGTTTATTGATGGCAATACTGCACAAATCAATGAAGAATGACTTTAATGCTTTCTACCACTAAATGTGAAATTCAAAATCATATTATATTATAATCATAATCATATTATGAAAACAGTCTCAACATGTGGGAGCTTTTCAAACATTTGTCAAGTGCCTTTTTATAGACTGTTTAGATAGATTTTCATTGATAATGCTGCATGTTTTCTTTCTGTTGGACAATATTGCTGAAATTGTTACCTGTCATTATTGCTATTAAGGATTCTGAGTACCTCAACCATTTTAGGGATTTTACTGCAGCTACAGCTTTGTGCCACCAGTAAAGATTTCAGTAGTTTTCAAGTTTTTGCTGTTTAGCCGTCACTAGAGAAGGTAACTTGAGAAGGAAAGACAGCATAGCTCTCTATAAGACGTTTTGTATCAACTGTGTGTCGTACACTTGTGACGGTTTAAGCACATTTAAAGGTTGAAATTTTAGCAGTATTAATGGCAAAAAGAGAAAGTCCAGATTCCAGCTGCAAAAACTCTAGATTTTTTGTTGGTCCTTAAATTCTTGTTCTGTCAGACAAAGAAGACTTGATCAGGATTTTATTCAGACTGTTACAGTTTTGTAATGCAGAAACACAACAAACATAAAAGAACTGGTCATAGCTTCAGTTGGCACAGTTTGAGAAGCAGCCACCAAAGATAGCTTGGGACATATTTTGGACACTATCACAATATTAGGAAGATCATCGTATAATGTGAGACCCCCTCCCCCTCAAAAACCCCCCAGACAAAATAGAAAAAGGGTTAATGTGCAAAAATGCATGGAGGAAGAAAAAGAAAAAGTAGAAAAAAGTTTTATTTTTTATTTATTTTTTAAGTCTGCTGTGTTTGTATGATAACTTTTTCAGCTATTTTCATTGTGGCACCAAGGAGAACATGCAAGGTATTACAACAGAACAACATAACCCACATTTCAGTGAAGGTTACATACATCCATGCATACATACGTGCTGAAATATTACAGTCTGCAGGGCCATTAAAGCAAATGATTAATTTGGAGAAATTACATGAGGTCCAAGGGGTGTTTTTCCATAGACTTCTATAGAATGGGAAGTTCTGACAGGTATCGCCCCCTGTTGGTCATTAAAAGGTAATGATAGGCAATTGCTATGTGATTCTTGCATCCGTAAGAAAGAAAATGAATGCAAAAAAATAGCACATATTGTATCTTTTTGGCCAAAACCTGCTAACCAAGTGGTATGAGACTACAGGAAACTGGATTCAGCTCTGTGAAATCTGATTCGTCCTCAGAATAGCCAATGACAAGCAGCGATGTCCTACACTTCATACAATACACAAGCTTCAGTTTCAGTCCAAGCCAGACGTGTCTGTGGTGAATGCAGGTATAGAGTGATGGTCATGATGTCACATTGATATGGTTTCTAAATAAAGGAGTGATGTAACATTGCACTGTGGATGTGGGGGAAAAAGGCACAGGAACAGATTATTGTACTCCAAAAGATAATACAGATCTCTAGTATAACATAGACCTTTCTCACATTTATCTAGGCATCCCAGAAAGATAAACAGCCTGTGGGTTTTGGTACTTCATCCCTGTGCTTATATCCCATGAAGATATTGATACTAAGCTTAATAGAAGCTAGTGAATCAAGAAAACCACTGTACAAAAAACAACAAAAGTTAAAATACTAACAAAAACAAAAGACTCCACAATATTCAAATTATGTCAGATCAGTCATTTGTACTATATGATTTGTAACTAATGAGTTTTGAATGCATCCTTTGAAACAACACAATGTCTAAAAAGCAAAGATAGTACTTTGTATAACCTTAAATATTGAGGAATCTCACAAATATAGGTTTCTTTCCAGCAGATTCTTTAGGTATGTTCATGATCTGAGGTGACAGGCAGGAGCCCATTCGGCCAACAACAGTTTAGTGCTGACCTGAGGCAGAATACGTTGCAGCTTGTCTGTGTGTGATGTTTGCAGTCTACATTGAGAAACTCTGAATCGTGGGTCAAACTGTAAACACCTGAGTGACATTTTATAAGCTTAGCTAAGCATGTACACAGAGAGACAAAGATGAGAATGACTGAAATACCAAAATGCAGGAAACAAGGGTCTTTGAATGCTCCAATGAATCCCGCTGGATTTCTGGGGTATCTGCTGTTTGAAAGCCCTTCATTCAGATTTAACTTAGAGAGGCTCAATTTACTGATGGCTCCAACCAGTTGCCCAATAGCAGAGCACTGCTAAAAATGTTTTAGCAATGTGGCAAATCTCCCTTAGCGAGTTAACGCAGATCACCCCGTGCGTGGGGCTGCACGGTGTCAACGCGGAGATTTACAGCGTTAATGCGGTTATAGCGTTAACGTCATTTTAACAAGATTAATGCTGACAGCACTAATTTTGGTAAATGTGGCACTGTTGATTATGGCCAAACCTGGCCTTTTGTCATTTTTCTTGGAAACCAGAAAAGCCATACTTGTTCAGTCTTTTTCTAATTCTACTTTAACTTTATGAAGTTTCTTATTTAACATAATTTATTAACTTGATCATTTAACATACTAACTAAGGCCTATAGAGTCTGGTGTTTGGGATTTTTGCAGTGTACCTGAACACACACAGTCTGACTCTGGGATGAATTTGCTGGCACGTCCACTTCCTAATAGATTGTTGCATTGTGCTAACACACACCTGAATCCTCCAGACCAGCAAACAGCCACAACCTCTGCTTTAACAGTGGTGCTCACTCTTGCAGATGATCATTTAATCAAGTGCATTTCATTAGCAGCACCTGGCTGCCCCTTATCATTTAACTGCTGTGGAAAGATCCTGCACCGAGTTCTGTGTAAAATTGTCTTTTTCCCTTGACTGCACAAAGGCGTGAGCTACATTTTAGGCCATTCTTCACTGGACACCTTTTAGCAGTCCCAGTTTGAAGTTACTGGTCTTGAACTGCTATTTATCAAATGCTGTGTTACAAGTTCTAGAGCTGTATATTTGTACATTTAAGCCATCATCTAAATGGTAATGAGATGAAATAGAATAGTATAGTTAACAGATCTGTTAGCCACAAGGCATTGAGAAGACTGTGAGGGAAGAAGCAGCCCTATCTCATCTTTAATTGGTTTGAGTTTAACGTTAGATATAGACTTTTTTTTTAGAATTCACTTGTAGTTAACTTTTAATAATATGTAACTTTTTGAGTAGTTAGCAGTATAATGCACTGCTAAAGACAGAGAGCTGCTCTGTCTAGCGTCACCAACAATGTAGAGCCCACTTGCTTTCTCACTGTCCATTAAAAATTATATCTAAATAATGTTGTTAAAGCCTTAAATGAATGTTAAAACATCCTCTCCTCCATATCATGGTTTGATAATCAGGATGCTGATACAAATTTATATAGATTTATAGAGGACTGTGACAAAAAAAATGACATAATAAAAATGCAGAGACATTTGTTTACCCTCTGGGCTTTTCTCTTGTTCAGTATGAGCTGTGACCTTTTCAGCTGAGTTTAACCAAGAGGGTCATTGCGTCTGTCTGGCACACAAAACAGCAGATACACTGGCTTTCAGGCCCGTTCCTCTCAATCCCATTCTCCTCTTGCCATTCCAGATTTCTACAGAGGCAGCAGTTGAGTGTCAAGTTCATCTGTGGTATCAGCTGTCTCGAACTGGAGTCAGATCAAAGTGGGACGGTGAAAAGAGTGAGATCCACACCCCATCTCCTAAACATACAATGAAGCTAAGGAGCAAACCCCTCTCTCCCGGGAGTTGTAATGGGAGCGGGAGTTCACCCCCGTGTGCCGCAACCATTTGGGCCCATCCAATGGCACTACAGAAGAGTACAGCATGCAGTGAGGGATGAGGTCTAGTTTGGGCCAAAGGCAACCAATCACTAATCCTGGCAGCAGGGTCACACGCATGACTACAAGTGACCTCAAAAGTCTGACTCTTCGCATGCTTAAGTTCTGTCTCATCCAAATACATGGACTGATTAATTGCACCACACCTTAAAAGAACTGCATTCGCTCAGTCTTTGTCAATGTCAGACTGGTGTTCTTATCGACTCTACGATGGAGAACTACCCCCCCGAAACCTAGAGCAAATCGAATTTGGACCGATCCGCTGCCCAATTTATCTCAAATCCTCGCTGATGCAGATCTAATTTCATCCTCTTAGTACCACAAACAGGAAGAAGAAGCAAGTCGATAAACAGCCCATGGTCACTGTTGGAGGGAGTGAAGTGTTTTGGAGTGGGGCGAGGCGGAGGAAAGCAAACATGGTGACACAGTGGAAAAAGGAAGCAGGAGCGTTGTCATTATCCTTCATCAAGTCCATCACTCACTCCATGAGCTTCTGGCCTAATTCTTACTCTAAACTTAATTATCAGTATGTAGGCAAATTAGCTAAAAGCATTTTAAATAAATTGAAAATGCCCAGAAAACCGTATATAATGTGTTTAAATGACTTGAAAACTAGAAAGAGTATTTTAATTTTTAACACCACACACATATTCTTAAAGTTAAATTGACTGTGATTAACTGTTTTTACATTTAGATATATTTCAGTATTTTACACCTATTAAAACCTATTCACCTATCAAACCAATTAAGATTTTTAATGAAACATTTTTAATGAAAAATCTGAAATATTTCAATGCCTAGGAATTATTTGATTTATGGTGGGAGAATGATAAAGGTAAACTTTAAATATTTACACATATGGAAACCTAATTTATATACATATGAAAGATGTAGAATACATATAAATATGTTCTCACTTTCTAGTTCCTGTTAGTATTCTTGCTGCAGCATTTCAGATCAGCTCAAGGCTTTTCAGGGAGCTTTCAGGACATCCTGATGATAACGAATTGTCGTAGTCCAGCCTAGAAGTAATAAATGCATGAACTAGTTTTTCATCGGGATTCTGAGACAGGATATTTCTAATTTTAGAGATATTGCAAACATGGAAAAAGGAAGTAGTCTTTTTTATTTGTTTAATTTGCCTATTGAAGGACATGTGCTTGTTAAAACAACAACAACTCCAGGATTCCTCATAGTGTTACCTGAGGCCAAGGTCATACCATCCATCGGGCTAGATACCATATTTGTAAGATCTTTATGGCCAATTACAATAACATCAGTTTTATCTGAATTTAGAAGCAGAAAATTAGAGGTGATGTGGGTCTTTATGCCTTTAAGATATTCCTGCAGTTTAGCTAATTGGTGTGTGTTGTCTGGCTTCATGGATAGATAAAGTTAGGTATCATCTGCATAGCAGTGAAAATGTATGCCATGCCTTCTAATGATACTGAAGCATGTATAATGTAAACAGAACTGGACCTAGTACATAACCATGTGGAACTCCATAATTAATCGTAATGTGTGAAGAGGACTCTCCGTTTACATGAACAAATTGGAGTCTAATAGGTAGATATGATTCAAACCCCTGTAGTGCGGTACCTGTAATACCTACAGCACCCACTAATTGCTGTAATAAAATATAATGGTCAGCAGTAGGTCTAGCAGGAGGTGAGTCCACTGTCAGAGGCCATAAGAAGATCATTTCTAACCTTCACTAAAGCTGTTTCTGCACCTTGATGAGCTCTGAAATCTGACTGAAGCTCTTTAAATTAGTTATTCCTCTGCAGATGATTAGTTAGCTGTTTTACAACTACTCTTTCAATAATTTTTGAGATAAAAGGAAGATGAGAAATATGCCTATAATTAGCTAACATAGCAGCATCAAGCTTGTGCCAGTTTAGCATTTACATTTTATAAGCTAAACCTAACTGCTACTCACCCTCTCAATTTCTGTGGAAGCAGTAGGAGTGTACTTAGTTTTTCACATTATTGTGGCTGCTTTCCCCCCCCCCAAGCAGCTAATGTTAGACTGCTTGTTGTCTAATAGGATTAATACTAATGATCTTAACTAACTATAAAAAGTACAACAAACTCTCAGACAAATGAATTTAATTAGTTCACTTTGCTGAAAGTGTGGTTTCTGACTTGTACTGCAACTAGTCACATGACTTAATCAAAATATTTTGCCTTCACTTTTGGGAAGCTGTCACACAAATAAGCTATTATACAGCTTTTACTCAATAAGGATACAATTCCAGCAACAAAATGCAATGCTGTACAACTGCTGTCCAAGTACTGTACATTACAGGGATATAGAACATTGAGGTGCACCAAAAAGCAAGATGTGAGAAGATGTGGGAGTAGGTAGGAATTTCTCAAAGAATAAAAAACATGTAAATTTTACACTAAAAGATTTGATTTATTACTACTGGTGACACAAAAAGGTAATGCCCTATAAAAATGTTTAAATCTTTAGCAAGACACAAATCGGTACAGGTTTAAACAGTAAAGGAAGCAGTCATGAGTTGACAGCAAAACCAGATGGTAAGTGGAAGCCCTCTGGTAAACCCCTGATCTAATATTTCAAATGAAAGCCTGGTGGAAACGGCTTGTCATAGACAAAATAATTTACAGTCATTACATTTTCTATCTAATGGATTTTTGTGACATTCATCAGTGGATGAACATGACCTAATACAATGTAATAGTGGAGCAACAGTAGGAAAGAAAGGCAAGTAAACAATGAGTAGTTTGAGTTTTGGGGATTTTTGGTTTTCCTACGTTTGAGTTATATTTGGACATGATATTGTTAATAAAGAAGATTGCTGGGAAACACTATAAAGATATCATTACACACTTGTGACTAATTTTCAGGACAGTAAAGATGTCATAGTAAATCCACAGATAACACAGCATGGATAAAGTCACGGTATATATATTTTACTTTACAAAGTGTTGATTTTTCACACATGGTTTGCTCCATCAAGTTTCATGACTTCAGTCCCAGGACTGTCCAGCCTTCTCAGGAGTATAGAGTTCACCAGGGAAACCTAATTACTCTGGGCAGAAACAGGCGGATATTTCTTTTACAAGAAAGGTTTTACCAAAGCAAAGGGTTTGTAAACTTCCTCTAATTTCTGATTGCGCAGAAGCATGCACAGAGCTTCCAAATGAAATATTTTTGTTAAATTATCCAGAACACATCAACAAAAAAATGGAATATTTATTCAGAATCAAACAAACTGATAAAGAATCAAGAGCCATATGAGCATACTTGTTGCAAGAATTTTGGAAACTACAAATCTGAAAACCAAAAATAGGTCAAAGTGTCCAAACAGACTCCAGAATAGATGTAATTATTCTGTGACCTCTGGTGCATAAGTGGTCACTGCTAGTGCCATGAAAAAGGTCAAACATCAGATGGGACCCTAGCCGACCCCTCCAACATACCACACATGGGATTTAGTAAGGGAATCCAATTTACCCCACTGAGCCCACTCCAACTTGTAAAAGTCAACAAGCTGTCGCTCATATTTTCCTTCATCTCTCATCCACAGGCTCCTTTCCTCTCACCATCTTACTTTTTACATTTTCTGCAGGAGGTCTTTAAATGCAGAAATAAATGCACACTCCTCTGTTTTAGCATAGTCCAACAGCTTCCTTTGTGTTTGTGTGTTTGTGTGTAGGAACTGTCAAAATCAGGATTATTAAAACTCATCTTACATTGTCTATAACATACAGTCCTCTATGAATTTAAGTAGGCCAGACCAGTGAAGCTTCTCTGTGTGTTAGTGTAAAGAAGTTAATTACACATGTAATCTCTTAGATATCTTAATAAATACATTTTAATTTCAACAGTACGCCTCAGTTTTTCAAATGGTAAAGAAATGTTGCTGTAGTAAATGTATCTGTTTGTATAACTCTTTCTTAAGTTGTAAGAAATAAATGTGAAAATTACAGAAAAAGTTGGTGTAGTATCAATAACCATGGGGTAGGTCATTATCAGTGCGAAAAGCTGTAAAACCTGTAAAAAATATAATTAGAAGCCCAAAATCTATGCCCTTCTTCACATTTTCTAAAGCTGCGTAAAGCTATGATTGGAGTCTTTGCCTGGTCGCTTCTGGCTGGCAGGCCTTATGTATGACACCCCTGCCCTAGATCAAGGAGAGCCCTATAACGTGATTGTATGACAGTTTGCAAATCAAAGATAAGATATGACTCACCACACATGGATGTTGTTAAGTTTGACATATGTAGGTGGGTCTAAATCTGTTCCAAAAACTGCATTTAGTTAATTCGGTTAGGTACAGGGTAGATTGCATAAAGAAGAAGAGGGATAAATGGGCTGCAAAAGAAGATATGAGAGCAACAAGGAAAGGATTAAAGAGATTCAAGCATACAAGCAGGATACATTTTGAGGGCCTGAGATTTAGAGATTTAGATTGAGACTGGACTTTTAGCCACTGTCAGCAGTTCTATGCAATATTCTTTTTGAAGGATGATACGTATCACCTCAGCCCCACTCACAACCCTGTCTTTCTAATGTTGCTTTATTTACAGCTGTCAGGATGACTTTAAGTTATATTTGAAACTACACGTTCTCATTGCCTTCAGATATTAGTAGATACCTGAAGTGTCATGCACTTTCTCACCAAACCTGTCTTGTTATCCCACGTGAAAGTTACATGGACTGAATAGCCAACGCATTACATTACATTTTATAAGACTGAGAGAAAAGAAGAGATGTCTGCCAAATAATGACTTGCAGGATATCAGTTCCAGTGCGACCTTTACATTGTTTGTTGTGAGTCTTTGTTTTACTCTCTCATTCATGTTCGCTCATTGACTTTAATACCACATGAGCCACACAATTAACCTCCCAGTAGCCTACTCACTGTCAAAGGAGGAAAGTAGTTGTATGAGAAATACAGTTCTTAAGTACCAGTCATAAACACATGGGTATACTTTTGGTTTTTAAGTAGACTATAACTCTATGAGAAGTAATTAACAACATTAGAATTAACAGACATGAAATATGAGCTATAACAGCTCTACACATCTTACCAGGTATTTGACATAATGCCCTTCTTTGAACACTTGTACCACAACAGCAATGATAAATTAGATGTTGTGCATACGTGTTAACCGGTGTTATGTCTGCTGTAGGTCTCATCCCACAACGCTAACGACATATTGGCTAACAATGATACATTTCACCCCACCCCAACAGAGGAAGCTTACTGAATCTTCACACTCAGAACAACAAAGGAGGTTCAGCACAAAAGAGAAACCTGACCTCTTGTATCACGGATAGTTTCTTTCATGTGAAACGGAAACCTTCTTGTAGTGACGGTTTGGATTGGATTGTGGTTATTGTTTACTTGTTCTGTGCAAAACTTATTGTGATTCTATAATGGAGTTTCCCTCCTTTGTTACAGTTACATGAAGATGCTTATTTGTAAATTCAAAATGTGATTCAAAAGCATTTTTTATTTTAAAAAAGAAAAGAAAAAAGAAACAAAACTGTCAATCAGCCAGGACTGTATATTGATACAGTGTACAAGACATTCATATTTCACACATACATTCCTTCTTCATTATTTTAATATTTGCTAATAATGAATAATACGAGATAAATCATTATGTAAAGGTTTAAAATGAACCTGAATGACCTGAAGGTAAAACTCATGAACTGGAAACAGAAGCATACAAGATAGGTTTTTGATCAGGTGCTGCCCTCCAGTGTTGAAAAGAAAAACTGCAGCAATTACAAACAGGAGCGCTCGGAGCAAATAAGAAGCATTTTCACAGATGTCAAATATTCAGTAACATCCACTTTTCAGACCATCAGTATTCCTCTATGTATATATAAAAAAAGTCTTCTGATTCTAGTTTTAATTATTACATCATTTATACTCAGTTATTATACGACTGCTGAGTTTGCTGTAATTTGTGCATTAATTTGATTTCTCTAGATCAGAATATTTGCAGTCAGCAAACAGACTATCAGGTCACCAGAGATGTCAAGAGGCTTGGAGAGCTGCTTGCTTTCATTTCTCTTTCTGTAAGAAAACAACCAAGATCTACAGTGAATTCAAATTTAACTCATGAATGCAATTATCACAATCCTCTGATTATGCAGCTGTATCATCTACAAGACTGCCAATGTTGTAAAAATGTTACCTGTGTTCAATACTAGCGGTCCTAATGTGGATGACTTCAGTGTCATGGTAGGAAGTATCCCTTGCAACTCTTGCATGGTAACCTGGGTAACAATGCTGTGGAAAACAGAGTGATTTCAGCAGATGAAGGAATCCAATAAGTGGTATGAAGGATATGCAGAATTGTGTCCCTCTGTGAACAGAGGTGGGCAGTAAAGTAACGTGTTACTGTAATCCGATTACTTTAAGTAAAAAGTAAAGTAAGGGATTACTATGGCAAAAAAGTAATTAGATTACTGTTACTTTCCCGTAAGCACGCTGGGTTACTAAACCGCGATTTTGTTTGTGAGGGTATCTCATGAGAATGACACAAGCGTGTGCGACATCCATGGTAACAGACGTCTGCAGATCAACAATGGATAATATGGAGAGCGGGAGAGAGTACAACCATGGAGCATTTAAAGCGTGGAAGCACTTACTTTGAGTTTGATTCTGTAAAAAGTGACAAAAACATTAGCGTCTGCTGTACACTCTGCATGGGAAGAAAACTTCTTTCTACAGCGAAAAATGTAACTTCAAATCTGAGCAAACACCTAGGAAGTGGGATCCCCCACTGACATGGCCGCTGCGGCACCAGGCAAACCTCTGACTGCACCACTCCTGCTAAACAGGTGAAAATAGATTTAAGAGCGACAGGACAGTGCCGCTGAGTCTTTGATTTTATTTATTTTTTTGCTGTGTTTTACTTGCATTTTTTTTGAAAGAGTGATTGTAAACACAAAACATTATTTTATTTTATATGGTGGAATATGCAGAAAATAGGTTTAAATGTTAAACAAATTTCTTCAAGTCAAAGACAGTTGCATATAATTTAATTTTTGCTTGATGCAATGTGCATAAAATTGAAAGATTAAAAATAATAAAACAAGTTTTAACAAGTTTTTCATTTGATTCAATTTTATATGATGGATTATGCAGAAAAAATAGAATTGGGCTGTCTATTGCTTTATTACATATTTCAGGTTGTGTATCGTGTTTTTAAAAAGTAACTAAGTAATAAAGTAACTAATTACTTTTAAAAATAAGTAATCAGTAAAGTAACGGGATTACTTTTTGGAGAAGTAATCAGTAATCAGTTAACTAACTACTTTTTTCAAGTAACTTGGCCAACACTGTCTGTGAATGCAAATACTTACAGGTGGCAGTGCAGGCAGATGGATGACAAGTTGGTCATTTTAGTGATGTCTGATCAGAGCTACAGCATCTTGTACTTGCTTAATAATATAAAAATAATTAGATTATATATTAGAATATATATTATATTATATAAAATATTTTCTGTGAACTACAGTATAAAGAGTTAGACAGTCATTCAGTCTGTAGAGCTACATATCAGTTATTTTCTTTCTAGCCATGTAAGATGAAATAGGATTTGGGCTGTGAAATGTAGCTTTGCATTTTGCAGCCTTGATTGCTGGGTATTTCACAGAAACTACCACATGTTTCCAGGTATTCATCACACTTCCTGTAATGTGTTTTATTCCGTTATTAACATGGAACTGCATAGGCACAAGCAGTTTTACAATTTGCGCTCATGACTCCTGGTTATTACACCTAAACTACCGCACGTTTCCAAGTAGTTGTCACATTTCTTGGAGCTAGCTTTAATAGGTTATCAAGGTGGAATAAAAAAGAAACAGACCATTTTGCATTTTGTAGCCTTGATTCTTGGTTATTGAACAGACACCAACAGTGTTTGCAGGTAAGATATCAGATTTAAAAATAATATTTACCCTGTTCAAACAAAAAAGGAGTGCTGGGGGATGAGGCGGGATTAATTCCAGCATTGTGTCAACATGGTAAGTGTATCTTAATATATTAAAGCACCAAACTGACAAACATACATCAAACAGGCAGCCATTGAAATATGGTGCTGGGTCCATCTCCTTGTGGCAGAAATTAAGTGGCCCATCAGGTGCCTGTGTCACCACTGATCTCTAGCAGGCTCGTCATTGGCACACTGTGGACAGGAGGAGCCACAGCCATCATTGCACATGTAGTTGTCTGGCACCTTCCAGGTTCTCCCAAACTCATCTGGAGATGTGACTGTCATTCCAGATGGTGTGTGAAAGTCATCATTTGGATGTCCATTAAAGTTTCCATGAAGTCCACATATTTTTTCCTCTGTGTTGCAGACAACAGGTAACAACAGTCCTTGTGTTAGTTTCATAAGGATAAATAATAAATAAATGACTTATGGAGATTGGATTATCCTGGTTTTTAAAGCATGTCAAATAATAATGACTGTAGCTTTGATTGGTGGGGAGTGTACCTGTAATTTGGTGGTACGGAGATAAACACTGCACTATATCCATTATAGATAACACTCCAGCTGAAATTACAAGTAGTAGACAAGGTCCTGTTGCATAGATAGACACATTACCTTCATTCAAGACAATAGGTAAATTTCTAGTTACTCCATTCACCTAGAAGAGAGATGCAAAGAAAATCAGTGGTCATTTTTTCTACTTTTTAATTGTGATTTTTTTCTTTCACAGCAGTAAAAAATATCCCTAAAATATATGTAGCTGCCGTTTACTTCATAAATCTGAAAGTAAATTATTCTTAACAATCATCTAATGAGAAATATCATTAACTACTTGCACCAAACAGTCATCTGAGTTTATTGTTAGTTTCAAGTCCTTTTTGCATCCACTCAGGACTACAGTGATAATGTCATAAATGTAGTAGCAATCGTGATAACTACATTCAATATTATTGCACACTGTGTATCAGTATGAAGTGTGACAATTATATAACGTGACAGTTGTGGTGCATCTTTTTAAACAGAAGCTACATTTTTATCATGTCACAAATGTTGCATTGTTTTATTGCTTACATTTTATAGTTTTATTTTTTTTTTTTTAGATTTCTTCTTTGTTTTATGGGCGCATTATTTTCTGGGTTTATGATACAGTAACATCTTGTTATTGTTCAGGAAGAGAAGGAAAACACCCTGGACCTGTAAAAGCTGGGCATTTTATCAAAATACAAGTGTTATCAAGCCAAGCCCGCCTTGTCTTCCTTGTCTTGTTCTCAGATAAAGTCATTATGTCATAAAGGTTCCACTTTTCCTGTAAACGAATGAGTGCAGAGGTGGCTAACATTTCATTATGTTCAGTACTGCACATTATGTATCATACTGAAATGTGATTCTTTTTTTTTTTGTTATTACTGATATGTAGAGTTTCGTCTTTAAAAAATATATTTCTTGTTGTAGCTGCATTGGCATACTGTTTTCAGGGTTTATGTGATATTCTTCAATGTAGTGGTTTTACATTTTACAATGAGCTATTTTGTGACATTTTTGATGCAATTATGAAAAGCAGCCATGGACTTGCACCAAAAAATATTTTTTAATCATCCAGGAAGGAGAAAAAATAACTCTCAATTTATAAAATTTCAACATTTGACAAAAATCCAAGTGTTATCACTTCAGGCCTAATTTTGTTCTCAAATAAACATATCATGTCTTAAATGAACCACTGGTCCTGGAAACAAATGGTTGATGCATGAATCAGCTGACACAGTAGCAGATGTATGCAGATTTGGCAAAACAGGTAACCTGTGGTTAGGTGGAACAAACACACTCACACACTCAAATTCTCATTCAGTTATGATGTAAGTATGGTTATGTGACACTTCCTAGAATTTACCAACATAACACATTTTATTGCATTGTCTTGTTGACATCTGTGAGATAAGGTCGTGGAGGTCGTCAAGACCACTAAATTCCTTGGTGTCCACCTGGCGGAGAACCTCTCCTGGTCTCTATAAACCAGCTCCATAACTAAGAAGGCCAAACAGCATCTCTACTTCCTGTGGAAGCTGAGAGGAGCCCATCTCCCACCATCCATTCTCACTACCTTCTAGAGAGGGACTATCAAGAGCGTAGCTGCATCACTGTCTGGTATGGTAACTGCACCATATCAGATTGCAATACCCTACAACGGATAGTGAGAACAGCTGAGAAGATCACTGAAGCCTCTCTTCCCTCCATCACAGACACTTGTCGCACTCACTACATCCGCAAAGCGACCAGCATTGTGGAAGACCCCACACACCCCTCACACACACTCTTCATCCTGCTGGCAAGATTTGGGCCCTCACTACCAGACTGCAGAACAGTTTCTTCCCACACACGTATACCTTCATACATGTCACTACCAACCACTTATCTGCAGAACCTCATACACACACACACACACACCTTCATAAACCAAGTGACGTTTTGCACAATACTCAGTCCTTTGCACATTTCTATTGCACTGTTGTGCCTGCACTGCCTTGTGTCTGTATCGTTCTGTTCTGTCTTTTTTTTGTTTGTTTTTTTTGCAATTTTTGCACATTGCACTTTATGTAGTCCTCTGTTATTTGTCTGTTATATGTCATACATAGCACCACGGTCTTGGAGGAACGTTATCTCGTTTCACTGTGTACTGTACCAGTGCACATGGTTGGAATGACAATGAAGCCACTTGGATTGACTTGATAAGCTTTTTAATGATTTTAAACATTTCAGCACTTACTGATTTTTGATTATTGGTAAGCACAAATAGTAACGTGTAACAATATTAAAGGGTAGCACAAACAGAAGTGAATATCATATGTATTGCACAGTAGGCAAATATGTTCACAGATGTGCCTCATGTTCATGTTGACCTTCATTATTGCAACAGATATTTGCTTTACAAAGTCTTTTAAAGTCTGGTCATTATTTATAAGGTGATTATTTTTCAGGTTTGATTTGCCCTTCATTATATATGACTACATGACATAGATTTAATGATAAAAATCTGCACAAAGAAACCAGGATTAATCTTATCAACAGACGGTGAATAAAACAAGAAGATTCAAACTATAACATCCTGCATATTTTATCCCATTTAGATTTAAAACAAACTTACTACACACCTTACCACAAGTACAGAAACACTCCCTAAGAGAAAGGCCACTCAGATAAAAATACAATTGAAAAGTAACTGAATAGTAAATGATCTTAAAAATATGGATAATTTTTCCAGAGTTTTGGCGATTTCTAGACCAGAGTTTTGGGAGCAAACCGTTTGACCAGCAGGGTTACCAGCATGCTGGCTAGGATCAAACTGGCTAGCAGGGCCAGCAGAGGTGTCACCTGGCCTTGGCCACTGCTTAATTGCATCACTGGATCTGCAAGAGAAGAACAAAGTTTACATTTACTGTGTTCATAAACTTTATGGCATCCATAAGAGTACAAGGTGAAGAGACATGAGAGCTTCAATGTACCTCTGCTTCCTGGCCTTGAAACAAGCGGTCCGAGTGACATGGATGAAGTATCATGGAAAGATGCATCCCTCCGAACTCTCCTGTGGTAACCCGGGTAACAGAGCTGAGGGGAAAAAAATGTTTAGAGGCTGCTAATTTAACAGTTTCTAATTTATAAGATAAGAATGAAAAACAATAAGAATTAAAAATATTGGTACATACAGCTGTACAATTGTTGTGTCTCAAAAGACACAGGTGGACCTGGCAATGAAGGTAAATGGATGAATAGTTGGTAAAAGTGAACATCCTGAAGGAGAATCGAGCCTCAGTGGAGATGCCGTTCTGAATCAGCTCTACCGTTCCATCGGCTTCATTGGGACACCTGGAAGACAGGCAGATGTTTAAATATCCCAGATTATAAAGCAAAGCAGCAGAATTCATTATGAGAAGAATTGGTGGAGAAACTGAGGAGAGGTCTGTCTGGGGCTGATTCTTTCAAGTTTTTAAATAAGTATGGTAAGACAAGGTGATGTTGCAAAAGTTTTCCTACTCTGCAGTAATAAGATCCCAGCGGACGGGGTAGTTTGGCATGTTGACTGGCGTGGCCCAGCAGGAGTCCAGAACGGTGGAGATCTGGCTTTGATCCACTCCTTCTGTTCGCACCTCCACATATAACCTCTGATCTATTTCCATTTCTATGTTTGTGTCACTCGTGAAGGGTAAGCGGAAGCCAGGGTCCCGGAAGGGGATCATTCTCATGCTGTAATGTCCTTGACCGGTTGCAATCTTCTTCCTAATGATGCTATAAAAAACACAATAATGCTACAAATGAGTTCATTATGAAATGATTGTGAATAAGTTTAAGCTTAAGAGCTTCTCAATAATAACAATTTTAGAGTGAATCCAGCTCACTTCAAGTTCTACAGATGTAAACTACGAGTTTAGAATGTAGTGTGTTATTTCAGCATGGCAAGTTGTGCTTTTATTGAGGATGAGAATAGTGGCATTTAGCTGTGAATGCTGTACTAGCTCCAGATATTTACAACAAGCATGCACATCAAAACATGTAACATTGATATCTGACAATGTTACAAAGGTTTTGCAAAAATCTTCAAGATGGACGGATAAAAAGAAACAATGAAAAACATGCTTTGCATCTTCTTTTTTATTTCATCCTGTGCTCCAGTTAGCTGATTTCAGTTTGTGTGCCAGAGGAGAAAAATGGTGGAGTTGTTACTTTTATTTTTACTTTTTTTTTACTTTTTTTTTTTTTAGTTTTTTTGTAACAACCCCAACACTGTTACTAAAGATGACAACTTCACAAAGTATTGTATATAATGCATAGGAGCTGATATTGTCACCTTTCTACAGGGTTGATGCCCACAGCCATAGACAGGGCCTGATTCAGAGGGTATTCACAGCAGAAACGCAGACTGATGCTCCTCTAGCGGCTGATTAGACCCACATGAGGATCCACAACACCCTGGACGGTGTTCTCATCCGTTGCTCTAAAATTAAAAAGACACAATAGTATAAGTTGAATATGTTCAATAATGGTGACAATCCATAATATTTTGGTTTTGTAACTGTACCCTGAGTGCTGTCCCACACAGATGGTTGTCATTGTCAAAGTGGAACACCAGTCGTCCATCCTCAAGAGTCCCATTGCAGGATTCATCTCGGAGATGGAGGGCATCAGAGTGAAACCCAGCCTCAAATAGCTGACAACGGGACAGAGATATGGTGCCTGAACTACTGGCACAAGTGATGGTTGAGTCTGTTAATACAAGTTTTAAAAGAAGAACAAGAAAACAAATAACTAACAAATCCAATTTTTCTTGTACAAACTGCACTGCAGTACCATTGCCAATGACCTAAAAATAAAACAAGGATTAAATAGGAGCTTCCTTCACCATAGCTTTCATTGTTGCCTCGGTAGTGGTGTTCGTCACAGAAGCATCCATAGACACCATCCTTCTTACCACACCACTCGTACTCTGTGCAGTCCAGCTGTTCACAGGGGTCTAACTCCTCTGCAGAAGAAGAGGGACAAGGATACAATAAAAGAAAAACCTGTTAAGCTCTATCAAAAGGCATCACTTAATTATCCAGCACAAACTTACCACACAGTAAACCAGAGCGCCAGTCAGGGATTACTAGCCCCAGAACAGAGCAGGTTCTCTCATAGGCTGAGACAGCGGAACACAGCATGCCATTGGCTGGAGTGTAGAGGCAGAGGTCGTAGACACAGGAAGTCATTTTGTGCCAGTGTGCCATTGGGAAACGGTAAACGGCCTGTATTTGTATAGCGCTTTACTAGTCCCTAAGGACCCCAAAGCGCTTTACACAACCAGTCATCCACCCATTCACACACACATTCACACACTGGTGATGGCAAGCTACATTGTAGCCACAGCCACCCTGGGGCGCACTGACAGAGGCGAGCTGAGACTTTGTCATCCCCAGAGTCGCCATTGAAGTTTCCACACATACCTGTGACTCTGTTTTGACGGTTTTGGGCGATTCTTACTAACAAATTACTCTGGCCATCAAACTGGACCACCAGGTCAAGTGCAGCGACGATTATGTAGCTGCCTTCTCTTACCACCTCAGCTAAAGTTCCTGCAGTGGTGGGAAGAGACACTTCTCCTCCATTTACCTGGAAGAACAAGAGTTATAAGAGACATGCGAAGTGAGGAAGTGCCTCCTATGCAGGGGCTGATATGAGAGAAACGTAGAAACCTTAGTATGTACCATTGCTCTTTTATTGGGTCCAATCCTGATGTGCACACTTTCTGGATGATTTGAGAGGTATATGTCCACTGCAGACACAAATGACACACGGTTGTTTCCACAGTGATTGTTGGTGGCTATCACCTGAAACTGTGTTTCGTTAGTGCCATGGTTCGTGCTCTCAGTGATGATGTAGGAGCAAGTTCCCTGGAAATGAGTCAATGCACCATCAAAGGTGACGTAGTGTGGATCCCCCCACACAGTGCAGGTGGACATGGCATCGTAACAGCCCAGCTGTCCGTCTCTGATGGAGCACTGCTGTGCAGGAGTACAAGATGCAGCAGAACATCGCAGGTCATTGGGAGTGTGACATTCACATCTGTGTGAGCAACCGTCTGTCCAGAAGGACTCGCCAGCCTGTGTGAGAAAATGTAACAAAAAGAGGACGAATGATCACAAAGCTGATGGTAAATGGTCTGGTTTTTATCTAGCACTTTTCTACTCTGATCACTCAAAGCACACAAAACTTGCCTTATTCACTCAATCCCTTTTTATTCTGTGCTCTTTATAGGTAAGTGCTTTCTATCTGATCTGCGCACACATTCATACTCCGATGAATGCATCAGAGAGCAACTTGGGGTTAGCATCTTGCCCATGGATATTTGGCATGCAGACTGGAGGGATCAAACCACCAGTCAAATTATTAAACTTTTGTGTTTGCCAAAGTACACCATAAATTTATTGGTGTCGAGCTGTCATTGTTAACTATCTGCTCAAATCCTTGAAATGAAGAAACTATGTCCTTCTTTTATATAGCTCTATGGTCCTTTGTAGAACTTACATTATAGTAGAATCCATTATGCTGGCAGCCACAGCGTTCCACTGGGACACACCTGGTTCCACTCCTGTGGTAGCCTTCATCGCAGAAACATCCCTCAGAGCAAGCCCGCTCACAGGTGGCATCACTGCTGCTTGCACAGGTGTGGCCACAGTCAGTACCACACAGCTCATAATGGCTGTTGGCTGGACAGTCAACAGCTGAACAAACAAGAAGACAAAAGATGGATGCCACATGGTTAAAAATAAATGTAATCATAAATTTAGATCCAAAAAAAAAAAAAAACTTATCTGATTAAATTGTACTTCATACTATATCAGCAACACAATGACAGTTTGACTCACTGCAGGTGATGTTTTGTCTCCAAGGGTAGATTCGAACATTAGCGGACTGACAGGCTCTAACATATGTTTCAAGAGCCCTGCAAAGGAAGTCATGGCCTCGATTTCCTGCCACACACACGTCAAACACACAGTCATTGAAATATGGCGCCGGGTCCACCTCTTCATGGCAGAAACTGAAGGGCCCATCACCTTCCAGGCTCTCCCAAACTCATCTGGAGATGCGACTGTTACTCCAGATGGGGTGTAAAAGTCATCATTTGAATTTCCATTGAAGTTTCCACAAAGTCCGCATGTTTTTCCCCTTTTGATGAGAACAGTAAGATAAAACAAACTCATTGGTTTTACTGTAGGGAGGATTATCAATCTTATGGGACACCCCAAAAGACTATTCTGAACCAAGAAAAATCCTGTACATTGGAATTATATCATAAAAGTGTGGTAGTGTACAACTAGGAACTCTTTTAAAGCTGTGAGTGTGTGAGTAATTGCAACACAAGCTGATTTTGAGCAAAGATGAATGGCAAATACCTGTAATTTGGAGGCACAGTGATAGAAACTGTACTCCATCCATCGTACATGACGCTTAAGCCAAAATCAGTATTGACAATTGTTTGAAATCCACTGGCAAAGATAGATACTCGACTCCCATTCAAGAAAATTGGTACATTTTGTGTTATTCCATTTACCTAGGACATGGGAAGAAAAAATTGGGAAAAAGAAGAACATTTATTTTTGTTCCTCAGAGATACTGTATTTATTTGGCCTTTTTTCAATATTGATATGAAAGAGTTAAATAGGATTGCAATACAATGCTAAAGAACACAACGACTATTTAACAAGGCTCTTTAACAGTTAGTTATTTGTTGTTGGTGTAATAACAAATACATGTACAAAGTGCTGTTAAACAGTCATGCTCTCTAGTGAAAAAAATGTGTAATGGCATCACTGTTTCCAGACTACTTTATCTTTAACATTCCTATATAGCAATTTCTCGTTGAACATTGTAAAACAATACTTGCAATTAAGGAGAGGTCTGTCTCATTTGGTAGGTTCATCTGCAACTGTCTGTGGCTTTAAATTTTGCTTTTGAAGATGTAAAATATGAGTAATTGTTCAGAAACAGTTCCGCTCACCTCTACCATACCCCTGTTGTATCTTGACATGTGCAGATGATAGCCCCACACATTCACGAAAACTCCTGCTGTGACTGAAACTGGCAAGGTGCCATGGGGGTTGGGATGGCAGCCAAACTCGCCCTCCACCACACGGCAGGACTCCTGGGGGCCACAGGAGTTGGGAGTACAGCGGACGTTCCCTGTAGTGCCGTTACAGGTACACAAGCTCAGGCATTCTTCACCATCCCAGAACTGCTCACCACTTTCGTGATAGTGTCCTTGATGACAGCATCCACAAGATGTTGGTGGAACACACTGGTCGCCATTGAGAATAAAACCATTGTTACACTGACAACCCTCCTGGCACACAGTATCACAGGTGAAGGGGAAAGAGAGGCTGGGGCAAGCAGAAGGACAAGAGGTTCCACAGAGTTCATAATGGTTGTTTGACGGGCAGGTTAGTGCTGTGGAAAAAACAAACGTGTTAATTTTTGATAGAAAATTTTCAGAAAATTATGCAAGGCTCTGTTTAGATGAGCTCTCTCTGTCTCTCTGTCTGTCTATTTCATTACATGTTATGTCGTGCTCTTTGCTATCTGTTATTCAAGTACTATTAGCATTATGTTCTAGCATGCTATGTAATGAACCTGTTTTTTTGAAAGAATGTGTGAGAAAGTCACTTTTATCTTCTCAGGATAAGTGTGGACCGGTTCACATTAATGAAAAGAGTATAAAAAGGCTCGGCAGAGATTTTGTCAGTTTATTCACCCAAATGAATAAACGTGTTAAACTCACTGTTCCATGTGTCTCACTTGAGAATTTTTAAACATAATTTTAAACAGACATTTTTACACATTTGGAAACCATGTCTAGGATTAATTCAAAAATACTTGAATTCTTACCACAGCCAGTTGCATCTCTCCATTGTCCTAAGGCAACACCCTTCTGTTGACACATTAGTGCATAATCTCGTATGACGTCACACAGAGTTGATGCTGGATCGCTAGAGCCCCTCGTGATCTCCACACATACATCCACCTGCTGCCTTGGGTCAACCACAGACCAACAGGGTACAAATGGCCCATCTGGTGAGCTGAGAATGCCACAGTACTCACTAGAATTGTAATTAGTTGTAGAATTTTGGTTCATGCTTTCCACGCAGTGAGCAGAGAGAGAGCCATCTCGCCAACTGTCCCCAAAGTCCTGAGAATTGTTGACCATTGGGTGTGCGGAAGTCATTGTGTGGATGACCATTGTAGTCACCACAGAGTCCACCCAGTGAACCACTGTAGACACCAGGAGCAGTGACACGGACAAAGTGAGGCCAGACCGTCTGCACAGTTACACCAAAGGAAGTGCGAATGATGACACTGTAAATGCTGCTGTGGAAGAGTTGGATTTGGTTGGATGGAGTGCTGAAAGGCAGCCTGATCAGCTGACCGTCAACCTAAAAGATATTTAAATAGTTATAATAATAATACTTTCAAGTAAGGACCATATTAGGTACTACATAACAAATAAAGAATGAATCATGAGTTTGCTGATAAAAATGAAGTGCTCATCTGTATTTCCACAGTAAGTCCTAATCTTGGTATTTATTGTGGATAACGATTATTTACCAAAGAACCAGTTGGGAGATACCATATTAGATCATTTTTATTTGGAACATTTTCCAGATTGACTCTTAGAGCTAACTGGTTCTCCTTAATGGAGTTTCAAAACTGCAACAGCCTCCCTGTCCTCTTCTGTTTATCTTACATATTGACTGTTTTCATTAATTATGCTTTAAAGTGCTATTTGTTTTAACTGCTTCGTTATACACCACTGTAATTAACCCATGCACCCATTCTCTCCTGCTTATCCTTGTCAGGGTCAACTGGGGGCTGGAATGCAACTCAGGACCTTCTTGCTGTGAGGTAACAATGCTAATCAACGCACCACCATGATGCACCATTAACATTTGATGTATTTGTGTATTTGTGATATGATGGGCAGAAGCAGTATATCAGTAAAACAAAACAGTTAATTAATAACATTCTACGAAATGAAAATAAAAGTAAAATCAAATTTTACTATTATTAACTTTAGTATCCCATATGGAAAAGAAATAGTAAAAACTTATAAAAGACTTGCATAAGATGTGGCCTACTTCATATAGTCAATCATATAAGGCTTATATGATTTACTCATGAAAGTGGCCACTTTCTCATTACTTTCATATATTGTTTTAGTAAGTATCAAAAACATACAAGTTTCATTTATATAATTTTTCAAGGGATCTTATATCTATTTTCACACTTTTATGCTTTTCATACAAGTTTCACACAAGACAGATACAAACTTTATAGGATTTATATATATCTTTTCCATATGGGATACTGTAAAACAAGGAATTCATCCTGAGGGGAAAAGAAACAAAAATGAAAAGGTAAAGGAGAGTATTGAAAGGTAGCCTTTCCTAGTTCATATTTTCTGGAGTAACATTCAGTTATTACAGTGAAAACAACAATGAAGAATAATGTTCAAATAATTACAGACTGATCTCTACTTAATAATTCAATATTATAGCACCCTATCTCCAAAGTATTTTTAAGTAAATCATTATTTTCTACTTTACAGAGTTATTAATGGTACTTATGTACAACTCTATCTGATCAGGTCATTCCTGATTTGTTTCCCACTCATTCTTTCTCTAAGCAAGTCTTTGTGGGGTTTATTTTGTTTAATTGTATTTCTGTCATTTACCTGAACTTTGCCGTTTATTTCCATCTCAACAGAAACCTGTGACCCTCTGCCTCAAACTTTAGCACATTGGAAAAGTCTTGCTGGTCTCTTGGCACTTTTTCTGCTGTCACCGTGAAGTTTGGGTGACTGGACAGTCCCATAACTTTGGCAAGGGTCAGTCGACACGCTCCAGGATATTGGTATGTCAGTCCATCAAATGTCTGATATGACCCTGGGCCCCTGATCCAGAATGTTTCATAGCTATTTGGTCTGCATCCTCTTTCTCCATCCTCCACCCTGCATGATTCAAATGACCCACAACCATGAGGCTGGCAAGTCATGGAGCCATAACTGCAGGTACAACGCCTCCCACAGTTTTCGTCTAGTATTACAGTTTGTCCAGAGCGGTAGTAACGGCCCTCAAAGCTGCAGCCACACTCAGCATGAGGGACGCAGACCCCACCACTGAGGATGTAGCCTGAATCACAGATGCAGCTTTCCTGCACAGGGAGAGGACAGTTGTGGGTGGAGTTGGGATAGCTGGACATCCTGTACCTTCAGACTCAAAGTGGCTGTTGGCTGGACATGGGATTTCTAGGAATAAGAGAACAACATCGATCTTTACATCAGTGGCATTTTAATAAAATAATATTTTGAAATAATTTAAATAAAGTGATTAACATACCACAAAAGCCGGGTCTCCTCCAGCTTTGCAGCTGAATACCATTTTGTTGACACTGACTTGCGTACACACTTAAGGCTTGACAGAGAATAGGTTGGTACCCTCCTCCTACACACAGATCATACACACAACTGTCCACAAAGGACTGTGGAGGAAGTTGTTGATGGCAAGCAGCAAAAGGTCCAGAACTACTGCTGAGGATACCACAGTGGTCAGTGTTGCTGTACAATGCTGTCTGTTCTGCAGTGCAGCCAGCACAGGCCAGACCTGCACACTGTGGCCCACAATCAGGGTCATCATCCCCAGATGCTTGCCAGCTGTCAGCAAAAACCACATCAGAGCTCACAAGCTCGCCCTGGCGTGTGCGAAAGTCATCTTGAGGTTGATTGTTGAAGTTTCCACAAAGACCGCATGTTGCATTCTGGTAAGTGTAGGGCACGCTGATTTGGACATAACTATATGCATCATAAGACACCATTAAGCCAAAGTCAGTGCTGACGACCACAGAAAAACCAGACTGATAAACTTGCACGGTGCCATTGCTAAGGGAGAATGGAGTGGATGCAAAGTTCCCATTAACCTGTAAAAACACCAGCATACAGAAAGAGTAAAACATGCATGTCACAAACACATATCACCGTAAGTACAAACTTGATTCTTATTCCATATCTTCGCCTCACCACGACGTCCTTTGACAAGCTCAATTGTGTCATTGTAGACATGCACTTTCACCAGTCGTGTCCAAGAGACTCGAGTACTGCCTCTGTGCTCATTTTTGCCCTCTACTCTGTAGTAGGGCAGTCCACTGTTACATTGCTCAGAGAGAACATAGGTGCAAGTGCCTTGAAAGTGAAACACTGTGTCATCAAAGGTGTAGTAATGGGGATCACCACTTATGGTGCAGGTTCCTCTTGGCACTGTCTGACAGGAGAACTGGAAGGAAGTTTGCTGGCAGAAAAGGAGCACGGCTGGTTGCGGCACTGCAGGCCTGCTGAGGTACAGGTGCACTTCTGTGCACAGGTACTGTCACTCCAGAAGGAATCACCACGCTGCACGGGTAAACCTTTGAAACAACAGAAAAACAACTACTTTAAATGTTTTCACTTCCACTTGAAAACATTTTTACTACTCAAGCAGTCTTAATTTTTAAGGTTTTGAATTAATTTTCTGTTATTATTTTCACAGAGAGACACTAAAAATGAAGGGACTGAGAAGAAGATTATTGTTCACTGTATAACAATACTCTTTCATGGAGTTTTCAGAGAATTTTGATAACTACATTTCTGCAGCTGACTATTGTGTTCAGGCCTTACCATTGAAAGTACAGCCTCTTGATCCACGGTCCGTCCTGAAGGCCCAGCGACCGGGCACATTGACATTGCTGCTGAGACGGAAATTTGAGAACTCTCCTGTTGCATTTTGTGAGAATGATCCAGGGATGGAAAAATGGTGAGTAGACTGGACTGTGTCATATCCAGCCAGAAAATGACAAGTCACATTGTTAAAAATAATTGCATGGTTATATTGTATTTATATATGCATGCATTTCACTTAAAGTAAGAGATGGCCACAAAAATTTAAAATATATGTTTTTACTGTATTATATTTTAAATGGTACCAACCTGTACAGAACGTGTTGTGTAGGCTATTTCCCCATAGTTCATCAGCACAAATGAGTACTGGCCACCAGATATCAGGACAGCTTGGACTGTTGTTTGCTGAAAAAAAGCAACTTCTTGTTTTTAAAGTATATATATTCATAGGCATTATAACCATATACTTCATATTGATTGCATAATTTAGTAAGAGGTGATTTACTGTTCCAGTCAATGGATAATATGCCACCTGATACCAAGTTGCAACAAAGACCCAGTTTGCATTAAAATTGAGTCCTGGAAAGTATTGATTAATGTCCTGTGTAGCTTGCTGGAGAACACTGCCGCTAGTGTATTGGTTGTAGTAGACCTGACCATTTCCTCTGTTGTCTAAATCTGTCCAGAATGGAGCGATGATGTCTCTGAATCCATACATTGGAAACAGTTGGGGGGTGTAGCTAGACCATGGTGCATCAAAGGTCAGATGCCCATTGTGGTTTACCTAGAGAATAAAAACATTCTTGTAAGCAAAAATCAGTATAAATCAGGTATCAGCTGTGGGCAGGAATACACTTCAGACACAGGTGTTGATCAGTTATTATTGAAATGGCGGATCTGATATCCGTGTGTTGGTCTTGTTCCTGCATCATCATGGTAATATTGGTCCAGTATCAATATTGCTTGCATTGCTTCTTTATAAACAATACTTTCTTCTGGAACAAATTGTAAGCATTTCAACTTTCTTGAGTGGGCGTGTGTTTGGGTATCTCCTTCAGGCAGATTTCAAAGAAATATACCAGAAATATTATATAATTCTTATCTAAAAAAATACCATGATTTTTTTATTCTTCACTTTTATTGGGACAGAAATCTTGCTATAATGCAGCCATCTTTTTTTGGAGTCTATGATAACTCATCACTGCTCTATAGCTACATTTTTCTTATAAGCAATTATTGGCCCTACACTCCACCACACATTCAACTATTTTTTTTATATATTTTGGTATTGGATGGAAATGACAAGTATGTCGTGATCCGGGTGAGTGGAGTATTTTTTTGTGTCTCCTCCCCTGGGCGGAGTTGACCTATTTTCCTCTCTGAAATCCTGCCTGGAGGTTGCGGCAGTATTTAAAATGAATAGTGATGATAAAAACCAAGAGAGCGATAACTGTCAGTGATCACTGACTTTTTTAGGGGCTTGTTCACATTAAATAGAACAAGATACAAAGCATTAAAACATGTTAAAAACACAACAACCTTAATAAATGTAAAGTTGTTTGAACCGAAATGTTTCACCAGGTCATCACTTAAAGATTGGATTTCCCACCTGCTGTGAATGTTTTAATGCAGTACAGTTTCTATTATTATCACTCGTCACATCCTTTTTTATGACAGTTAAAATAAATAACATTCATATAAGAAAAAAATTATCTCGTGTAAACTGTATGTGGTGTTAAACTGGCCTATATTAATGTACTTTAATGTCGGTCATAAGGGTGCTACTTCAAGAGCCATATATTTTATGAGGTGGTACTCACTGTGAAAATTTTTAAATCGCTGAGGGAGGTACAGGATTTATGAAATGGGTTTCCATTCTTACATTTCAAGTTTTACTTAATGAGACATTCCCTGAACACCTTACATCAGTTTCGAGATTGAAGCAGAATAACAAAATGCTCATGCATTATAGCCAGCAACCTGCCCTTTAAGTGACGCCCTGTTGCTTGCATTAGTTGATAATACTCTCTGGTGTACTGGGCCTTCTAAAATTGTGGCTAGAATGGTTTGGCTGGGTAGGAGTGGCATTCAGTTTACAGACTGATAAATACTATGCCCCAAAGTATAGCTCCCTGTGTATCCTTCTTTATTAACAAAGCAACTAGGATGAACTATATTACCTAAAAACAGATGGTCATGTTTGCCCACTCTGGTCCGGTCCCCGAGATCGATAATGTTATTAAAGGTTCTTTATGTTATATTTACTTGCCACAAGTCACTGGTTATTTACCTCTATAGAAGTAGCATTCGTATATCAAGATGTATCTTTACAAAACAAACCCACGTTGATCTGCGTGTCCAGGATATCTTTGCTATAGTTTATCAAGCATTCGTTTATTCCTCTGGACACAATGCCCTTCTTTGAACACTTGTATCACAACACCAATGATAAATTTCATGATGTGCGTGTGTGTTAACTGGTATTATGTTTGCTGTAGGTCACATTCCACAATATTGAGACATATCGACTGATAAATCACCCTCGATCTCTTGTATCATGCATAGTTTCTATCACGTGAAACGGGAACCTTGTAGTGACCGTTTAGATTGGATTGTGGTTACTGTTTACTTGTCCTTTGCATAAAAAATATCTATTGTGATTCTAAAATGGAGTTTTCCTCCTTTATTACAGTTACATGAAGAGCCCTCTTTGTGAATTCAAAAAGTGAATAGAAAGCAATGTAGTAACATTTTTACTTTCAAAAAGAGAAAAGAAAGCAAAACTGTCAATCAATTCAGACTGTATTTTCTCACAGTTTACAAGACATTCATATTTCACACATACATTTCTTCTTCATTATTTTTATATTTGCTAATGAATGAATGAATACTACAAAATAAATCATGATGTAACCATGTTAAAATGAACCTGAATGACCTGAAGTTAAAACTCATGAACTGGAAACAGAAGCATACAAGATAGGTTTTTGATTAGATGCTGCCCTCCAGTGTTGCAAAGAAAAACTGCAGCAGTTACAAACAGGAGCACTCGGAGCAAATAAGAAGCATTTTCACAGATGTCAAATATTCAGTAACATCCACTTTTCAGACCATCAGTATTCCTCTATGTATATATAAAAAAAAGTCTTCTGATTCTAGTTTTAATTATTACATTTATACTCAGTTATTATACGACTGCTGAGTTTGCTGTAATTTGTGCATTAACTTGATTTCTCTAGATCAGAATATTTGCAGTCAGCAAACAGACTATCAGGGTCACCAGAGATGTCAAGAGGCCTGGAGAGCTGCTTGCTTTCATTCTTCTTTCTGTAAGAAAACAACCAAGATCTACAGTGAATTGAAACTTGGCTCATGAATACAAGTATCACAATCCACTGATTATGCAGCTGTATCATCTACAAGACTGCCAGTGTTGTAAAAATGTTACCTGTGTTCAATACTAGCGGTCCCAATGAAATGCCTTCACTGTCATGGTAGGAAATATCCCTCGCCACTCTTGCATGGTAACCTGGGTAGCAATGCTGTGGAAAGCAGGGTGATTTCAGCAGATGAAGGAATCCAATAAGTGGTATGAAAGATTTTTTCCCAGTGTTAATACAAATAGTTATAAGTAGTACGTACAGCTGTGCAGTTATTGTGTCTCAAAAGACACAGGTGGACCTGGCAGTGCAGGTAGATAGATGAAAAGTTGGTAAAGGTGAACATCCTGAATGAGAAACGGGCTACGGTGGAGACGCCGTTCTGAACCAGCTCTACTGTGCCATCTGCTGGATTAGGACACCTAGGTAACAGCATAATGCGAAAGTTGCAGTGTTAATGTGCAAACAACTTAGTTATGATAAGAAGATGATTAAAGTTCACCCATCACAAAAGACAAGAAAAGAATAGTTAAGGCAATTTCTTTACTGTGTAGTGATGAGATCCCAGCGCACAGGGTAGCTGGCATCATTAACAGGCGTTGCCCAGCAAGAGTCCAGAATAGTGGAGATCTGCCGCTCATCGATTCCCTGTGTCTGAACCTCAATGTATAACCTCTCATCTATTTCCATTTCTAAATTTCTGTTTCTGGTCAAAGGGAAGTGGAAGCCAGGGTCCCGGAAGGGTATCATCCTCAAATGATAATGGCCCAGACCAGATGGAAGTCTCTTGTTTACAATGCTACAGGAAAACATGATAAAACAAGATGTTTTCAGGATTTGGAATTCATAAAGTGGTCAGGTGTGTGTGCAGTCTGTAGCAAAATATATACAAAAATATGTAACACAAATGAAGGAAATACACAGTTAATGCATTAATAGAAAAGCACTGTAACTCTTAAGTGAATTTATTATAAACAGCATTACAAAGATAGGGTCATACAGCCTAGAAGAAATTACATATAAAAGCGTTCAACCACCAATTAGAACATATTGTAGAAAGTAATTGGAAATGATCAAAACAAATTGAGGTGACAGAGTGGGTGTACAAAAACTGAGCACATTAGAACAACGTTTGTATTAAACAAAGACAGGGTAAAATGCTGGTGATTCACATGGTCATTTAGTCATGAAGACAATCAAACACTGAGATTTCTATAAAGCTTAGCGAGCTATGTACCTTTGGAAAAGTAGCAACCACAATGTCATATAACCAAAAAGCAAAAAAACAAAAAATGTAAGCCAGATGGTGTTGTGGTTATCACCTCTCTACAGGGTTGATGCCAACATCCATAGACAGTGCCTGGGTCAGAGGATAGTCACAGGAGAAGTGCAGGTGGATGCTCTTCTCACGACTTATGAGACCATCATGAGAGTCCACATCCCCGCTGATGGTGTTCTCATAACTGAAATGAGTCCCGTTGCTCTTAAGAGTAAGAAGACAAAAGATTTTAAGCATGTTTTCAAAAATTAAAAATGCTGCCCAGAAGGTTCCTTCAATGTACTAATGTTACCCTCAGCATTGTCCCACAAAGCTGGTCATCATTGTTGAAGTGGAAAACCAGTCGACCATCCTCAAGAGTCCCGTTGCAGGTTTCATCTCGAAGATGGAGGGCATCAGAGTGGAAGCCGGCCTCAAACAGCTGACAGCGGGACAGAGATATGGTGCCAGAACTACTGACACAAGTGATGGCCGAGTCTAAGAAGGAGAGAGAAACACAATCTGATGCGTTATGACATGATTTTTTAAAGCTGAGTCATCAATACTGATTTGAAAGACATTTGTTGACTTGACTGCTTAATATAAAGGCTGACTAATGCAATAAATACACTACAGATATTACTGAAGGTTTAATTAGCCCGCACCATAGCTCTCATTGTTTGGCCGATGGTGGTGCTCATCACAGAAGCAGCCATAGACACCGTCCTTCTCACCACACCACTCGTGCTCTGTGCAGTCCAGCTTTTCACAGGGGTCTGACTCATCTGCAGACACAGAGAAAGGATCATCAGTGATGAATGGCAATGATTTAAATTTTTATTAAATGTCTCATTTGAGCAGTACAAACATACCACAATGCAAAGCAGAGCGCCAGTCGGGGATGTCTAGCCCCAGAACAGAGCAGGTTCTCTCATAGGCGGAGACAGCGGAACACAGCATGCCATTGGCTGGAGTGTAGAGGCAGAGGTCGTAGACACAGGAAGAGAAAAATGGCTCGGGGTCAGAGTGCAGGTGGCAGGCGCTGAATGGACCGGTGGTGTTGGTGATGACACTGCAGAGTTGGGAGTATTCTTCTCTAAAGGTGCAGTCATTCAGTCCATCATCATCTTCATCAGTGGAGCCACATCTGGAAAAGACAAATCATACTGGCATCAGCTACTGCCTTGTTGAAGCATCAGTAGTGATTTCCATTGCAACTCACCCTGATTGGCTGGTGGGTGACTTCCAGCTGTGTCCAAAATAATTATCGTTTTGTGCCAGTGTGCCATTGGGTAAGACTTTGTCATCTGAAGGATCATTGTTAGAGTTTCCACACATCCCTGTGACTCTGTCATGACGGTTTTGGCCCAGTCTGACCAGTAAAGTGCTCTGACCATCAAACTGGACTAGCAAGTCAGAGGCATCAACCACTATGTAGCTTCCCTGCCTTACCACCTGAGCTAAGATTCCCACTGTGGTGGGAAGAGACACATCATTTCCATTTACCTGAGAGGACAAGAGATGCAATAAGTGTGTGTTGTTACTTTTGTGCAGATTAGACTAAGTAGAATGCTATGAAAGTGATAGATAGTTTACCGTTACTCTTTTATTGGGTCCAATCCTGATGTAAACACTTTCTGGATGATTTGAGAGGTATATGTCCACTGCAGACACAAATGACACACGGTTGTTTCCACGGTGATTGTTGGTGGCTATCACCTGAAACTGGGTTTCATTAGTGCCATGGTTCGTGCTCTCAGTGATGATGTAGGAGCAAGTTCCCTGGAAATGAGCCACTGCTCCATCAAAGGTGATGTAGTGTGGATCCCCCCACACAGTGCAGGTGGACATAGCATCGTAACAGCCCAGCTGTCCGTCTCTGATGGAGCACTCTTGTGCAGGAGTGCAAGATGCAGCAGAACATCGCAGGTCATTGGGAGCGTGACATTCACATCTCTGGGAGCAACCGTCTGTCCAGAAGGACTCGCCAGCCTGTGAACCACACCACACCAATTTATAGCCAAATTGATACAACAAATATAGCTCTTAAAATGCCATTCTGAATTCTTTTTTTCATTAATTGTAGGTGATTTAGTGCAGTAATTGCTAGATCACTACAAACTGCAACTGTTAATATACTAAATATTGTGACAGAGCAACTAGTTGTAACTGTTGTTCTTTCTCCCACAGAGAGGACAGATGCTAAATGCCACAATTTCAATAAATATGTGGAACAGAGCTGCATGATAAGGAGTATTTAATTATGCTGATGTAGCTGTATAATCTTCAACTGATTGTTTAATGCGTTCATTTATTTAGGAAGAGATTTTTTTTTAATCTGCAGTTTAAAGAGTTAGAGCATCATTCTGCTTGTATAGCTACATATGAATTATTTTCTTTCTAGTGCTGTAATATAAAACATAGTCATAATAGCCATGCTGAATATATGATAGCAAACAAGATGTTTTTTGGTCCTAGGATTTCAGTTATATGAAACTATAAACTGTAGTTTTGCATTTTGCTTGCTATTTCACAGAATCTACCACATTTCCTGGTATTCATCATGCTTCCTGAAATTTTTTATACGGTTTGGATTTTTTGGGTTATTAACATGGAACTAGCATGTTTTACATTTTGCAGCTCTGATTTCTGGTTATTAGACCTAAACTACCACGTGTTTCCAGGTAACATCACATTTCTTGAAGCTTGTATTAAAAGGTTATTAACATAGGATTAATTCCAGCATTATGTCAATACGGTAATGGTATCCTAATACATTAAAACCTAAAGTCATATTAGTATCTTGTTACCCTATTATTATGAGGTTAGTATATATGAAATGTGTTTTATTGCTAGTGATTGTGACTATACTATTACTAATTTTTTTTTTTTAGCTCATGTACATACATTTGTATCCATATTATCACTTATAATTTATGATCTGTTATTACTTAGATTTAAATGTAATAGTACTCACTAGATCACTTGGTTATTACTCTGTAAATTAAGTCGCAATTATTTGCTATGTCTCTATTTTTATCTTCTTGTTTCCACCTTGTTACCTCAGTATTACCACATTATTACTGAGCTATAATAGACATTATATAATAGGCACTGTTGTTTGTTTACTATTGACTTTAATGTCTCACATCATAGTAGAATCCATCATATTGGCAGCCACAGCTTTCCACTGGGACACACCTGGTCCCACTCTTGATGAAGCCTTCGTCACAGAAACATCCCTCAGAGCAGAACTGCTCACAGGTTTCATCAATGCTACTGGCACAGGTGTGGCCACAGTCAGTACCGCACAGCTCATAATGGCTGTTGGCTGGACAGTCCAATGCTTAATAATGAGAAAAGCGAAAAATGGCAATAATCAGACATCTAATTTTAATGTAATACAATGTGGATATAATGAGTGTTGTCAAATTACTTAAGTGGTGAGCAAATTTCTTGTAAATTTCGATATAAATATAATAAAACGACATGTTGACTCACTGCAGGTGGTGTTCTCCCTCCACGGATAGATTCGAACATTAGCAGACTGACACGCACTGACATATGATTCAATGGCACTGCACAAGAGATCGTGGCCTTGTATTCCTGACAAACATACATCAAACACGCAGTCGTTGAAATATGGTGCCGGGTCCACCTCCTCGTGGCAGAAACTGAAGGGCCCATCAGCTGCCTGGATCACCTCACACTGATCTCTAGCGGGCTGTTCATTGGCACACTGTGGACAGGAGGAGCCACAGCCATCATTGCACGTGTAGTTGCCTGGCACCTTCCAGGCTCTCCCAAACTCATCTGGAGATGTGACTATCGTTCCAGATGGTGTGTGAAAATCATCATTTGGATTTCCATTAAAATTTCCACAAAGTCCGCATATTTTTTCTCTGTGTTGATGACAACAGTTAACATTAGTCCTTGTGTTAGTTTCATAAGGATAAATAGTAAATAAATGACTTATGTAGATGGGATTATCCTGGTTTTTAAAGCATGTCAAATAATAATGACTGTAGCTTTGATGGGTGGGAATTGTACCTGTAATTTGGTGGTACGGAGATAAACACTGCACTATATCCATTATAGGTGACACTCAAGCCGAAATTAGTGCTGGCAACTATACGAGATCCTGTTGCATAGATAGACACGTTACCTTCATTCAAGTTAATAGGTAAATTTCTAGTTACTCCATTCACCTAGAAGAGATATGCAAAGAAAATCAGTGGTTATTTTTTTCTGCTTTTTAATTGTTATTTTTTTCTTTCACAGCAGTAAAAATATCCCTAAAATATATGTAGCTGCCATTTACTTCATAAATCTGATATTATTCATAACAATCATCTAATTAGCAATATCATTAACTACTTACTTGTACCAAACCTCTTCTATCCCTTGACATATGCACATCGTAGCTCCACACATTCACAAAAACTTCAGCTACTGTTGAAAGTGGACGCCCATTCAATGCCTCATTCTTAGCTTCCACAGAAAACTGATTGAGGTCATCAGTGGCATTACAAAGGGTCACCAGAGTATAGCGGCAGGTTCCTTGGAAGTCATAGGCCTTACGATCAAAGGTGATGTAGTGAGGGTCTCCAGAGGAAGAGCAGGTGCCATGGGGGTTGGGATGGCAGCCAAACTCACCCTCCACCACACGGCAGGACTCCTGGGGGCCACAGGAGTTGGGAGTACAGCGGACGTTCCCTGTAGTGCCGTTACAGGTACACAAGCTCTGACATTCTTCACTATCCCAGAACTGCTCACCACTTTCGCGATAGCGTCCTTGGTGATAGCATCCACAAGATGTTGGTGGAACACACTGGTCGCCATTGAGAATAAAACCATTGTTACACTGACAACCCTCCTGGCACACAGTATCACAGGTGAAGGGGAAAGAGAGGCTGGGGCAAGAAGAAGGACAAGACGTTCCACAGAGTTCATAATGGCTGTTTGACGGGCAGGTTAGTGCTGGAGAAAAACAAACGTGTTAATATAAAAAAGGCATTTTTAAACATTTGGAGATCATGGCTAGAATTAATTAAAAAACAGTTGAATGCTTACCACAGCCAGTTGCATTTCTCCATTGTCCTAAGGCAACACCCTTCTGTTGACACATTAGTGCATAATCTCGTAGGACATCACACAGAGTTGATGCTGGATCGCTAGAGCCCCTCATGATCTCCACACATACATCCACCTGCTGCCTTGGGTCAACCACAGACCAACAGGGTACAAATGGCCCATCTGGTGATCTGAGAATGCCACAGTACTCACTAGAATTGTAATTAGTTGTAGAATTTTGGTTCATGCTTTCCACGCAGTGAGCAGCCAGAGAGCCATCTCGCCAACTGTCTCCAAAGTCCTGAGAACTGTTGACCAGGACACCATTGGGTGTGCGGAAGTCGTCATATGGATGACCATTGTAGTCACCACAGAGTCCACCCAGGGAACCATTGTAGACACCAGGAGCAGTGACACGGACAAAGTGAGGCCAGACCGTTTGTACAGTTACATCAAAGGAAGTGCGAATGATGACACTGTAAATGCTGCTGTGGAAGAGTTGGATGCGGTTGGATGGAGTGCTGAAAGGCAGCCTGATCAGCTGACCATTAACCTGTAGGGTCATCCAGTTTTTTGCAGTTAACAAGACTTAAACAGTATTGTGTCCGTGTACACATAAATAAATAATTAAAGGAAGAACATAATTTTAAGTAAGTGTTCCATTCACTTACCTTCACTTTACTGTTCCTTGCCATCTCAATAGATACGTGTATACCCTCTGCTTCAAAATGCAGAATTCCTGCAAAACCTTGCTGGCCTCTTGGCACTTTTTCTGCTGTCACCATGAAGTGTGGGTGACTGGACAGTCCCATAACTTTGGCAAGTGTCAGTCGACACGCTCCAGGATATTGGTATGTCAGTCCATCAAATGTCTGATATGACCCTGGGCCTCTGATCCAACATGTTTCATAGCTATTTGGTCTGCATCCTCTTTCTCCATCTTCCACCTTGCATGATTCAAGTGGGCCACAACCATGAGACTGACAAGTCATGGAGCCATAACTGCAGCTACAACGTCTCCCACAGTTTTCGTCTAGTATTACAGTTTGTCCAGAGCGGTAGTAACGGCCCTCAAAGCTGCAGCCACACTCAGCATGAGGGACGCAGACTCCACCACTGAGGATGTAGCCTGAATCACAGATGCAGCTTTCCTGAGAAGGTAGAGGGCAGTTGTGGGTAGAGTTGGGATTGACACAGGTAGCTGGGCATCCTGTGCCTTCAGACTCAAAGTGGCTGTTGGCTGGACATGGGATTTCTAGGCATAAGAGAACAACATCGATCTTTACATCAGTGGAATTTTAATACAATAATATTTTTGAAATAATGCAAAAAAAGTGATTAACATACCACAAAAGCCGGGTCTCCTCCAACTTGGTAGCTGAACACCATTTTGTTGACACTGACTTGCATACACACTTAGGGCTTGACAGAGAATGGGTTGGTACCCTCCTCCTACACACAGATCATAAACACAACTGTCCGCAAAGGACTGTGGAGGAAGTTGTTGATGGCAAGCTGCAAAAGGTCCAGAACTACTGCTGAGGATACCACAGTGGTCAGTGTTGCTGTACAATGCTGTCTCTTCTACAGTGCAAACAGCACAGTCCAGACCTGCACACTGTGGCCCACAGCCAGGCTCATCATCCCCAGATGCTTGCCAGCTGTTAGCAAAAACCACATCAGAGCTCACAACCTCACCCTCCCGAGTTTGAAAGTCATCTCTACGAATGCCATTGAAGTTTCCACAAAGACCGCATGTTGCATTCTGGTAAGTGTAGGGCAAGCTGATCTGGACATAATGATTTGTGTCATAAGACACCACTAAACCAAAGTCAGTGCTGACAAACACAGAAAAACCTGACTCATAAACCTGCACGGTGTCATTCCTAAGGGAGAATGGAGTGGATGCAAAGTTCCCGTTAACCTGTAAAAAACCAGCAAATGCAACAAGTGAGAAAACTATATCTCGTCATAAAGTGTAGTATTTATCCAGAATCAAAATGACCAACCTTAGCCTGACCACGACGTCCTTTGACAAGCTCAATTGTGTCATTGTAGACATGCACTTTCACCAGTCGTGTCCAAGCAACTCGAGTACTGCCTCTGTGCTCATTTTTGCCCTCTACTCTGTAGTAGGGCAGTCCACTGTTACATTGCTCAGAGAGAACATAGGTGCAAGTGCCTTGAAAGTGAAACACTGTGTCATCAAAGGTGTAGTAATGGGGATCACCACTTATGGTGCAGGTTCCTCTTGGCACTGTCTGACAGGAGAACTGGAAGGAAGCTGGCTTGCAGATTTGTGAAAAGGAGCACGGCTGGTTGCGGCACTGCAGGCCTGTTGAGGTACATGTGCACTTCTGTGCACAGGTACTGTCACTCCAGAATGAAGCACCCAGCTGCACTAATTCACCTTAAAAAGAATAAAAGGAAATGTCCCTTATGCCTAGTTTAAAATTTCCAGACATTTACATTCATAAAGCTATAGGAAAAAAACGTTCACACCTTTTTTTCATATGGTGTCAAATAACAACAGTAATTGCCTCAAGGCACTTTATATGAGCATTAATATAAGCATTAATATAAGAGCATTAAGTATTAAGATAATATTAAGATTAAGATGGGCCCTGATTATATATGAGGAGAAGGATTTTAAATTTGATTCTGGATTTAACAGGGAGAAATATGTTCTCTGTTTTTAGTCCCTGTCAGTACAGCAGCATTTTGGATCAACTCCAGGCTTTTCAGTGAGTTTTTGGGACAACCTGATAATAACGAATCACAGTAGTCCAGCCTTTAAGCGCATGAATGCATGAACTCATTTTTTAGCATCACTCTGAAATAGGATGTTTCTAATTTTAGAGATACCGTAGAAATGCAAGAAAGCAATCCTAAATATGTGTTAAATACAAGCAGTGAAGGACATAACCTGGTCAAAAACAACTCCAAAATTTCTGTTAGTGTTAAGGCCAAGGTAGTCCCATCCAGAGTATGCATCTGGTTAGACATCATGTTTGTAAGATTTTAATGGCTAAGTGCAATCATCTTAGTTTGATCTGAATTTAGAAGCAGGAAACTGAAGGTTACCCAGGTCTTTATGTCTTTAAGGCTACAGTTAAGTCTTATGGCATCATTGACAGAGCTGGAGATCATCTGCGTAGCAGGGAAAATGTACACGATGCCTTTGAAAGATACTGCCTAGAAGAAACATGTATAATGTAAACAGAACTGGTCTTAGCATAGAACCCTGTGGAACTCCACCATAGTTAACCTTAGTGTGAAGACAACTCCCTATTTACATGAGCCAATTGGAGTCTATTAGATAGACATGATTCAAGCACGGGCTTAATTGCTATGGCCTGCTCTAATCTCTGCAATAAAATACTGTTGTTAATAAACGCTCCACTGAGGTCTAGCAGGACAAGTACAGAGATGATTCCACTGTCAGAGGCCATCTGCAACTTTCACTAAAGTTGTTTCCGTACTGTGATGAGCTCTGAATCCTGAATGAAATATATAACAATGCATTGTGATTTAGCAGACTAACCACTTGCAATAACAATAATATGTGTGAAATGAGGCTGGGCAATAAAAGTGTAAATTATTATTCTGTGAAATAATTATTCAAAAGATGTCCCAGAAGCATTGGTGTGTGATGTGCATCACAATTGTGTCACTTCTGTATATAGGTCAGCTCTCATTGCACAACGTCAACCTACTTAGATAAAGAACAGGTATGCAGCTTACTGGTGTAGGGCCAAGTCACTCTTTATTGCTTCAAAAACAAGTTGAGTTTCACCTAACCCAATGATTCCTGGCAACCAAAGTACAACTGGTGCAGGATTCATATTTAAGGGTCCAACTGTAATGTACTGGGAAACCTCATCCACTTCAGTTTTCATTGTCTGCTTTGCATGCATTGCTTGTGTTGAAATATGAAACTTTTCAAACACCAGTGCAGACACCACTAAATCACATCACATTATCAGTGGACATATCCTGAGCGAGGGAGATAGTTCCTTATGCAGTTTGGCACCAAAATGAAGAAGTAACTGTGATAAGTAATCTGTGTTAAGCAATGTGTCCATGTGAATCTTGCCTTAGGATAAGTCAGTTTGTTGGGAACAGCTTCTCTGGCTATCATTCTTTGTTCTTTGCATGACCTATGTTACCATTCAAATTTTTCCAAACCTCTGAATTCTTGAGCTAAACATCCTTTAGGCAGGTAGGAAGAATGTATTTTAAGCCTCCAACTAATAATTTGAAAGCTGATTTCTCTTTGAAACTCCTTCATTAGTTCTTGATTCCAACAACATTAAGGAAAAACAGTCAGAGACTTTCACATTAATAACCTATACCTCATTGCTTTACCGTACTTTTAATGCACTGTGGTTAGAATTCTTGCCTTGCCTATTACAGTTGCACATGACTGTAATGATATATAACATAAAGGTTGCAGAAGCAGTTGTCCTCTGTATCCTGCAGTCTTACCATTAAAAGTGCAGCCTGTTGATCCATGGTCTGTCCGGAAGGCCCAGCGACCAGGTTCATTGACGTTGCTGCCAAGACGAAAATTTGAGTTACTCCCTGATGCAGCACTAGTGAATGATCCAGGGAGGACATAATAGTGAGTGGAGCCAATTGTATCATAACCAGCCTGCAAATGTGAGTCACAAAAATATGATTAATGCATTTAGAAATAATGAATGTTTTTTCATTAGTAAATATGCAGAGTATTAACTGCAATAGGTCTTACCTGAATGTTCAGTGTTGTTGAGGCTATTATACCGTAGTTCATCAGCAGAAATGAATGTTGGTCTCCAGAGATCAGCACAGCTTGGACAGTAGTGCGCTGGAAAATATGAATTCTACTATTATATGTACTGTTTGATCAGTGTTCTGCTGGATTTACACCTAATTTTGTTATGATAGGCTTTTGGTGTATCACTGTATCAAATGTGTTAATTCATAAGACATTCGTACTTCAATTTGAATGGTCTAGATTTCAGATAATTACTATTACCGTAACCATCTTAGTTTCTTAGTATGAAATGCTTTAGGCCATCTTTAGCTATCACTTTTTTTTAAAAAGCGCAATATTCAAAAAGAATATTTGTATGAAATCTGTCACAGGAATTTATGTCTTTATGTCTGGAAGATGACACTAGATTACACTAACCTACTGTTCCCGAGTTAGTAAAGTAGGCAACAGACTTTCACGTATACATCACACATAAGCACATAATTTATTTCCGAATTTAGCAATCTGACTTACTGTTCCACTTGTGGGATAATAGGCCACCTCATACCATGTTGCAACAAAGACCCAGTTGGCATTAAAGTTCAGTCCTGGAAAGTATTGATTGATGTCCCGTGTAGCTTGCTGGAGAACAGTTCCACTTGTGTATTGGTTGTAGTAGATCTGACCATTTCCTCTGTTGTCTAAATCTGTCCAGAATGGAGCAATGATGTCTCTGATGCCTTGTGGGAACCTCTGACTTCTATATTCACTTAGTGGACCAGTAAATGTTAGGTGTCCGTTATGATTGACCTGGAAACAAAAGAAAAGAAAAAAAGTATTTCCTGTCACGACATCTAGATAAACAGATTGAGATTTTCTTTTGCAAACCACGTTTTATATTGCAGTTAGTGACAGGAAATTTAATTAGACAGCAAAATATTTGTATGGTACATATGTGGTACATGAATTGTTAATGTTAATTTTACATACGTAAATACTGTTATATGTCCGCCCAAAATAGAAAAAAGGTCTTAGCAGGGTAATCTGTGGAGAACTTCCATCATCGACCGCAGAGCTTACAGTTCCAGATGTTGGGTAAAGAGGTCCTAAGAAGCAATTAGGTAGATCATGAAAAAAGATTCAGACAGACTCATTTGGTCAATATTCTCCAAACATACATATAAAACATATTTCTCACAGGCTTTCAGTGTTTACTCCTATGAATGTGTAAATATGAGGCTGATATAAATTGATGATAAAACGATGAAAGTCAAATCTTTAGAGAAAGTTTTGAAAAGATGCAAACTTACTGACAGCCTGAGTAGTGACTACACCTGCACATGAAACAAAAACAGAAAATACAGAAAATGATGACAAGTTCTCTACGATTGCAAGATTTTAATTTCTGATCCAAAAACTTTGAGTGATCACTTTGGCAAAAATAAACACACCATAAAATGTATTGAAGGAACATAAATAAAACTACTAACCTGTCATTCCCAAAAGCAACACAAAAAACATGATTTGACCCGCCATTCTGTCAAATCAGATCTCTTCATTAAACAAAGAAAATTTTGTTTTTTATGTATAACCTAAGTACAGAGCTAAATTCAGATGAATCTGTTAAATCTTTGCATAATATTAGTTGTGAGTCTCTCATACTCCTTTGAGACTGCAGAGGACACACAAGGCTTTATATAGTTGGGGCTATTTACCTAGGAAATGTAATCTAATACTCCACCATAGGATGCTCAGAGAAGAGTGACGTCAGGTACCGTTACCGTGGTTAATAGTCACGCAGCAACTTTAACAGCCATTGTCATGAGCATTTCGTTTCAGTAAGTAAGGAAAGAGATGACAAGCTTGTTAAGACATGTACATGGGTGAGAGCTCTGAGTGAGACTCACACCCAGCTGTAGTCCGCCGCCTTTATTTATACACTCGTTTACACAATGTATAGTTTCATAACTCTGACAAGGGCAAAGGCGTACTTCCCCTTTCGATAACTCTTCTGCATGTCTTCGTCCTCGTGAATATGGCATAATCTTCTTGTTTCAAGTTCCTTAGGCGTTTCCTGTTTTTCTCTAAAAGTAGTTGAAACACTGGTTTCACAAGCAGTTATACAAGAGTGGTTATTTTCCACTGCAGCAATATGTGTGCTAAAGATGTAAAACATAGGCTTTATAAAAGTATAGTAAAACAAGTAAAAATCTCTTAACAGCCATAGATACAGATCTCGGACAAAGGGTTTACTGCTGACATAGTAGATCATTCTCAAAATATTAGTGATGGTAAATACTGTACTCACAGTCAGGAAGAGGGAGTGGAGGAAGATAAAATGTTTTTTCCTCATTAAATTTGCTGCATGAAGAAAATCGAAAGTCTGGCTTGTTTTTGTCTATGTTGACTATACATAACAGGAAAAATATGTGAAATATAAATATAAATACAAAATATAACAATTCAGCTGTTTGAAAACTATAACTTTAATCTCAGCCAATCTGATTTACTCAGGAACAAATAAACACTGAAAGAAGCCAAACAATAACATTTTTAAGTTATTTAAGAGACTTATATATCATGTTTAACCTGAGTAGAGAAAGTCCGCGGGGCGATGTGAAAACGATGTGCCGGGAGTCCGGTGTTCTCGCCAGCTCTAGTGAGCTTTGAACACCCAGTCAGCTTACGAGCTGGTGGGTAACAGATGTCTCTGAAAACCGGAGCACTTTTGCGAATATGTGATGTCTTGATAAACCAAGCAGATATTTGAAGTTTACAAAGCTACATTCTCACCTGAAAATATGTTATTTTGTCACCCAGAAAGAGTAATATTTCAGACTCTTTAACTGTGCTTCTTTCCCATTGCCATGTTTGAAAAGCATTATTATATTATTATACAAATATTATAAATAATAATTTAAATAATAAAGTATTAAAAAGAGTTTAATAAGAGTAATATTACAACTAAGTAGCTGCCGCATTGCTGGAAACTGGAATTGGCTGGGCTGCACTATGAATTCTGGGATATGGTGGGCCATGAAGGATACACCCGACCTATCCTTCAAATCTGGGGAAAAGGAGGACGCGTTTTTCATTTGGAGCAGCCTTCAAATTGGGACAGCCTTCATCGCGTCGCTGTGACGTAATCGGCCTTCAAATGCAGCCTCCAAAGCATGCAGGCCCTGAATTGAGATACAGCCATGGTCTTAGTGTTTTACTTCCTGTTTTATTTTGACAGAGTCTCGTCCTGCATTCAGTGTGTTCAGTTTTGCTTCCCGTGTTTCGTCATGTCTAATTCATTCCTGCTGTGTTCCCCACGTTTCTACTTACCTTGTCTCTCCTCATGTGTATATATTGTGTCAGTTTCCAATTGTCCCTTGTCGACGTGCCTCCATGTCTCAACTGCTCAGGGATTTCCAGGCTTTCCAAGTTTAATGTTTCTTCTTTTCCCAGTTTAGGTTTTTGTGATTAGTTTCTCGTTTAGTTGGTTTTCTTGTTTGTTTAATGTTTTGTTATCGGCCATAATAAACAGCATGCTTTAAAAAAAAATCTAGTTTCGCCTCTCATCCTTTGCATTTTGGGTCCTCTGCCACTGAAAATCGTGACATGCCCACGTTTCGGACTGCATTTAGGGGCCAGATCCACATCAACATGAGGGGTTTGGGCACAGCATTGTTTAAACACCAATGCTGATCATGTTCATCCCTGTATAACTACCGTCTACTAATCTTCTGACGGACGTTTCCAGCAGGATAATGTGTCCTCATGATGGGGCTTTCCAGTAGTTTACTGTTTCCATGACAGGGGTCGGTAACACATTTAAGCCATTTTATCGCTCGAAAAAATCCCTCACTGTTAATCATTTGTAGAGCAATATTTCATATTTGTACTTCCTTGTGCTCTTACCTATGTACCTGCTTTTGATTCGATTTCAGGCATTTGCTGTATTACATATCACATTATGGCACAGTACAGCAAGAGAATAAGCACTGTTTTTCAACTCATCATGAGTGTACCTCTGAAAACAGCATCTTTATTCATTTAAAAATTAAATGAATATGCATTGCATTTTAACTGTCAGGTTTATACCTAAATTTAAGCACAGATAAGGAACTATAAGACTGATTGAATGGCATATTCATTATAGTGTATAATATAAATATATTCATATCAATATTCACCTGCATAATGATAATGAAAAGAATCATCTGAGTTTATTGTTCATTTCAAGTCCTTTGTGAATCCACTCAGGATTACAGTAATCATATGATTTATGTGAACAGAAGTAGCAATTGTGATACTTGCATTAAATATTATTGCTCTCTCTATATATTATAATAAATTGTCACAGTTATCATAAACATTTAGTACACCTTGTTAGCCCGAAGCTACATTTGATCATGCCACAAATGTTGCATTGTTTTACTACTTCCAGTCTATAGTTTTGTTCTTTTGAACATTTCTTTTGTAGTTTTATGGGTGTTGTTTTCAGGGTTTATGGCTTTCATTGTACATTTTACACTAAGATTTTTATTAAATGTTTTATGTGGTTATGAAAAGGGGCAATGATTTTGCAGCAACAACATCTTATTGTTCAGAAAGCGAGGGAAAACACTCTGGACCAGTTAAAGTTGGGCATTTTATCAAGTGTTATCCAGCCAAGCCTTTCTTGTTCTCAAATAAAGTTATTATGTCTTAAAGGTTTCATTTTTCTAGGAAATGAGTGCAGAGGTGACTGACATTTTATTATGACATGTTATTGCTCACTATGTATTACAGATACATAAAGAATCTTCTTATAGAGAAGCTAGATTTTATCATGTGACTAATGTTGTATTTCTTTAACTATCATTTTAATTTTTTTCAAGGTTTATATGATCTTCTTCACTGTACTAGTTTTACATTTTACAGTAACCTATTTTGTGACATTTTGCGATGTGGCTGTGAAAAACAGCAGTGTACTTGGAACAGAAAATATTTTTTATTGTCCAGGAAGGAGGAAAAAACCCAGCATTAGTAAAAGCTGAACATTAAATCAAAATCCAAGTGTTATCAAGCCAAGCCTTTTTTGTTCTCAGATAAACTTGTCATGTCTTGAACGTGCCACTCGTTCCTCAAACAAATGAGCACAGGTGTGGTTTATGATCAGTATGAACTGACAGTGACTCATCTGGTAAAATGTTTTGTTTGCTGATTGTGAAATGTAACAGCTAAGAGAGCACACTGTGTACAAATAACTTCAAAAGTCCAAAACTGAAAATTTTTATCCTACAAATTCACGTAAGGAACGTTACAGCCTGTCACGATCCTGGGTCTTATGACCCAGTGTTTTGAGTTTTAGTTCTTTTGATGTTTATTGTATGTTTAAGCTCATTAGGTCTCCTATGTTCATTTGCTTATTAGTTCCCCCTTGTGTTTTCAACCCCTGTGAAGTCTCCCTTGCCCTTCATGTGTTTCATGTCTGTGAGTCTTATGTTGTCAAGTTCACGTTGTCATGTCTGCGTGTCATTGTTTCCTGTTTCATTTTGAAGGGGTCCTGTGTTCCTATGTTCAATGTTTTTAGTTTTACTCTCTCCTTGTGACATCGTTATGTTCATGTGTGTCAGCTGTTTCTCCATGTGTTCCCACTTCCCTCATTATCCTCCTGTGTGTATTTAGTCCGTGTGCTTTCAGTCATTCCTTGTCAGGTCGTCTGCGCATCCACGTCACAACTTCAGGTAGCCATGTCAGTTCACCATGTTTAAGGTTTTTTTCATGTTTAGTTTTAGTTCACCCAGTTTAGGTTATTGTTTAGTTTCACCTATGCCCTTTGTTTGTTCCTGGTTTCCTAGCCTCAATAAAAGGCTTGTTTTTTGTTAAATCCACGTCACGTTCAGTTTTTGGTCTGCGTTTGAGTCCTCTCTTGCAAACACATACAGTCTGCCCCAGACTGTGACACAGCCATTAAAAAAAAAAAAAACCCTTCCCTTTGTTTTGTTTTTTTCCAGCTGATACAGTGGCAGATTGATTCATATTTGGAAGAAACACATACTCAAAATCCCCCCTTGGTTTTGATGCACTTATAGCTCCATGACACATCCTAGAATTTATCAACAGAACATATTTTATTGCATAGTTTCGTTGCAGATGTTCTTATCTGCAGCAAGACAGATAAGATCTGTGAGATAAACTTGTTAAATATAAGCTTTTTAATGATTTTCAAAATTTCAACACTTGCTTGATGATTATTGACAAGCATAAATAGTAACATGTAACTATATTTAAATGTCACACAAACATATCGCATATAATGCAAATGTAATTTTATTTTGTAAGTTTGGTGTTGGTTGAGAGAGAGGGACAAGGATATGGTCTCTAAAATGTAGTATGTATTGCACGGGAAGCAGGCAAACACATTCATAGATGTCCCTCATTTTTATATTATTGACATTTATTATTGCAACAATTATTTGCTTTGTATTGCAGTATTAGTAGTATGCAGTATGCAGTATGTAGTATAGACATCACATTTTGGGTTGTCTAGACCAAATACTCAATTTTGCTCTACAAGGGCCTGATATCCACTTACGAGGACATTATGCTGCCACTGTTCTATTGAAATTTAAAGCAAATGTCCTCGTATGTGGACATAATGTGGAAACATGTGGAAACAATAATCAAGTTTAAAAAAAATAAAAAATAACGTAATTCCTTGTTTTTACATTCATCAGGTCCCAATCAGCCCAAATAGCAAAGACAAATTAAAAATGATAGAGTTCGGGTCTTAGGAGGATACTGCATATATCATTTTCTTTAGATTTAAAGAAAATGTACTACATACCTTACCATAAATACAGAAACACACCTCAAACAAAAAGCCACTCAGATGAAAAATTACAATTAAAAAATTCTGAATAATGAATGATTTAAAATTATTGATCCTTTTTTATCTGGTTAGTTCCTAGACCAAAGTTTTGGCAGCGAGCCTTTTGACCAGCAGGGTTACCAGCATGCTGGCAAGGATCAAAGTGCCTAGCAGGGCCAGCAGAGGTGTCAGCTGGCCTAAAGCACTGCTCAGTTGCATCACTGGGTAAACTTTATGTCATCTATAATAATATAAGTTTGAAGGCATAAGAGCTTCAATGTACTTCTGCTACCTGGCCTTGAAACAAGTAGTCCAAGTGAGATGGATGCAATATCATGCATCCATGCCATGATACCATGATAGATTTCTTGTTCAAACAGTTTATTCATTTATTAGAGAAATAGCTTGGGAACTCAGTAAGTAGGAACAAAAATAGTTTAAGGACATTTTCTCAAACAAAGAGGATTTCATCATCTGCAGTTGATAATACAGGCTAAGTAAAAGAGCTGCTACATCAAAAAGAAATCAGCAGATCCAGAAGGTATGATACTGACTCTTTTCATCTATAGAGGTAGAGGTACACTTCATGTACTCATTAGCATAAAGTTCAAAAGCCTGCATTATGGTGCTTGGTGCACACTAGTTTATTGGGCATCTTTTATTGAGAGTGGTTATACCACTGTTGTTGTATAATTAGGTTTAAGAGTCTTTCATATGTTTGCCATCTAGCTAAAAATGGTTAAAAGAAATGTTAATGAAATAAGTAAGATTACAAATCTGGATTAAATGTTTTGGAAAACTCAGGAATGTACCAAATAACTCACATTTTAAACACAGTTTGAGGAATAAGTGCTGCCAGATATTTATGAAGCACAGAGTAATACACACAACCAGAAAGGACTGTGGGTGTTTTGGGGCAAAGAAAATCCACTTATTGTTACAGTTCTACAGAACCACATCATTAAGATATTATATCATGTGCACTGGCTACCAGAAACATGTATCAAGAATCCCTGGACCAGTGTTTATCAGTAGAGGAGCTGTTAACACAACATATTGTTTAATTTGAATGTAAGATGTGGATTAGGTTTTCAGGGTTTTTAAATTGAACACAAGCCTCGCTGATGTTTGAACCAATTTTCCACCATAAACAACTCTTCCTTGAGATATTTTTTAGATTGGACTGTATCGCTTTTTTACTTTTGTTGCTCAATGTGAGCTCCCACGTAGCAAGCACACACTCAGAAATTAAAGTACAGAAATGTACCTATAGGGGTACAATGTCTTGTCACTGGGGTGGTACCCTCTAAGGTACCGTTCTGTACCCTAAACTGTGGGTACTGATTTGTACCCTTGTAATTTGTACCTTTTACACGTCAAACCTGTACTTTAAAGGGCAAAGTTGTACCCTTAGTACAAAGTACAAAAAAGAACCCCTAAAAGGAGTACAAAAATGTCTTTCTAAAGGTTCAGTATCTACACACAGATTTCCTATATTTTTCCTCTCAAGATTTGAAAAATTGAAGATACAAAGTCAAAAATACTTGTCACATTTATTACCTTCTTAAATACATTGCTTAACTGTTACATACAAACTGTTATCAACAGAGTATGTGTCATAAGCTGCAACATCAATTTCCTGTCCAGGTTTTAGCAACGTCCATTCACTATCAACTCTAACACTGTATGAATGAAAATGGTTGTCATATAACAGAGGAATGAGAATTTTTCCACAAAAGATCCACATTGTGTCAATATTAAATATGTACTTAATTTGCCAGAACAGAGGAATCTTCTCTGAATGCAGTACATCAATGACAAACACATCTCTTACACAGTATTTGACACTGTTCACAATTACTTCTGACACACGCTGGAAAGCTTTCTTAGCACTATCAACTTCAGAAAAGCCACAATAGACTGTCAGTGCTTGTTGCAGTTCCAGTGGTAATGACAAAAATGGTGTAGTCACACTTTTTCCAAAAACATTTTCAAATTCACCAAGTAAACTTTTGTTAGAAAACTCCCAGCACTGTCTGAACTGATGTCTGTTGCTCAAAGTTGTAGCAATGTTCATAAAATTTCTACAATTGCGGGACAACGTTTTGAAATACTGGTGCTTACTTTCAAATCTCATACACCATAACAAACGTAGAGGGCCGAACATTTCAATCAGTCTTGCATAGTGGATTAAATAATGACACTTTGGTGTAATTACATCCCCAAATACACTTTTCAGTTTTGTGAGAAACTCATGGACAAGCAACTTCAACAATAAAATATTCTCTTTTCGCACTTTTTTAGCCATTACAATCTCTGTTATTTCACGACATAGAAGAAAAACATGCCAATATTTACAATTAGGTGGCACACGGTCTGCCATCAGAAATGGCAGCAATCTGAACAGGCACCACTTTTGAGATGCTGATCCAACAATACCAACACTCTGAAGTCTCTCTGATAACTGTACTGGTTTGTTTGTTTTGTCATTCTGACCAATGGGAATTTTTTGCAATTCTTCATTGATCTCTCTAATTGTAATATGCTTCTCAGTGTGGGCTTTACAAATCACTAGTTTCATAACTAGAGGAACTACACCTTCCAACAGATCATGCATTACATCAGGTGGTAAAGCTTGCGTAACACTGAAATAACTCAGTCTGTCAAAAGGACATGAACTATTTACACCATATATTGTTTTATCATCCGGAAATTCTTGGATTCGTGCAAGATGATACTGGTGAACCTCTGATGTTCTTAAAACAAAGCTTTCTTCCTCAAAGGATTGTTTCATATCTTCATAAGAAGCCATGCAATACCGACAAATTCTACCAGTGTTAAATGACATAGAAAAACCACCAATCATGTGAGCTGATAAATTATCACAAGATAAAGTTGCAAGAGCAGCATGAATAGTGTGTTCAGTTTCATCAATGGTAAAAGTAAAGCCATCAGTGGAAAGTTTTTCCAAATCATCAAGCAAAGGTTTAAGGATAACATGCCAACCACACCGCTTAACGAAAGAATAGCGTACCAATAACGCTAGATGAATGTGTCTCTGCTGAGAAGTGTACCTTTTGTCCAAATTGCCTACAGTGTAATAAAATGCACTAAGTTTGTGTTTGGATCGTTTAGATCCTAGGGGATTAAGTACTTCAAATTCATCCTCATAAAAATGGAGTCGCAGTGCATTTGGGTTATCCTTGAAGAATTGATGATGTCTGAAGATTTCTCCATCAGAGTAATCTGTTAGAAATTCATCAGTTTCCGAATTGCCACTTGAAAAAATGTGATCTTGTATATCTTCATGAGAAAGATAATTTTTTAGCACCTTATCAACAGGCACATATGAATACGAGCCAACTGTATGACCCACAGAGTCTCTTAATTTGCAATGAACAGGCTCTGTCATGTTGAGCTTTGATTTGCAATGTTCTTTGACCAAATAAGGAGATCGAATAGCTGTTGAAGCCTTCTCAAAAAATTCATTTGAATGCAGGACATTTTTAAGCTCTGGACACAAAGACACGTCAAGACCCATTTTCTCTAAATGATATGCTATAAAAGCATCGTAGTTCTCCTTGAAAAAACACATCAGAAAATTTACGTCTTCCACAATTTCTTCCTGAACAGAGACTGGTAAAGAATTTTTCTCTCTGCACTTAAGAATGAACTTGAATATGTATAACTATGTAATAATCTAGAAATTTCAGACCTACTATTTATCAGCTCAAACATCAAAAGACATGAATGCTTTAAAAGCATCAACATCAGCTCTTCTCTGACAGCATGGTGGGAGTTTCTAAAAATGACAGCGTCCTCATTAATCCCATGCAAACGTACACCTATCTGGAATAACCCTGACATATTACAAAACAATAATATGATTAATTTTCCAGAATGGAGTTGTAAAGGAATTAAATACTTAGAACATATATTAGAGGGAACAGAATTTATTCCATTTGACAGACTAGTTACACAATATGGGATCAACAAGAAAAGATTTTTAGAATATCAACAAATTAAATCCATAGTAAAAAAGAGATTTAACCTCAGTCAAGCTGAATTACAAACACCACCAAGTGCGGTACACTTTCTTACTCTTAAATCCCCCAAATTATTATCTAAAATATACAGAACACTTTCTAAAATAGATGAATCAATATCCCTTCCTATTGCAAAGTGGGAAGCAGATTTATCAGTAAGCTTAGACCAAAACTTCTGGTCTCAGGTATGCTTAAAAACCTTTAAATTGATTAAAAATCCCAGTCTGCAATTAATACAATACAAAATACTACATAGAGTGCACTATACAGGTCATCGGATGTTCAAGATGGGCTTTACATCTTCCAACAACTGCTCACACTGTCAAGGCAATACACCAGACAATTACATCCACGCCCTTTGGTTCTGTCCACCAGTGCAGAAGTTTTGGCGTGAGATATGTGAAGACTTATCAAAGTGTCTGAAATGTAACATTCCAGCCTCCCCTTTAGTGTGCTTGCTGAGCAACTTGGATGAGGTCACTGCAGAAATAAACACAGCCCACATTGTTTTTACAGCCCTATGCATTGCCAAGAAAACGGTCCTCCTTAACTGGAAAAATAAAAATAATCTTAATTCTAATCAATATAAAAACCATCTAATAGATCACATTAGTCTTGATACAGCCTCTGCCACCACATTTGATCAATCCCTTTGGGCTCCTTTGATCGGCTTCATCACCTAGTGGGGGTGGGGGGTCATGGTTTGGTCCTGCCTTCGCTATTGTGGTTGATGTGGAGGTTGGGATGGGCTTAGGGCGCCAGGAGAACCCCTAGAGACGTTATCCCTGGAGGGCACAACCCGGGGGTTGTGGTCATAACCTGGTGAGTGGCTCTGGTCGCTCTTAGAGGGTGTTCTCCTCGTGGCTGCGTGCAGCGGGGCTGGGGGATGGTCTGTACTGGCGGACGTAGGTTACTGGCCTGGTAGCCTGGCTGCCCCTGAGTGGATCCGGGGCAGGCGGGGGGCTTGGGGTTCGGGGGTGCTTCGTCTCGGTGATGGGGCTCTGGCTGGGCCTTGGGGGCTTCGGTCCTCGTCGGTGTGTCGCCGAGGTTGTGGGCCGGTGGGTGCACGGGGGCTCAGCCCTGGCGCAGGGGGCCTCTGGTGCATCGACCTAACTGGGGGACTCTTCAACTGGCAGGGAGGTTGTTCCATCCTTGCAGAAGTCCACTCTGCAGGTGGGGGAGAGACACAGGAGAGGTGGAGAATAAACCTAACCTGGGTGTCTGTTGTCTTGTGTAGTCTGGAGATGATTGAATGTTGGGGTGGGTATAGTTTCCTCTGCGGTGGGGTGGGGTGGGCTTCCCCAGGTCCTGTGGGGCTTAGCGGTGCTGCTGCCGTGGGCCCCGATCGGGATGGGCCTGGGCTCCCTTGCCTTGGTGGGTACTAGAGGACGGGGGTGCCTACTGGGGTCAGCCGGGGAACTGGCCCTAAGGAGGGGCATCTTGCCCCTCCCTTCTTTTCCTCCCCATCCCCGGCTGCCTCCCTCTTCCCGCTCCACCACACCCACCCACACAGGTAGGGCCTTGGGGTGCGGGTGTGTCACCAGGGTGCAGGGGAGGCATTCCCCCCCCCTCTGTCCCCTTCTGGCCACCTGTGCCTCAATTTTATTTCACAACTTAGACATCCACATTATTCACACTCTCATAACACACACACACATATATATATATATAGGGCCTTGAGGGTGATCACGTTAACGGCGTCCAGAGGACGGTCTGTGTATTCAACCCTACCTCTGGCGCCGGTGCCCACCTCTCAATTTTAAATCCATGTAGACATTGAGGGTTCTCGGGAGGGGCCGTGCTAACACCTGCTGCTCTCTGGCAGCAGCACCATGCCCTCCCTTGTTTTAAATGCACTGTAGAACAACACGCAGCAACACTACACATGAGCGGGAGGAGGGAGGTATGGGGTCTTCACACACCCCCGTTCTCTACTAGCCATCGGGGCGGGGGGCTGGGAGGAGGTGTTGGCTGTCCGATTGGCCTCCCTGCTGCTGCGGAGCCTGGGGCGGTCTGCTTGCCTCCACCCCGGGGGAAAGGGTCACATCTCTTGGGTCTGGGTGCCGTTTCCCCCTCTGGGGGCGAGGGTACCTGGACCCGGGGCATAGAGTATGTTTGGGGAGTATGATTGTGTGTACATGTCTATGTATGTCTATCCCTACGTTGGGTGAGTGCTGAGTGTTTGTATATGTGTGCATGAGGGTGGGAAAGCATGTTTATGTCTGTGTGTGCCTGTTTGTCTGTGTCTATATGTCAGGTCGGGTCTTAGACTCCACCTCCCTGGGTACTCCCAGGCCCTCCAAGTGTGGAGGCCTATCTCCCCTCACCACACTCCCTGCTGGTAACTGATGCCCTCAGGGGTTGGTGCATTGGTGGTTCTTGGTGTCCGGGGCTGGGCGCTCAGGTATGCACCGGCTCACTCCCGGTGGCTACTTGGCGGGGCCCGATGCCTGTCGCTCGGTCAGGCCTCTTCCGGGGCAAAGGGGGCCCTCGGGCCTCCGGCCTCGGGGCCTGCAACTCGGTTCACTCTGGCACAGCTGGCTGCCGGCAGAGCCGGCGGGCACGCCGGTGCAGCCCCCTCTGGCTTCTGCTCCGTGGCTACTGGGTGACCCCCTTGTCTGGGGATCTCCTCAGCCCTTCCCAGGAAGGTGGCACGGATGCCCCTCCGGTGGTACTCCTTGGGCTCTCGCACTCTGGGTCCTCTGGATGTCTGGAGCCTGGATCTCCTCCATGCCTGCTTCATGCCCTGGGGGACGGGGCTATGGGCCTCCACACCCTCTAGCAGACCGTTACATGGGAAAACCTTTTGTATACAAGCGCGTTGATCCACACAGGTGTGCACACGGGTGTTCACTGTTCGTAGACATAAACTACACCTTTCTTAGCTGCTACTTCAAAGCACCTTGTGCGCTGTCTGTCCTGCGTGTTGCACAACAACTTTCAATATTTAGTATTTACTGCTGTTCACACTCAGCTAGATTAACGTGATGGTGTTGTGTTTAGTATGTTGCTTTGTTTTTGTTTGGTTTTTTTTGCTTGTCTTCTCTTCTTTTTCTCTCAACAGGTGATCCAGGAGATTTTTTTTTTTTTTCTTTCTCTTTGTCTTTGTAAGTGCCCTTTCTCACTGTCCCTTTTCCCTTCTGTTTTTCTTTTCCTTCCTCTCTTTCTTTCTCCCTTTCCTATCCCCCAGTCATGTCTGTCCCATCTGTAACAACTGAAAATAAAATAAATAATAACAACAAAGTTTGATCAAATGGACCAATACGGCAATGCCATGATGATCCATTTGGCAAAATAAATCCATTTGGTATCCTTGTTGGTCTTCAGACAACAATTCTGACGGCTTAAGAACCAAATGGGACAGACAAAAAAAAAAAAAAAAAAAAAAAAAAAGAATGAACTTGAAAAGACTGTCTCTGAAATTTATCAAAAATTCATCCCAGGATGGAGGGGTTTCAATATTTTCAGTTATGTCATTTGCAAATTCATTTGGGTGTGGACTGACTACCTCCTGCTCATTTTCATCTAAGTCTTTATGGGGACACAACACCTGTTCTCTGTGTTTCCTATACACATGTCGTCTGAAAGATTCATATTTTTTGAAGGAAGAACAGCAGTCACTGAGTCCACAAGTTATATCAAAATTGGCGTCATGGGAATGAATAAGTCCTATGTGCTGAATAAGCTTTGTCAAACTAAAGGTTCTTCTGCCACATTTGGAGCACTGATATGGCTGAGGCATGGTGGTCAATACAGAAGATTTATTTGTCTGGTGACTGTGATTGGCAGAGGCCGGTCCTCACCCTCATCTATTTTCACAATGTACTTTTGGAGAAAAATCAGGGTGTTCTTCAGATGTTTTGGGTAAGCAAGGTTGAAGACAAAATACAAGCAGAAAGAAGAGATGATTCCTTCAAAAATACACGAGGTTCTGCACACTTCACTGCCATCCAACTTCACAATGTTTGGAGCGCTTCTGGAGAACACTGGTTTCCAGTCTTCATGAAGTAGCTGAACAGTTGGATAGGGGGTTTTAGGATGAACCTTTGAAGTCAAAAGAGAAGGTAGAGGAAAGCAATATCTTAGTCTCTTAACAAAAGATACATTTGTTTTCCTTTTATATAGACTAAATATTTTAATACACACACCTCTCCAAGTATGACAAAGAGATCCAGTTTCTCCTTGAAGACGTATGGCAGGAATAAAAGTGCAGCCCTTGTGTCAAGATCTGCAAAAAAAAAAAAAAAAACACAAGATCACCCATGCATTTTATCTGGCATTTCTGGTTACCTATAAAAATTATATAAAATGGAAGCCTTGAAGTTAAAAAAAAAAAGCAAATACCTGGTAGGTCATCAGTGAGAGCCTCCTCTCTTGCATCAAGGTAGAGCTGGTACAGTGGGGTTTTCCCTCGTGTAAGGTCAATCACCTTTGCTGCAACACATGAGAGCCCTTCACGAAATCGCTGGCTTACATTACCCGTTGTTGGTTGGATCCACCCGAGTTCGTTGCACAGCTACAAGTAAAAAATTCATTTTCAGTACAAAATAACAGTGTATGAAAATGAAATAATCTAAAGTTGATATTAATTATGTATGGTGCTGCATAATTATTTTTTTATAGAATTTAACAACAATACTGTAAGAAGTTACATGAACATACAAAAAAAGGAAAGAGGGACAGATGAAGAAAGCAAGGTCAAGGGCAAATAAAATTTACTACTATAAACATGTTAAATGTGACAGCTATTTCCAAGTTCAATTCAGCTTTCTGACTTACACCAGTAGGCATCCCTAAGAAGGGGTACTTCTTCAACACATCCTCCACAGGCATACCATCTGCAATTTCTTTTTGCCGCCAAGCAAACGTTTGCTGCATACGGTTATGAACCACCATGGTATCTGGTTGCATCTTCTGATATTGGCACTGTAAGACCTTTAAGTGGGCGTCTATGGATAATAAATCCTCTCCTTGGATGCATGGTCCCTTGAAAGAAAGCAAGAGTGAGAAGAGAAAGTCAAAACAGATTAGAAACCCAACATAAGACTAAATATACAATTAGAGCTGACACGATCTGTGCATCACAAAGAACTCGTATCGGTTAAAGTTAACCGATACCATGAACCAATATTTAAAATATGGAAACTCTGAAATAATTTCACATAAAATCTTAATTGTTAACTTGAAATTTTAGTTTTGGAGTCATATTTAAAATGTTTTGTTTTTTTTAAATCTAGTTCACCCTCTTTTAGCGCCTTCCAATTAATAATTTTTTGTGAGGTAGAAGTATTAGCACTGGTACTTTGTATTAGCAAGTGCTCTAATCCAAGTATTGGTATTGTTTCGGTTTGAAAAAAGGGGTACAGTTGCATCCCTAATCCTTAGTTTTAGATGTAATAACAGATGCAAGAACATTTTATAGCTCAAGATGTCCCTCACACCAACCTGACAAACATTTCTCTGACTTGTTCGTTGACATTTATTAGGCTGCCCTCTCCTCGTAGAACCAAACTTCTCCTTACAACTCCTCACTGCCTCACTGTCGACTAGTGGTGCCCGCTCTGATTTGAATTTACGTCTCAAAGACATATGCCATGTGTGCTTGTTGAACAGAAACATAAGTTACTGTAAAAACAATCTACACAAAATACACCCAACAAAGAATCAGTAAACATACTTCATACAAACCTACTGAGAGGCTACAGATTGTCTTACTAACAAAACAAGATCGAAAAAAGCTTCACTTTTACTTTGTAATCTTGAAGGAACCTTATGCAAATTTTAAATTTAACTTACATAACCATTTCCCTCACAATCCTTGAGGAAAGGATACTTCATTACCAGCGTCTTCACAGCTTGCGCAGGGGTTACCGAACCCATAGACTGTGGCCGAACCACATATATAAGTTCAAACTTATACAAATACTGTGTGTACACATTTTTCATTTTTCAGAACTGTGACCTCAACTTTACACATGAAACGTTTGTAAAAACGTTTGTAAAAAGACATAATTTGAGCTAAGAGAGTTCCGAAACTAGCTAAATTGCTAATATACGTTAAGCTAGGCTAAACCAATAATTAGTAATTACTCTACGTTTTTCTTTAAATAAAACTTACCTCTGAAACGCTGAGCTTCAGCTTCGGTGACATCTAAGCCCCACTCTTGTATTTTTGTTAAGAGTTCCTCGGTTGAAAGTGAACAGAGCACACCAGGACTTGCAAGTTCGTAATCCATCTCCGTCCGTTGATAAAACAAAATGGCACCTGCTGCATTTACAGAAAGTTCTAGAATCCACCAGCTATTCGTTGAGTTTCTTCTTCTACTTTTTGTTTGATGTTGTGAGGATGGGCTCAACTGGCACTCCGAGGGTGCTTTTTTGCAATTCATCCAAATAGTTATACTTTAAAAAAAACACTGTCTTAAAAAAATGTTTAAATGCATTTTTACTTTTTTTCTTTCAAATAAATTCATTGTTCTTAAAGCAGCTTAAAAATAAGGGGGGTTCAGGGAATACAAAAACAACAACAGCAATGAAAATAATAAAAGATTGATTGATTGATTGATTGATTGATTGATTGATATACCTTTATTAGTCCCACAAGGGGGAAATTTCATAAGGCTGCCGACCTATTGCACGCAATGGCGGCGCCATCTCACCCTCCGACCATACATACATTACACAAAACATCACATGGGGAAGACAGGTCAGAGGGTAAAAGAAAAACACTAAAATATATGCTTAAATCAATACAGTTGCAAATAAATTACTGTCAAAAAGAATTTTTAAAAAAACCTCTAATCAAAAAGAGCTTAATTAACCTGTACTTTATCTTTTGAAAGAATGGGTACAAATAAGTACTTTTCACAATTAAGGAACATGTATGTACCTTTCAGACGCTAAAAAAGGTACAGATAGTTACCCCGAGGTCCAATATTTGTCCTTAGACTGTATTAATGTCATTTTTGTACCTTGGGGCACAGTAATGTACCTCTTCCGTACCCCTATTTCTGACTGTGCAGGTCTGGCCCGGATCTGGCAAGCCGGCACTGCTGGCTGACTTCTGGCATGGTAAGACGTATGTCATCAGGATAGGGGCCAGGTCTGGCATAGATGGCACCGTTTATGCGATGGAATTCCACATCTGGCCCAATTGTGGTTTGGTTTATGTGGCCCAGGCTCATAGAAAACAGGTCTGGCCCGGATCCGGCATCAAGCTGGCACTTCTGACTGATTCGTGTCATGGCAGGGTGTATGCTGTGGCGTGTCCAGCGGGGTGGCCTGGGGGGCACAGGCCACCCCCCAACCAGACTGGCCACCCCAGGTGCCACCCCGAAGCCAAAACAATAAAATCCAATGAAATATCAAATATATACGATTATGTCTTCACAGTGAAGCTCACATATCCGAGTGTAAGTGAATGCAGCATCGGCTTCTGCGCTATGAGCGTCATGTTAGCAAAGGTAGGAGAGCCAAGCGCAAAGACAGCCCCACAGAAAACAGTTTTTCGGCGAAAGATTAACAGTTTAACATAGCTGGACTGGCCATCGAGCATGGCGGAGCTTCCACGGCGGCTAGCAGGTGGATGAGGGAAGGGTAGGCAGGAGGAGGAGAGACCCGAAGCAGCCGCCAGTCCGAGTGTCAGGTGAACTGAACTTCAGGTAAGAAGTTATGACCTGCAGTCTATCTGGGTCAGATATAAACCAAGTTTTGGTGGAATTTATTTTCGTTGTGCTGACTTTTTACAGTCTCATACTGCGTACTAGCTAGCATGACGGAGTTTCTGTACAGCTGGGTGGGTGCTGTGATGTTACTGATGGTGAACTTTATTTTATTCATAAGGTTAGTTAGTAGAGTTGCCAACGGCTCCTTAAAAATTGAATGGTCCCTCATTCAGAGAAAATATTACAGGTTTTGTATTGAGCTGAGAAGAGACGCAGTTTGTCCTGTACTTAAGCTATAATGAAAAAGACACAAAGCTGGATGTGTCTCTGCTGCACAGCTGCCTCTTCTTCTCTCATTCTCCCCCCTCCCTCTCCTGTTGCTACTTCAATCATGAAACTGATCAATGATCAGCTGATCAGCTTTTCTCTTGTTTGTTTATCGCCCACTTTGTGCCAGAAAGAGGAAACCAGCGGATGTTGCGCTAAACAACAGCAGCACGTTTAAGCTTGATCAGCTGTTGTTAGAATTTATTTAATATTAATTTCTAGTATCAGCTGATGTTTGCTGGAGCCACAGCTGTAAAAGCTACTGGTCATGATATTGGTTTGGATATGTGGTGAGAGGGAAACATGCAGATGAAACCAGGAGATGTCCTTACTGACTCATCAGAGCTGAACAGGTGATGGAGAAACAGGTTTACCTTTTAGGTGACATGAATGAGTTGAAGTTATGAACTGTTTCTGAGAGACAAATAACACCAGGATCCTTTTCTAAGTAGCTGACAGCTGGTAACTGTGCAGGGGCGGGTCTAGCAAAGTGTTGCCAGGGGGCCAGGTAGGGCATTAACAGGGAAAGGGGGGCACAAAGAAATACTTTTCTTACTTATTCTCATTTAAAATATCTAGCTTTTATTAAATAATTATCTGAATCTTCCGAACAAAGTTTTTATCTGACGTAAAATTGATAGAAATCATACATAAACCAACAAGACAGTGTACATCACTGTCACAACAGCGTTCGTTTTCATTCAAAGGCTTTATGGCTTTAATACCTGGTGGGCCGGTCTCTGGTCAAAATGCCCAATTTTTTGTCCCAGTGCAGCCCTGCAGGTTAATACTGGCAGTGTCACCATGCCAGCTGACTGTATTTCATCATCAGCCAGTGTTGTTCTTTATACATCAATATTACCAAAGTTTACCATAAGGCAGCATAGAAAGTATTTACTTGCTTTCAGGTTTTATTCAAATGTTAGTCTTTTCATTTGTTTCCCCACTTTTTTCCTGTTTCAAAATCAAACACCAGTTTGTGAGAAGATTATCTTCTTTTTTTAATAGGCAGATAAAGTTTTGCATTGGCTAATTTGCCAATTGTATTTGTATTGTATTGTATTTTAAAAATGTTCGTATTTTAATATTCAAAAATGTTTTTGCCCAAAACATATGTGTATTATATGTTAGTAAAAATACTATGCAAATATTGCTGTCCTTCAATGCTGCGTAAACACTGACAAAGCACTGATTGTATCTCTTGTACTTCATCAACGCAGTATCTAAAAACTTTGCACCGTAGTGGTTAAAACCTCATTCTAATAAGAGTCAAAAGCAAATTCAGTTATTAGGTTTACAGGGTTATTGAATGATGGTTAACTGTTGGTAGAATTTTTTTTTAACATTATCTGCCAATTACATCTGCCACCCTTCTCCAAATCTGTGCCCCTACCTGGCCCCCCCAACAAAAATTTTCTAGACACGCCACTGGGTGTATGTAAACCAGATGTGGGCCAGGTGGCACTACATGGCACTAGTTACGTTCCTATTTTCCGGTTTTAGTTAGAAGAACCAAATGCCATGTTGCAATACTATACTGCTATGGTAGCCAACGTTTCAAATGCAGGTTTGACAGGTTTGTGACTGTACACTGTATCCAAAACCTAGTGAGGGTTTACTCATGTTTACCGCTGTGTGGCTATAGCTCAGGCGGTAGAGCAGGTCACCTACTGATCGGAAGGTTAACGGTTTGATCCCTGGCTCCTCCAGTCAGCATGTCAAGAGTGTGAATATGTATGAATGTAGTTAGGAAGCAGAAAGTGTGTGAATGTGACATGTTGTATAGAGCACTTTGAGTAATCTGGGATAGGGAAAAGTGCTATGGGAATCAGTCCATTCACTGTCTGAACAGAGATTCTTCATGTTACTTTCACACTATTATGTTCCAGCACATGTTGTTATTAAGGTTGATTAAGGTACACATTAGGCTGACATCTGGGGCCAGAGCTGAAACTGTTCTGGGCCAGTACAGGACCACCAGCGTATCTGCTGCTGGTCCATGTGTGGGCCACATCTGGCAAACCAGATCTGGGCCACTAAAGGGCTGTCATTCTTTGCAGTATGTGGGCCATGTGTAAGCACACTGTGTGGGCCAGATCCGATCCATACCAATTTTACTACGTGGGCTAGAGTTCTCATATACAAAACTGAAAAAGATATCCTTTGCAAATGAAGGGCTGACTACAGGACTGTTCTTGGCTTAAATGGTATTAGTTTTATCTAGATGCATTATACGTGAAGGCTTACAGATTTACATTTTAGAGAAATGTATGGTTGTTATCCTTGGGTCACTCCATTGTTGGGGTTTGCTCTTGAGGCAGCTGTTGTTGTGATCTTGTTCTATATAAATACAATTGAACTGAATTAAATTACAAACTCTAAGTCTTGTAAAATTTAAATTGCTATTTTAAAGTCTTAGAAATGTAAAGTATTTTATCAGGTGATACATGGTGGATTTTCCCTTCTCTTAAACATGATGATGTTTTCAGTGTCTTTTTAAGCTTATTTGAAGTGATTATTTGTAGTTTTCGAATTTTTCACAGCCTTTTCTATCATTTTAAAAGAGCACACAGAGTTGCAGGTTTTATTTTAGAGCTGAATAAAGAGACAAACTCTTATTGCATACATATAAGTCTTGCATGAAGGGGGACAGTGGCTGCATACTAACTTTTAATCTTCTTTTGTTTTGTTGTAAAGAACTTCAGGGTCTCCACCAGGATGGGTGAGCCCATTCACACAAACACTTTTTTGTCTGGGTTTAGGATCTTGCCCATGCATGGCTGGCATGCATACTGGAGCAGCCAGGGATTGAACCATGCATCTGCTCTACCTCCTGAACTACAGCCATCCTGTGGTTGCATATGTTTTGTCAGTTTTTATAAGGAAACAATTAAAAGCTGGCATACTAAACCTGCCTCATAAACAAAGATGTTACCAAAAATGTCAAATGTTTGAATTGTCATAATCAAATCAGTATTAGATTGGCAATAATAAACCTGTACAGATTAGGTACAAAAAAATGAACTACCCAACATTTAAATAATAGAAATCAAGGCAGAAACGAAATAGAAGCTATTTCAATCAGGAGAGATAACCTGGAAGAATTTAACATGATTTATTGAGATAGAGACTCTGATGATGGTTGTATTGTTTTTCATTTGCCTTTGTGATCTTTATGATTCTGAATATCTACCATGCAGATTACATGTAACACCATAGTAACCAGGAAATGACTAATTGATTTTCTCACAGTAATTCTTTCATTTTCATTTACTGAGAAATGAAACTAATATCAATCACAAAATATAATCAATAACATAATCTTTGTAATTTAGCTTTGATAAAAATAACATTTATCCAAAAATGTTCGAGCGGCAATGATGACAATGTTATATGGATGATATAACATTGTAATATATAACTCTTATGTATTTACGTCACCAATTATTGTACACCATTAGCCTACTTAGAGAAAGAACAGGTGCTTAGTTGGCACGTGCAGGCTCAAGTTATTCATTGCTCCAGTGACAAGTTGGCTTTCACCCAACCCAAACATTCCTGGCTTTGAGTCAAAGTATACCCAGTGCAGGAAGCGTCTTGGACACAGTCCAAGACGGTGTGTGTGTGTGAATCCACACACATCCTTGTGTGTACCTTTAAGATATATCTTAAAGGTACCACCTGCAAACAAAGGAGCACAGATGTGGTTAACAATCAATGAGCAACAACTAAAACTGTGTTATTTAAGAGATCATTGTTACTTTCTGTTTCAAATAATAAGCACAAAGGTTTTAACAGATGAGTCACTGATTTGTTCACTAATTGTGACAGCAAATATAGCACATTGTGTACAAATAGCTTTAGCTATAAAATAAATCCATAAAAGTATCGCTTGTTACAACTAAGTGCTAAAGATCAACTTCCTAATTTGGCCTTCACCTTCAATAACAGTATGACTAAGTGACACTTTATTTAACAACACATTTCATTGTATATTCTTACTGGGGAAAAGAAATAGGCATTGTTCATAATCAGATTTTTATTAAATATTATGAATTACTTTAATGATTTGTGATACATTTAGGCAATCATTTATTAACTTTTATTTCAAATGATAAAATGAAGCAAAAATAGTAATCATGTAATGATATTAAATTGTAGCTCAAACAGTAGGTACCCAGTTTATTGTATTGCACATATTACTTTATTTTGTAAATCCATAGTGGTGCTGGTTGAGTGTCTGAGAGACAAGTATATGGTCCACTACATGCATTAGTTAATCCTTAGAGAATTTAGACTAGAATATGTTTTGCATGGGAGGTAGGCAAACAAGTTCACATCTGTGTTATATTATATTGATATTAGTGTGTCTCAAGTTCATTTTACATGGTAGTTCTTCACAGTCATTTGCTTTACACTGCAGTGTCATGCAGAATCAGAGTCAACATCAACTTATCTAAGTGAGTTGATTATTGTTCTGGCTTGATTTGACCCTCATTATCCATCATTATGTTAAATATGACACAGATTTAATTATAAAAATCTACACACAGAAATCAAGGACAGAATAATCTTATCAGCAAACAGTGAATACAACAAGAAGATTCAAACTATAACATCCTGCATATTTTATCCCATTTACATTTAAAGCAAACTTACTACACACCTTACCACAAGTACAGAAACACTCCTCAAGAGAAAGGCCACTCAGATGAAAATACAATCGAAAAGTAACTGAATAATAAATGATTTAAAAAAAATATGGATCATTTTTCAAGAGTTTTGGCAATTTCTAGACTGGAGTTTTGGGAGCAAACCGTTTGACCAGCAGGGTTACCAGCATGCTGGCTAGGATCAAACTGGCTAGCAGGGCCAGCAGAGGTGTCACCTGGCCTTGGCCACTGCTTAATTGCATCACTGGGTCTGCAAGAGAAGAACCAAAGTTTATGTTTAATGTGTCCATAAACTTTATGGCATCTATAAAAGTACAACGTGAAGAGACATGAGAGCTTCAATGTACCTCTGCTTCCTGGCCTTGAAACAAGCGGTCCGAGTGAGATGGATGAAGTATCATGGAAAGATGTGTCCCTCCGAACTCTCCTGTGGTAACCCGGGTAACAGCGCTGAGGGGAAAAGAATGTTTAGAGGCTTCTGCTAATTTAACTGTTTCTAATTTATAAGATAAGAATGAAAAACAATAAGAATTAAAAACATTGGTACATACAGCTGTACAATTGTTGTGTCTCAAAAGACACAGGTGGACCCGGCAATGAAGGTAAATGGATGAATAGTTGGAAAAAGTGAACATCCTGAAGGAGAATCGAGCCTCAGTGGAGATGCCGTTCTGAATCAGCTCTACCGTTCCATCGGCTTCATTGGGACACCTGGAAGACAGGCAGATGTTTAAATATCCCAGATTATAAAGCAAAGCAGCAGAATTCATTATGAGAAGAATTGGTGGAGAAACTGAGGAGAGGTCTGTCTGGGGCTGATTCTTTCAAGTTTTTAAATAAGTATGCTAAGACAAGGTGATGTTGCAAAAGTTTTCCTACTCTGCAGTAATAAGATCCCAGCGGACGGGGTAGTTTGGCGTGTTGACTGGCGTGGCCCAGCAGGAGTCCAGAACGGTGGAGATCTGGCTTTGATCCACTCCTTCTGTTCGCACCTCCACATATAACCTCTGATCTATTTCCATTTCTATGTTTGTGTCACTCGTGAAGGGGAAGCGGAAGCCAGGGTCCCGGAAGGGGATCATTCTCATGCTGTACTGTCCTTGACCGGTTGTAATCTTCTTCCTAATGATGCTATAAAAAACACAATAATGCTACAAATGAGTTCCTTACTAAATGATGAAGATTATTAACATGCATGAACATCAAAAAGTGTAATGTTAATGTGCAGCAATGTTTTTATTTTGTCTCATTGTCAGTATTGTGATCTTAAAGCACTGGGTTTCAAAATAAGTTCCCAAAGGATGCCTGGAGTGCACATTTAACTACATAAAACACTAAGTAAGTAAGTATTGTATATACTGCATAGGAGATGGTATTATTATTATTACCTTTCTACAGGATTGATGCCCACAGCCATAGACAGGGCCTGATTCAGAGGGTATTCGCAGCAGAAAAGCAGACTGATGCTCCTCTGGTGGCTGATAAGACTTCCATGAGGATCCACAACACCCTGGACGGTGTTCTCGTACATGAAATGTGTTCCGTTGCTCTAAAATTAAAAAAACAAAACATTACAAATTGAATATGATGTCATTTATTATATAAATGACAAGACATGACATGTATAATAACGGTGACTATCCGTAATATTTTGGTTTTGTAACTGTACCCTGAGTGCTGTCCCACACAGATGGTTGTCATTGTCAAAGTGGAACACCAGTCGTCCATACTCAAGAGTCCCATTGCAGGATTCATCTCGGAGATGGAGGGCATCAGAGTGAAACCCAGCCTCAAAAAGCTGACAACGGGAAACAGACATGGTGCCTGAACTACTGGCACAAGTGATGGTTGAGTCTGTTAATACAAGTTTTAAAAGAAGAAAAAGAAAACAAATAACTAACAAATCCAATTTTTCTTGTACAAACTGCACTGCAGTACCATTGCCAATGACCTAAAAATAAAACAAGGATTAAATAGGAGCTTCCTTCACCATAGCTTTCATTGTTGCCTCGGTGGTGGTGTTCATCACAGAAGCAGCCATAGACACCGTCCTTCTTACCACACCACTCGTACTCTGTGCAGTCCAGCTGTTCACAGGGGTCTGACTCCTCTGCAGAAGAAGAGGGACAAGGATACAATAAAAGAAAAACCTGTTAAGCTCTATCAAAAGACATTATATGTTTAACACTTTGGGAAACTTTGTGTACTTTGGTAAAATGTCCTGTACATATACACTCCCAATTCACACTCAGCACAACAGTACATTTATTATTTTTACTGGGATGTAATATATATGCTGTTGTCCTTAAATGTACTGCTGTGTTGTCCATAAAATGTCCATAAAATCTTCTCATTCAAAGCAAGACATTATGTTATATGAGTTGATGAAGGTCAACAAGACTCTAATTTTGGAATATCCTAAAGAAGTTCCAAACAACTCACCCTGGTTGGCTTCTTGTTGACTTCCAGCTCTGTCCAAAGTCATTGTCATTTTGTGCCAGTGTGCCAGTGGGTGAGACTTTGTCATCCCCAGAGTCGCCATTGAAGTTTCCACACATACCTGTGACTCTGTTTTGACGGTTTTGGGCGATTCTTACCAACAAAGTACTCTGGCCATCAAACTGGACCACCAGGTCAAGTGCATCGACGATTATGTAGCTGCCTTCTCTTACCACCCGAGCTAAAGTTCCTGCAGTGGTGGGAAGAGACACTTCTCCTCCATTTACCTGGAAGAACAAGAGTTATGAGAGACATGCGAAGTGAGGAAGTGCCTCCTATGCAAGGGCTGATATGAGATTAACGTAGAAAGCTTAGTATGTACCATTGCTCTTTTATTGGGTCCAATCCTGATGTGCACACTTTCTGGATAATTTGAGAGGTATATGTCCACTGCAGACACAAATGACACACGGTTGTTTCCACGGTGATTGTTGGTGGCTATCACCTGAAACTGGGTTTCATTAGTGCCATGGTTCGTGCTCTCAGTGATGATGTAGGAGCAAGTTCCTTGGAAATGAGCCACTGCTCCATCAAAGGTGATGTAGTGTGGATCCCCCCACACAGTGCAGGTGGACATGGCATCGTAACAGCCCAGCTGTCCGTCTCTGATGGAGCACTCTTGTGCAGGAGTGCAAGATGCAGCAGAACATCGCAGGTCATTGGGAGCGTGACATTCACATCTCTGGGAGCAACCATCTGTCCAGAAGGACTCGCCAGCCTGTGAACCACACCACACCAATTTATAGCCAAATTGATACAACAAATATAGTTCTTAAAATGCCATTCTGAATTCTTTTTTTCATTAATTGTAGGTGATTTAGTGCAGTAATTGCTAGATCACTATAAACTGCAACTATTAATATACTAAATATTGTGACAGAGCAACTAGTTGTAACTGTTGTTCTTTCTCCCACAGAGAGGACAGATGCTAAATGCCACAATTTCAATAAATATGTGGAACAGAGCTGCATGATAAGGAGTATTTAATTATGCTGATGTAGCTGTATAATCTTCAACTGATTGTTTAATGCATTCATTTATTTAAGAAGAGATTTTTTTTTAATCTGCAGTTTAAAGAGTTAGAGCATCATTCTGCTTGTATAGCTACATATGAATTATTTTCTTTCTAGTGCTGTAATATAAAACATAGTCATAATAACTATGCTGAATATATGATAGCAAACAAGACATTTTTTGGTCCTACGATTTCAGTTATATGAAACTATAAACTGTAGTTTTGCATTTTGCTTGCTATTTCACAGAAACTACCACATTTCCTGGTATTCATCATGCTTCCTGAAATTTTTTATACGGTTTGGATTTTTTGGGTTATTAACATGGAACTAGCATGTTTTACATTTTGCAGCTCTGATTCCTGGTTATTAGACCTAAACTACCACGTGTTTCCAGGTAACATCACATTTCTTGAAGCTTGTATTAAAAGGTTATTAACATAGGATTAATTCCAGCATTATGTCAATACGGTAATGGTATCCTAATACATTAAAACCTAAAGTCATATTAGTATCTTGCTACCCTATTATTATGAGGTTAGTATATATGAAATGTGTTTTATTGCTAGTGATTGTGACTATACTATTACTTTTCTTTTTTTTTAGCTCATGTACATACATTTGTATCCATATTATCACTTATAATTTATGATCTGTTATTACTTAGATTTAAATGTAATAGTACTCACTAGATCACTTGGTTATTACTCTGGAAATTAAGTCGCAATTATTTGCTATGTCTCTATTTTTATCTTCTTGTTTCCACCTTGTTACCTCAATATTACCACATTATTACTGAGCTATAATAGACATTATATAATAGGCACTGTTGTTTGTTTACTATTGACTTTAATGTCTTACATCATAGTAGAATCCATCATATTGGCAGCCACAGCTTTCCACTGGGACACACCTGGTCCCACTCTTGATGAAGCCTTCATCACAGAAACATCCCTCAGAGCAGAACTGCTCACAGGTTTCATCAATGCTACTGGCACAGGTGTGGCCACAGTCAGTACCGCACAGCTCATAATGGCTGTTGGCTGGACAGTCCAGTGCTTAATATTGAGAAATGCGAAAAATGGCAATAATCAGACATTTAATTTTAATGTAATACAATGTGGATATAATGAGTGTTGTCAAATTACTTAAGTGGTTAGCAAATTTCTTGTAAATTTAGATATAAATATAATAAAACAACATGTTGACTCACTGCAGGTGGTGTTCTCCCTCCACGGATAGATTCGAACATTAGCAGACTGACACGCACTGACATATGATTCAATGGCACTGCACAAGAGATCGTGGCCTTGTATTCCTGACAAACATACATCAAACACACAGTCGTTGAAATATGGTGCCGGGTCCACCTCCTCGTGGCAGAAACTGAAGGGCCCATCAGCTGCCTGGATCACCTCACACTGATCTCTAGCAGGCTGTTCATTGGTACACTGTGGACAGGAGGAGCCACAGCCATCATTGCACGTGTAGTTTCCTGGCACCTTCCAGGCTCTCCCAAACTCATCTGGAGATGTGACTATCGTTCCAGATGGTGTGTGAAAGTCATCATTTGGATTTCCATTAAAATTTCCACAAAGTCCGCATATTTTTTCTCTGTGTTGATGACAACAGTTAACATTAGTCCTTGTGTTAGTTTCATAAGGATAAATAGTAAATAAATGACTTATGTAGATGGGATTATCCTGGTTTTTAAAGCATGTCAAATAATAATGACTGTAGCTTTGATGGGTGGGAATTGTACCTGTAATTTGGTGGTAGGGAGATAAACACTGCACTATATCCATTATAGGTGACACTCAAGCCAAAATTAGTGCTGACAAGTATTTGAGTTCCTGTTGCATAGATAGACACGTTACCTTCATTCAAGATAATAGGTAAATTTCTAGTTACTCCATCCACCTAGAAGAGAGATGCAAAGAAAATCAGTGGGTAGTTTTTCTACTTTTTAATTGTTATTTTCTTCTTTCACAGCAGTAAAAATATCCCTAAAATATATGTAGCTGCCATTTACTTCATAAATCTGATATTATTCATAACAATGATCTAATTAGCAATATCATTAACTACTTACTTGTACCAAACCTCTTCTATCCCTTGACATATGCACGTCGTAGCCCCACACATTCACAAAAACTTCAGCTACTGTTGAAAGTGGACGCCCATTCAATGCCTCATTCTTAGCTTCCACAGAAAACTGATTGAGCTCATCAGTGGCATTACAGAGGGTCACCAGAGTATAGCGGCAGGTTCCTTGGAAGTCATAGGCCTTACGATCAAAGGTGATGTAGTGAGGGTCTCCAGAGGCAGAGCAGGTGCCATGAGGGTTGGGATGGCAGCCAAACTCGCCCTCCACCACACGGCAGGACTCCTGGGGGCCACAGGAGTTGGGAGTACAGCGGACGTTCCCTGTAGTGCCGTTACAGGTACACAAGCTCTGACATTCTTCACTATCCCAGAACTGCTCACCACTTTCGCGATAGCGTCCTTGGTGATAACATCCACAAGATGTTGGTGGAACACACTGGTCGCCATTTAGAATAAAACCATTGTTACACTGACAACCCTCCTGGCACACAGTATCACAGGTGAAGGGGAAAGAGAGGCTGGGGCAAGCAGAAGGACAAGAGGTTCCACAGAGTTCATAATGGCTGTTTGACGGGCAGGTTAGTGCTGGAGAAAAACAAACAGGTTAATATAAAAAAGGCATTTTTAAACATTTGGAGATCATAGCTAGAGTTAATTAAAAAACTGTTGAGTGCTTACCACAGCCAGTTGCATCTCTCCATTGCCCTAAGGCAACACCCCTCTGTTGACACATTAGTGCATAATCTCGTAGGGCATCACACAAAGTTGATGCTGGATCGCTAGAGCCCCTCATGATCTCCACACATACATCCACCTGCTGCCTTGGGTCAACCACAGACCAACAGGGTACAAATGGCCCATCTGGTGAGCTGAGAATGCCACAGTACTCTCTAGAATTGTAATTAGTTGTAGAATTTTGGTTCATGCTTTCCACACAGTGAGCAGCCAGAGAGCCATCTCGCCAACTGTCTCCAAAGTCCTGAGAACTGTTGACCAGGACACCATTGGGTGTGCGGAAGTCATCGTGTGGATGACCATTGTAGTCACCACAGAGTCCACCCAATGAACCACTGTACACACCAGGAGCAGTGACACGGACAAGGTGAGGCCAGACTGTTTGTACAGTTACACCAAAGGAAGTGCGAATGATGACACTGTAAATGCTGCTGTGGAAGATCTGGATTCGGTTGGATGGAGTGCTGAAAGGCAGCCTGATCAGCTGACCATTAACCTAAAAGATATTTAAATAGTTATACTAGTAATAATAATAATAATAATAACACTTTCAAGTAAGGACCATATTAGGTACTACATAACAAATAAAGAATGAATCATGAGTTTGCTGATTGTTAATGAAGTGCTCATCTGTATTTCCACAGTAAGTCCTAATCTTAGTATTTATTGTGGATAACGATTATTTACCAAAGAACCCGTTGGGAGATACCATATTAGATCATTTTTATTTGGAACATTTTCCAGATTGACTCTTAGAGCTAACTGGTTCTCCTTAATGGAGTTTCAAAACTGCAACAGCCTCCCTGTCCTCTTCTGTTTATCTTACATATTGACTGTTTTCATTAATTATGCTTTAAAGTGCTATTTGTTTCAACTGCTTCGTTATACACCACTGTAATTAACCCATGCACCCATTCTCTCTCGCTTATCCTTGTCAGGGTCAACTGGGGGCTGGAATGCAACTCAGGACCTTCTTGCTGTGAGGTAACAATGCTAATCAACGCACCACCGTGATGCTCCATTAACATTTGATGTATTTGTGTATTTATGATGTGATGGGCAGAAGCAGTATATCAGTAAAACAAAACAGTTAATTAATAACATTTTACGAAATGAAAATAAACGTAAAATGAAATTCTACTATTATTAACTTTAGTATACTAAAGAACAAGGAATTCATCCTGAGGGGAAAAGAAACAACAATGAAAAGGTAAAGGAGAGTATTGAAAGGTAGCCTTTCCTAGTTCATATTTTCTGGGGTAACATTCAGTTATTACAGTGAAAACAACAATGTAGAATAATGTTCAAATAATTACAGACTGATCTCTACTTAATAATTCAATATTATAGCACCCTATCTCCAAAGTATTTTTAAGTAAATCATTATTTTCTACTTTACAGAGTTATTAATGGTACTTATATACAACTCTATCTGATCAGGTCATTCCTGATTTGTTTCCCACTCATTCTTTCTCTAAGCAAGTCTTTGTGGGGTTTATTTTTGTTTTCATTATGACACATTAATCTAAAATGATTGTTCAGTTGTATTTCTGTCATTTACCTGAACTTTGCCATTTATTTCCATCTCAACAGAGACCTGTGTCCCCTCTGCCTCAAACTTTAGCACATTGGAAAAGTCTTGCTGGCCTCTTGGCACTTTTTCTGCTGTCACCATGAAGTGTGGGTGACTGGACAGTCCCATAACTTTGGCAAGTGTCAATCGACACGCTCCAGGATATTGGTATGTCAGTCCATCAAATGTCTGATATGACCCTGGGCCTCTGATCCAGCATGTTTCATAGCTATTTGGTCTGCATCCTCTTTCTCCATCCTCCACCCTGCATGATTCAAATGACCCACAACCATGAGGCTGGCAAGTCATGGAGCCATAACTGCAGCTACAACGCCTCCCACAGTTTTCGTCTAGTATTACAGTTTGTCCAGAGCGGTAGTAACGGCCCTCAAAGCTGCAGCCACACTCAGCATGAGGGACACAGACCCCACCACTGAGGATGTAGCCTGAATCACAGATGCAGCTTTCCTGCGCAGGTAGAGGACAGTTGTGGGTGGAGTTGGGATTGATACAAGTAGCTGGACATCCTGTGCCTTCAGACTCAAAGTGGCTGTTGGCTGGACATGGGATTTCTAGAGAGCAGAAAAAAAAATTGATTTTAGCATTCGTGGCATTTTAATAAAATAATATTTTGAAATCATTTAAATAATTGGTTAACATACCACAAAAGCCGGGTCTCCTCCAGCTTTGCAGCTGAATACCATTTTGTTGACACTGACTTGCGTACACACTTAAGGCTTGACAGAGAATGGGTTGGTACCCTCCTCCTACACACAGATCATAAACACAACTGTCCACAAAGGACCGTGGAGGAAGTTGTTGATGGCAAGCTGCAAAAGGTCCAGAACTACTGCTGAGGATACCACAGTGGTCAGTGTTGCTGTACAATGCTGTCTGTTGTGCAGTGCAGCCAGCACAGGCCAGACCTGCACACTGTGGCCCACAGCCAGGGTCATCATCCTCAGATGCTCTCCAGCTGTCAGCGAAAACCACATCAGAGCTCACAAGCTCGCCCTGGCGTGTGCGAAAGTCATCTTGAGGTTGATTGTTGAAGTTTCCACAAAGGCCGCATGTTGCATTCTGGTAAGTGTAGGGCACGCTGATTTGGACGTAATGATTCGTGTCGTAAGACACCATTAAGCCAAAGTCAGTGCTGACGACCACAGAAAAACCTGACTCATAAACCTGCACGGTGTCATTGCTAAGGGAGAATGGAGTGGATGCAAAGTTCCCATTAACCTGTAAAAACACCAGCATACAGAAAGAGTAAAACATACATGTCACAAACGCATATCACCGTAAGTACAAACTTGATTCTTATTCCATACCTTCGCCTCACCACGACGTCCTTTGACAAGCTCAATTGTGTCATTGTAGACATGCACTTTCACCAGTCGTGTCCAAGAGACTCGAGTACTGCCTCTGTGCTCATTCTTGCCCTCTACTCTGTAGTAGGGCAGTCCACTGTTACATTGCTCAGAGAGAACATAAGCACAGGTGCCCTGAAAGTGGAACACTTGGTTATCAAAGGTGTAGTAATGGGGATCACCACTTATGGTGCAGGTGCGTCTCTGCACTGTCTGGCAAGAAAACTGGAAGGAAGTTTGCTGGCAGATCTGTGAAAAGGAGCACGGCTGGTTGCGGCACTGCAGGCCTGATGCGGTACAGGTGCACTTCTGTGCACAGGTCCTGTCACTCCAGAAGGAATCACCAAGCTGCACGGGTAAACCTTTGAAACAATAGAAAAACAACTACTTTAAATGTTTTTACTTCCACTTGAAAACATTTTTACTACTCAAGCAGTCTTAATTTTTAAGGTTTTGAATGAATTTTCTGTTATTATTTTCACAGAGAGACACTAAAAATGAAGGGACTGAGAAGAGGATTATTGTTCACTGTATAACAATACTCTTTTCATGGAGTTTTCAGAGAATTTTGATAAGTACATTTCTGCAGCTGGCTATTGTGTTCAGGCCTTACCATCGAAAGTACAGCCTCTTGATCCACGGTCCGTCCTGAAGGCCCAGCGACCGGGCACATGGACATTGCTGCTGAGACGGAAATTTGAGAACTCTCCTGTTGCGTTTTGTGAGAATGATCCAGGGATGGAAAAATGGTGAGTAGACTGGACTGTGTCATATCCAGCCTGAAAATGACATGTCACACTATTAAAAATAATTGCATGGTTATTTTGCATTCATATATTTATATGCATGCATTTCACCTAAAGTAAGAGATGGCCACAACAAACATGTTTTAGTATATTAAGATATTTTAAGTGGTACCAACCTGTACAGATTGTTGTGTGAAGGCTATTTCTCCGTAGTTCGTCATCACAAATGAGTACTGACCTCCAGATATCAAGACTGCCTGGGCTGTTGTTTGCTGAAAAAAAAATCTTGTTTTTAAAGTATATATATTCATATGTATCATACCCAAATACTTAATATTGATTGCATAATTTCGAAGTCGACTTACTGCTCCAGAGGCACTAAAATATGCCACCTGATACCAAGTTGCAACAAAGACCCAGTCTGCATTAAAATTGAGTCCTGGAAAGTATTGATTAATGTCCTGTGTAGCTTGCCGGAGAACACTGCCACTGGTGTATTGGTTGTAGGAGATCTGACCATTTTGTCTATTGTCTAAATCTGTCCAGAATGGAGCGATGATGTCTCTGGATCCATGTATTGGAAACCGTTGAGGGGTGAAGCTAGACCATGGTGCATCAAAGGTCAGATGCCCATTGTGGTTTACCTAGCAAATAAAAACATTCTTGTCAGCAAAAATCAGTATAAATCAAGTATCAGCTGTGGGCAGGAATACACTTCAGACACAGTTGTTGATCAGTTGATCATACCAGAAATATTATATAATTCTTATCTAAAAAAAATACCATGAATTTTTTATTCTTCACTTTTATTGGGACAGAAATCTTGCTATAATGCACAAAGTCTCTGTTCGTTTGCCCACAAACCCCTTATTCGGATATCATCAAAAGATCATTTTGTATAGCAATCAGACACCAGCAGGCTAAAATTACGTTTAGTAGCTGAGCCTGTGCTCATCTATAAAACCTCATTAAAAACATATGATCTTAATTTCACAACAGCCACATATAATTCATATCCACAAAACTTTCATTATTTATGGTGTATTCTAACGTCATCATGTTGCCTACAAACTGTCTAATAAGGGGCTATAATTGTCCATTTCTAATGTTTATGTCCCTACAGTGCCTTAGATAAGCATAATTTTCATTTCACAACAATAACTTCTCATTTATATTCACAAAAATGGGATTACAAATGATATATTTTGACACAATCACATTTCCAAACATGTTACCAAACAAACACAAACATGTGCTAATTAACAAAATCAGGAACAATTCTTAAGTAAGACTTGAAACTAGTGATTGAGGAAAGTTTTTACTGTGGCCACGGATGAAGGGAAAAGAAAGTTGTTGTTTTTAAAAAAAAAAATTTAATACACTGTTTTCTTTTGAAACCGTGTGAGTCGTCCCTGGTGGTCATTAGAAAAAAACATATATTTAAGGAACATATTGCAGTGACTTCACTTTCATACCCAAAAGCTACATCCAGCCATCTTTTTTTGGAGTCTATGATAACTCATCACTGCTCTATAGCTACATTTTTCTTATAAGCAATTATTGGCCCTACACTCCACCACACATTCAACTATTTTTTATATATTTTGGTTTTGGATGGAAATGACAAGTATGTCATGGTCCGGGTGAGTGGCAGTATTTTTTTGTGTCTCCTCCCCTGGGTGGAGTTGACCTATTTTCCTCTCTGAAAATGTGCCTGGAGCTTGGGCAGTATTTAAGGCCAGTACAGCTGTTCATAGCCTGGCTGCTGGTCTGCTAGCAAATAGCTACACCTACGTCAGTTTCTGCACAGACTCCAGTTTCATTCTCACCTACCTGCCTCTAGGGCAACTCACTTGGATTACTGGAATCGGATCATATCCTTAACACTGAAGCTGTCTTTCCCTCCCCCCCTGCTCACACCTCCACCTGCAAACAAAGTTTCTGACCTCCGGCCCATAACCCGCCTAATCATGTCAGCACTATGAATTACTTCCTGGAACCCTGTTGCATAATCATGTCCACACCGCTCAAGTTCATGTAACCTGTGTTCATTAGCCATTGATCCCAGCTCACATTCATGTTTATGGTCTGCGCTGTTTAGCTATAGTTTTCCACGTTTGTAAATAGTATTGTCTCACTGTTGTATATAGTCCCCTCACTCACTCCCCTGCAAATAACTCCCTGCACATCTCGCCTGTGTTCTCTCGTCACTGTAAATAAATTATTTCACGTCACACTTCGAGTACCTGTGTGTTGAATCTGCACCTTGAGTGCATTCTGCCTGACGGCCTCCAGCCGTGACCAAGTAGGCTAGTAGTTAGCAGTGGGTGGGACCTAAATGTACTCTGCCTCTTATCAGTATTAATAATTTTTTAACATTCAACATATGTTGAAATTATGTAGAAATTGAACATAAATTGTTACTTTCATAACAGCAAATCTTTCTATTTTTTAAGCATGTACAATTCAATTCTGTTGTAACTGATTTGCAAACTGGAGAATGAACATTTTATACGTCTGCATTTTGTAACAGCCTTAGTTTTCCAAAACATATTTTACTTACATAAATCTGATTATATGACTGTCCAAAATACAGGAAAGGACGCTGTAGGACAATAAGAGGAGAACTTCCATCGTCTGACCGAGAGCTTGTTGTTCCAGATATTGAATAGAGGGTACCTTAAATGAGTAAAAAAGGATTTTCCCAATTATGTTGCAGTTTAAGATTAAACACTGTATCCTACAGATTCCTTTCTTAATAAATACAACCCCAATTCCAAAAAAGTTGGGACACTATAGAAAATGTAAATAAAAACAGAATTGGGGGGGGGGGGTGCAAATCTGAGAAACCTACAATGTATTTGAAATTAAACATAGAAAACAGTTTGAACTTTATCATTAAAATATATATATTGGTTCATTTCAAATTTGATGGCAGCAAAACATCTGAGAAAATTTGAGACATTGGCAGCAAATGCCTGGGGAAAAAATTGGTACCTAAAAGGAAAAAGGTGGAGGAACACTTTGCAGATCATTGCACATTTAGTTTTTGTTTAGATTTTTATAGATTTTACACTTTTTGGGGGGATCCTTTTGAAAAGCATTTTGGCCTTTCATAGCAGGAAGAGTAAATCGAAACACAAAAACAGAGCACTATAGAGCTGAAAACTACAACCAACAAGGAGGTGGTGGCCTCAGACTGAACTCAGATCAGATTATTCTAAAAAGTCACCTGATGAGGTAAGTCTTATATTAAAATAATCTGCAGCTAAAACATTGATGCCAGAGGAAAAAGTTTGGATTACTGTTAGTAAAGAAATCTCTTAGTGTTTTCTGTTTATAAAAAAGTGACATTTCCAGTGATACCAAGCATTGGTGTAGATTACTATAATAGAGTTCTTGTATAACATGATAGGTTGCTTGGTTTATAAGAACAGCACTTCTTTTTACATGCTTGTCTAGTGGCAGCTATATAATATAAATATAAAGTAATATAGTTGATACTAATAATAAAAAAAGACACTATAAGTGTCCAATACACACATTGCTCCCTCTGACGGCACTCATTGTTGGAATCAACAATGCAATCAGCTCATGAGCTTAAGTTATATATGAACTCACCTGATGTCACAGGACCTGTTACAACAGACAGATAAATAAGTACATAGATACATGTATACATACAAAAGAATTAAGTTTAAGGCTACTCAATATTGTAATTATGCACTCAGTAACTTAAGTTATAATTTAAAGTAGTATATTAACTCACCTGATGTCACAGGATCTGTAATAAAAAATGAATACAAACATACAAGTGTACATACATAAATCATGAGTTTAAAGCTACTTCATTAAAAAACAGTGACTATAGTAGTTTGTCTCTGTTGTTATCCACTGGTATAATCTCAAAGTATGATCAAATAACTAATTATATTGTTTGATAGCAGATAGATCTCCAGGAGAATGTTAATAAATTATAGAGAGGTGATCAAAGTTTTCACGTACTTGTTGTCTGAGGACTCACATGGCCTATCACAATAAACACATGTGTTTGAATACAAATCTGAGAATCCTCACATCGTTAAAAAGCAATAAGCTAATCAATACAACAACAATAAATTATTAGGCTGATTTTATTTAATACTCACCTATAATCACCAAAAGCAGCAAAAACAATAAGGTTTGACCCGCCATAGCTCAAAATCAAACCTGCTGAATGAATATACATAAATTAAAATGAATAATAAAATATTAAAAGCATTAAGCGGGCATACACCATGTATATGTACACAATTTTTTTTTTATTTAAATATTCCCAGCTAATAATATTTGTATTTCTGTCAGTAAAATCTAAACATGGCTTTATTAACATAACTATAGACTTAATATATTAACAAAAACACTCCCAGAGAAGTCTGAAAATAATTTTTAGTTTAAATAGAATAACTGAATTACCTTGTCACTTCTTCTTTGGCTCAAATACGAAGCTAGATGAAGCTGCATGACTCCATGCAGCAATGCTTTTGTACTGCCAGCACTGGCACAGTTCCAATAAATGTTTTTGGTCTTACCTGTAAGGTACACAACATAGTCTAAAAGCACATTTGTTTCCTCATAACAATGAATCATACTTTTGTTCATATAGAATAATGACGCTTACCTGGGTTATTGTGCTCATTAATTAAAAAGGAGATTTAATAATGTAACAAAGGCCTGAGTAAGGAATTTTAAAATTGTCTAGGTTCAAGTGTTATCCAAGAGTTAATTACTTATCACTGTACCCAACCTTAATTTCCCCATACCTAGTTTAATAATGCCCACAGAGGAATTTTAAAGTTTAATTCCCTTCATAGCACTTGAAGAGCAGGTTGAGTAAGTAGTGAATTAGAAGTGCTAAACATTTGTTTCAAATATTATACTGGCTCCGTGTTATGTGCATGTGTGTGCTTGTATTCTATTATTGTACTTAATAAAACCCTGCAATCCACATGTCAGTGTGTGTGCATATCTATCTATGTGTGTGTCAGGTCACCCCTTGCACCACTTTCAGCTTTTACCAACTATGCCAGCAGTCCCAAACCTTTCTTGCGCCACGGACCGGTTTATGTCCGACAATATTTTCACGGACCGACCTTTAAGGTGTCACGGATAAATACAACAAAATAAAACCAGTACCGGTACCAAAAAAAGAGAGAAGATTTATTCATAACACTGTGACACATTAAGGAGTGGTAGAGCAATGGGATTTCTTTGTCTCACAGTTTTTATTTTTCTTGTACATGTACATAGTTCCCACACTGCCATGGACTGCCCTATCTTTTTACAGAGCTATTATGTGGGCAAACCAGTAAAACAAACCAGTAAATAATCATAGTGTTATCTTTATTACATACGTCAATAAAGATTTTAATAATGATTTTAATAGTGACAAACTCCTTGTTCACAACTCCTTATATGGTCTAACTTGTCTAAAATGTTTGGTGCCCAGCTGTACTTCCTTTGGGACATCAAGATCAAATAAATTACAGTCCATGATTTATTTCAATTAAGATGTTTCATGTAGGCCAAAAACATAAATGCATAAACGCATAAATTAGGCCTGGGTATCGTCACTGATTTCTATGATTGATTTGATTCCGATTCACAAAGGCCGGATTCGATTCGAAATTTTGCCTCAGACAGCCAAAAATATTATAATTCTGATCATTTATCAGTACCAACACTTGTGAGACTTCATCAGAGGTGTAAGCATCACAGCAGATGCCTTTGTGTCAAAGTAACTGAGGATAAAACACAGAAAAACACGAAGGAGATTTTCCTAGCCTGGCTTTTAATAGCAGATAACCCCCTTTAAAATATTCTGCAGTAGATCATAAACTGAAGAAAACCATGAATCAACATATGAACATTACCTGATGCTATTGAAGTGAAGCAGAGCAAAGTTACAGAGGCTTTATTAGAGACGCAGCTAAGAGTCTTGCAATTTGGTATAATTTTAAAAAGTTTAAATTTCTTCAGTATTGAACAGCATATATATTATAAGCAAGCAAATAATGCAAAAAAACAGATTTTTAGATGGGAAACTGTTCTTGAAGTACACTGAGAGAGAGAGAGAGAGCTTTGCAAGTGTGATTTTATCGTGGTGGAAGCAAAACAGCAAAGAGAGATGTTTGGATCTTCTTTTGCTTGTGGTTCAGTGAATTTTGGTCGGAGGGTGACAAAACCTGCCGCATCAGAATCTGTGATATATCGGCTTTCAGCCCCGACGGTGTGTCCTGTAGGATACATGCTGTTGAGTGAGAAAGCCAACATCTCACTGATTCTGATGCATCGGGTCGGCACTTTGTGTTTACGTCTTTGTGTGTAATCTGTTTATCTGCTCTCATTTGCTGTGTTAGCTGTTTGGTGGTTGTTGAAATGAAATCTTTAACCTGAGATTCTGGCATTTCTGGCAAAATACATTTCTATTTTAAAAAATCGATACAGGATTTAATGAATCGATATCGCATTATTCAAGCTAACATCAATTTTAATTGGAAAATCAATCATTGATCAATCAATCATTGTTAATTGCCCCTTGGGGATAAATAAAGTCTTTCTGATTCTGATTCTGATTGAAACGGGTGGCACCATAATTGCTATGGTGCCACCTTCCATGTAAGAATTAAACTTGGCTATGTAATTGAGTTCCTAAAATTAAATACTTAAGATTTGATTAACAGATTTTGCTTTGTCACTGCAAGGACACCTTTGTTTACCAAATATACATAGTTAATATGACTGAAAGCTAAAAATATGTTTCTGTATTTAAAGGTGAATTAAAAGCCCTTCCCAAGGTGTCATATGAAATTTCTGTCATAATTTAAGTCAAGTCAAATTTAAGATAATTTAGAGTTCTATTTAAAACAATAGCTGCTCACCAAAGTGCTGTACATCTAAAATTATCAAATGACATGAAAAACACAGTTTTTGAGGGCGTTAACCTATGCGATACCTTAAAACCAAATAATAAAACCTCAAAATCAGTTTGAAAACTGATTGCCAGCCAATGTAACAATGCGAGTATTGGTGATATGTTGTCTCGCTTGTGTGTACCAGTTAGTAACCATGCTGCAGCATTTTGGACCAGCTGCAGTTGGCAAACCAATCACAGACTGACACCTGAATAAAGTGTAGCCCAGATGAAAAAAAAACACATTTACACCAATGATAGAGAAGAGAGAGTATCCGGTTCTTTTATTCTTTTACTGGTCAGAGAAAACATGACTCAGTTGGTCAAAGTATTATAATTATTTTATTCAATCATTACTTTCCGGAAAGAGATGTGCCTGAGGCTAATCCTCTGCAGATCTGAAGCATTACAAGCCGAATGCGTATGATATAGTTCTGTTATACGTCACACACAGTTTCGATAAAAACAACTGCAGTGTACTCTGCCCAGCTTCACTTCCTGTTTACTTTTGTAGACATATTTCCTATGACCTTTGAATGCACCTCACCTAGCTCAGGGACCAATCAGAGCCTACGCAGGCCGCATTGACCCTGTCAGCCAGGAAGTGAGGTGAAGGTGCGTGGTTCTCCCGGGTTTTCTCATCTCAGCAACAGGTGTGGAGGCATGTGAGAAACGCAGGGACGAAAGACAGGAAAAACTCAGAATTGAGAGGAAGGAAAGCCAGCATACTTACCTGCTGGAGGTCCAGAGTCAAGTGGCTGGATGAAGGAGAGAAGCAACGTCGGTTAGACGAGTGTTATTCTGAAGAAAAAAAACTTGTAGAGACTTACCGTCATGATCATGCTAATGCTAGCTCGGTGTTTCAAAGGCTAGCCACTCACCTTTCATCCGGAGAGCTGCTGCAATTCCGACACTAGTGTGTGTTCGGCTTTGTGAAACAGAGCAACTGTGAGCAATATGTTCCTTAGCCGCTCTGAAGCTATTTTTTTGTCAGTTCACTGTGAGTTTAAAGTAACCTAGAGGGTAATTTTTAGTGCATTTCTCTCTCACGAATAGGCCTATAGTGAGGAGAAATTAAGCACACTGCTTTTATACCTCTGAACTGAACTCACATTTGTATTTTGTTGCTTATTTGCACATAGTTCTGAAATTGTTATGGTATATTGTATTTTGAATGTCAATGATTACTTACCATAAGTATTAATTAATGTTTACATGAGTAGAGAAATATGTGAGCAACTTAGATATTTAGTTCTCATATTTGATATACTTGAAAATTGAATGTTGTACAACTAAAAAGGAAACAGAAACTGTGAGATTTGATAACATTTAAGATGTTGATGCAATGAATACGAGATTGATGCAATATTTTCATTTTACATTTTAACCTTAAACAATGCATCTGAAAGAAAGACTGATTAGAATGTACATTTTATGACCTGGGTTATAGGTCAGGTTTTTGGAGAGGACAGGAAAGTACGAGGACCAGGACGAAATTCCAGTCGTGATAGATGGCGAGCCAACCACTTTGAGGACGATCCACCCCAAAGAGGATACACACGTTCCAATTACACTCACAAGGACCTTTGAAGTTGGCTGTTGTCAACATAACTTGAATTCTTAAAGGGCCCCAACGAGTACTTTTATTTTGTTTAAGTGTGCACACTATTTATTTTATTTTATATTTTTTTTGTCCTGTATAAATTGGACACTAATTTTTTACACTTTGTAACAATACAAGACTGGCTACTCAAAAGTTACACAGTCTCCGAGTCATTATTGCTGCTTAATACTTTGGCTCCTCACGAATTCGGTGCCTTCTGATTCTGGTCAGGGTCTTATTACGAGCCCAAGTAGTAATTGTGCTGTAATTCACCTTTACATCTCTAAAGTTGGTTACAAAAGACTGTTAGAATAGTCAACTCAAGATGAAATGAAGGTAGAGCAGGGCGATATGACCAAAAATATTTATCATGATATACATTTGAAAATTTGCGATAACGATATAACTGACGATATAATTGACACTAGACAAAATATTTTACAACTCCACAACTTTATTAGTGCAAAAAACCCCATTAATGTATTTTCACTTAAACAAGCAGCTGTTTTTTATGTGCATTAAAGTTATATAAAAATTAACAGTGCAAATGCAAATCCTTGCTGACAGTTTAACCAAAAGGCATTTCCAGTGGAAATTGGCCAACATATCCTCAGCATAACCATGTATAATATCCACAAAACTTAAAAAGAGGTTATACACACACAATACGGTAATATTATGTTGAAGCACAGTACGTATCACTCCGCGAGGCGCCTGCATACGATAGCCACAATGCTCCGACAATCCATCAAGCGGTGCGGCTTCGTAGCTTAGCAAAGTCGTACTGAAACATTTGACAGATTTTCGAGCGCCGTGTACCACATAAAATCGTTTCGAGGTCAGTAAACACAACCAGAATTCATACATAAGGCACACGGGATTATAAGGGGCACTGTCGATTTTCAGAAAAATCAAAGGATTGATTTTAAGTGCGCCGTATTTTCCAAAAAACACGGTAATAACGACGGCCCGCTAGCATGCTCTACCAAAAATAGTACTTTGTTGTGTATCTGACGGACGAAAGCTAAACCAGTTCCACACCACCGAAGTTGCAGCATTTTTACAAACCAATTCTGGTTCATCCGTTTCATTTAACGATCCACTTTCGCTCTTCTCATTCTGCATCGCCATCATGTGCGTATGTAAACATAGGCACTGCGCATGCGCGTTTTACCCATATTCTATCGCGATATTTCATTTTCCTATCGTTACCCAAAATTACACCGGTATTACCGTGAACGGTATGATATGGCCCAGCCCTAAATGAAGGCATGGATAGCTCTCTCAAAGTCACTGACACAGAGGAGTGGCTTCACTTTTGCGAGTAGCCCGAGATGAAAGAAACTAGCTTTGATGACAGCATTGATTTGCTTTTAAAAGTTAGAGTACTATCAGAAAACCCCTAACAAGTCCCTCAAAAGGTTTTTTAATAGGTTTGTAAAGGGCCAAATACAATGACCTCTGTTTTCCGTTCATTTAAATTAAGAAAATTTAAGGCCATTCATGTCTTAAGATCCTCTAAACAGTCCAATAAAGCCTTCAGAGGACTCATAGATTTACTTTTCAGTGGCAAGTAAATGTCTGAGTCATCTGCATAACAATGAAATGAGATGCCATGTGTTCTTTAAAAGTTTAGCCCAACGGAAGCATATAAATTGAAAAATGGACTGGGCCAAGAATGAAACCTTGGCAGACCCCACAGGAAAGTGAGGTTTCTGTCCCAGTCTGACAGAAAAACTTCTGTTGGTATGATTTAAACCATTCCAATGCAGTCCCTTTCATTCTGACACAGTGCTCCAGTTGAGAAATAAGGATAATGAGTACTGTGGTCTAATAGTATTAAAATGGCAGAATCTACCAAATTGGTAAAAGTTAAAAGGTCATTTAAAATGTTTAAAAGAGCAGTTTCAGCCCTGTGGTATACTTTAAAACCAGACTGAAATATGTTAGTAATACCATTTTGATCTAAAAAGGTCTGAAACTGAAGAAGTTCAACTTTCTCTAGGACTTTAGGAAGAATGGGCAATTTAGAAATTGGTCTGAAGTTGGCTAAAACGGTTGACTGCAGGTTTAGTTTTTTAAGGATAGGCATGTTTAAAGTGAGCAGGGACACACCCAGCCTGAAGACTGCTATTGATAATAGACAGCACACCCAGAATACATTGTGTGGGTTTTAAGTGGGTGACTAATTCATTCAGCATTTATACACTGCATTTCCACAGAATGCATTGTTTAAAAGGATAATCTAAGTAAAGACAGCCACTAATTAAATTAAGAAAATGTATGAAAGAAGCTGTAACAAAACACATGCCATGGTGTCATTAAGTGTAAACAGAGAAGAAAAACCTGTGGGGCTGTCACTGGGTTTCCACTCAACACCTTTTGCTAGTGGAAAAAAAATTTTTTTTAGTGTTACCAGAAAATTAAATGAAATCAAAAGGTCAACATAAAGCCATTCAAAATTTCCATAATAAACAGCAAAGATTAAAACACGGTCACATCAAATGTTGTCTGTACCAGGGACATGAAGTCATTGACCTATAAAGATCAAAAACTTTCTCCCTGGCTGACTCGCTTTTGGTTATTTTTGAGGAAGTCATGGATATTAATGGGAATGATGGTTTTTTGTGTAGGATATGAAATACCGTCGAACCATGTGTGAAAAAAATAAATAAATGAAATGAAATGTATGTGCGCATTGTCTGGTATGATGAAGATTAATTTCGGCTGCGACATTTGGGTGGTAGGGTCAGAATTTGACCTAAACAGTATAAGAACATGGATCCCTCCTCCCTTGTATCAGTGGTTCGGCTCCTGCTGATGGTTTATGAGTTCATTTGGGCACACAGTTTGGGCTCCTTAGTACCAACTGAACATCATTTAAACATGACAGCCTACCTGAATATTTTTGCTGTTCATGCCCATGCCTTTATAACCACAGTGTTCCCATTTTTTGATAACTTCTTCCACCAGGATAATGTATCATATTACAAAGCTCAGATCATCTCAAACTGGTTTCTTAAACATGTTCACAAATGGCCTCCACAGTCATGAGATCTCAATTAAACAGAGCGCCTTTGGGATGTGCCACTGCCATGGTGTCATGTCAATATGGACCAAAATCTCTGGGTAATATTTCCAGCACCTTGTTGAATCTATCGTATTAAGAATTAAGGCAGTTCTAACGGCAAAAAGAGGGCCCACCCCGGTACTAGCAACATGTAACTCTGAAGTTCTCTTTCATCTCTTTGAAGTAACAAAAATGGGAAACCCTCTGCAAGCTGAATATTATACATACTTTACTGAGGAGAGTGAACATTATGTTGACATAAAGTCATTCAAAATTTCCATTATATTAGATCTTCTGTCAAAACTGAGTCTTTGTAATAAAAACACACAGACAGGTTATATGTTGTATTTGTATATGAAGTCATTTTCAAAAGAAATAACAATACCTTTCAGTTCTGAAGTTTTATGCATCATAACAAAAGAGTTATGATGCATAAGGGACTATGGGGTGTCTGGCCCATTGCTACAGGCCATTTGATCCTTATACAACCATTGCAAGAGTTTCGTGGCTGGCCTTTTTCTCTTAGAGATAGGGTGAGAAGTTCAGCCATCCGGGAGGGACTCAGACTAGAGCCGCTGCTCCTCCACATCGAAAGGAGCCAGTTGAGGTGGTTCCGGCATCTAATAAGGATGCCTCCTGGGCACCTCCTGGGTGAGGTGTTCCGGGCATGTCCCACCAGGAGGAGGCCCCGGGGCAGACCCAGGACACGCTGGAGAGAACGCCTTGGTGTTCCCCCGTATAAGCTGGAGAAGGTAGCTGGGGAGCAATGTTCCCTCTAAGCTGCGCACGTGCGCAATTGCACACTGCTGGCACCTTCTCTGCGCACAGAAAATCTGCGTTGCGCACAAAAAAAAATCTAACCTGAATTGAAATTAAAACTTCAACAATTCTGTTTTGCAGTGTTAGTCAGTAAGTGACTGGCTGCGCCTGTATGGGATTAGAACGATGCCACCTTATCCCATAGTCCAGCCAATAATGCGATTCACATTCGTATATACGCAGCTAATCAATGTGGTTGACAGGCTATGACAGTGTCCTTATGTGCCAACACCGGTGTTTTAGCTAGCAAAGCGGCGTGGCTGATGTGGAGTGAAGCCACGTTAATGACAACGTGTATAACTATTGGAGATGTGAGCAGGACAGACGGAACAATTGATGGAAAAAGTGTGGACTTTATACCAGTTTTTAAATTGTGTTGATAGGCCACGTAAAACCAGAGTTATGATAAAAATATATGCAATGTTTGGTTTTCTTCCTGAATACTATCGTTGTTTATATTTACTGCGGGAAGAAACGGTAAAAACGGCGTTTTATAAGGAAAACGCTCGAAAGCACTCTCCACCTGTGAGCAAAAACAAAACCAAAAAACCCCCCACCCTTTCCTATTGGTCGAAAAAAGTACCGTGTCGACCAATCAAAAAATGATATGGCAGCGTGGCATCTAGTTGTTAAGAAACGGGGGGAAGTTTTAGGAGTGACAGCGGTGTTTTGAGATGTGAGATTTGAGACGTTTAGCGCAAATCTTGTGTAGTTAGTGTGTAGTGTAGTCAGTAGTTTTGTTGTGTGTGTCAGAACAATGAGGCGACTGCTGAATGTTACAGGTGTTACAGGAGTGATACATCTCCTGTTGTCAGGCCTGCAGGTATCAGGCTGTTGTTCTCCTTTATCTCATAGTGGACAGAAATTATTTTTTGGAGTGGCACAAATAATTTGTGTGGCATCAAATTTGATGCAGAACAGCTGATTGTTCTGTAAATAGTTTGAAATGTTTGTTTAAAAAACCACTTTGGCTGCATTTTAAAAAAATAAATAGCTGCAAAAAACTTTGTTGTTTGCCAAACTGAGTTACTTTTTTGAAGAAGTAACTATATAATTAATTGCTCAACATTGGTCATTATATACTGTATTTTGCAGACAGAGAGTTACAGGACTCTCTCCCAGACCACAGACTCATACTCATAATACAAGTCAGAGCTTTAAAAGTTGTGTTTTCAAAATTGGAGTTCAAGTTATTTTTACTTCCAATAGTGTTAACATACGGCACACGTCAATGACTAGATTTTTTTACATTTTCATTGTAAGTGGGCTAAAGCAGTTAATTAAAAGTAGTCTAACATAAATGTAAATGCTGTAATTTGATTATTTTAATAAACCATGTAACTTGGATGGATTAGATGCTGGCGTGACCACAGTGCACACATCTGATGTCGCTCACAGTGGTCCAAGGGATCGCTCAGGGAGTTTGTGTGTTCGCTCAGACACATTAAAAATTAGAGGGAACATTGCTGGGGAGAGGGAGGTCTGGGCTTCTCTGTTTAGGCTGCTGCCCCCACGACCCGACCCCGGATAAGCAGAAGAAGATGGGTGGATGGATAACAAAATAATAATAATCATAAAAATTCTGGTGCTTAACATGTCTTAGCACTAAGTACACAACAATGCCAAATGAACAACAACAAGTGGCATACTACACTGTCTCATTATTTAACAAGAATGAAGGCAACATATAATCAGCGGTGTGGGTGGAAAAATAAAGGGCACAGTTAATGCTTCCACAGGAATTAAGAGGGTGGATGTGACTAAGTGTGTGAGAACACCATTTGCCTAGAGGGTTTAGTCTTTTACTTTTGATTTAGCCATACCTTATCTTCAGTGTTGGGGAGTAACGGAATACATGTACCGCCGTTACGTATTCAGAATACAAAATATGAGTAACTGTATTCCGTTACAGTTACCGTTTAAAAAGGTGGTATTCAGAATACAGTTACTTTGTTGAAATAAATGGAATACACGGCGGTACTTCCCTGTTTCATATTGTCGCGGGTCAGGATTATTTGGGTTTGTTTGACAGCTACGTTCTGTTGTTCCAGGCAGCAGCGTTACGGTTGCCATGGTTACAGGGTGACGCTCTCTCTCTGCGTGTTTCCTGGGTGAGAGAGCGCTTTTTTGTTGTTGTTGTTGTGCTAAGCTAAAAGGCAGAATGCTACAGGCATAGCTCTAAAGCATGTAGCCTGATGGGCAGTGTAGTCCGTGCTGCAGGGAGAATGGACTACCATACACGTTATGTGTCTGTGAGCGAGGGAGGGAGAGAAAGGAAAAGTCCGAGCTGTCACGGAGCAAAAACGGGAGCTGGAAGCATGTAAATATAATAATAACCACTGCAGCCAAGAAGAGTGCCTGAGGAGCCCATTTGTAAGTAAGCTATTAAGACTCAACTGTACACTGTGTTCGTGTTTTCCTCCGGAAAAAATAAGTTCCGTTGGAGCAGCCTTTCAACGCCTCTCTCTGTCTCCCGCAAGCAAAGTTGACCCAGACAACAAAGTAAAGCTAGTTTTCGGCTACCAGCCCGACACGGAACCGGACGTATTAGCCAGAGGTCCCTTTACTACGTTTCGTACTACGTACCTTCAGTAACAGTAATAAATCACAGCAATAGGACATTCATGTAGTTGTAAACAGCATGATAATATATTAAGTATTCCAAAGTATTCAGAATACGTTACTCTCATTGAGTAACGTAACGGAATACGTTACAGAATACATTTTGGGGCATGTATTCAGTATTCTGTAGTGGAATACATTTTAAAAGTAACCTTCCCAACACTGCTTATCTTTATTCTGTAGTCTGCAAACATTTGCTATCCTGCGTCTGTTTATGTTTTGCACTTTTACAGATGACTTAATATAACATGTTTGTTTAAATAAACTCTGACAAGTTTTGTTAAGTCAAGATTTTATTTGTTTTTTAGAAGTGTTTTTTCTTCGGAACCTGTTTTGCAGGAGCAAAAGGAGGAAGTGCTGCCTTGATTTATTGTAGATGACACAGGAAGGGACCAGGTGAAGAGGAGGAGGAAATCTGTTGTAATTTAATAAAAGTCAAATATAGGGTTTTGTTTGCTTTATTTTTGTATGCATTATTGTAAAATGCAATGGCTACACTTTAAAAGTGTATATTTGTTGCTGGTATAAAGCAGTATCAATAAGTGGATGATTTTATTATTTTGTTTTACCCACTGTATGGAATATTCCATTGGAGACTATTTTGTTGGGATAGCTTGAGAGTATTTAAACAGAAGAACTCCGTTGTTCAGGGGTAGAGGACCAGGTCAGTGTAGCTGAGTGCACTTGACATTCATTTTGGTTGGTTTAAGTTTAGTTGTGTTTATTTGCGCCAAGTTAACTTTTGAGAACTTTTTTTGGCCAATGCCATGATGCCGCCCCCACCCCGATACCGCCCTGGGCAACACACAGCAATTCAGATTTGAATCCCACTATTAGTGATCCATCCATGTCTAGCACAGCGTTTTTTTTTTCTTATTTACTGCTAAAAGATGACAGACAGTTGAATGTTTTTCTTTCTATTATTACTTAGGGGTGGGACTTGTTTGAACAAAAATTAATAATTAATTAGAGGCTTTGTAATTAATGAATGCAGATTAATTGCATTTAATAGCACAATTACCCAAAGCGCAAATGGTGTTTTTTGTTGTTGTTTTTTTAATTTAAGAACTCAGGTTCTTTTAATTTCTGGGGGGAAAAGCATTTAAAGTGCATTTAAATTCAAAACACATCCCTGTCCAAAATTGGGTAGACTTGAAAATAAATCGCTATTTTAAATACTTAATGTACATTTTCAAATTGGTATTGTCTTTAAATAATAATACAGTGGTCCCTCACTATAATGCAGTTCACCTTTCGCGGTCTCGCTGTTTCGCAGATTTTTTTTTTTTTTGTGTGTGCCATTTTGCATGTTTTTTGGGGGGGTTCTTTCTTTTTTCTTTTTTCTTTTTTTTACAGTGCATTTTGTTCTGCATCCTGATTGGCTGTAGACCATTGTCAATCAATCTCGTGCTGTGTCTTCTGTACAGTATAGAATGCTTTTAGCTCGTTAAATTTACCTAAATCTTCGGTCGCTAGCAGTGTGACTCTGAAGTGTTGTACTGTATGTTTGTAAGTTTTCCTGTTCACATTTTCCGATCTCTCTTTTTGGTTGCTGTGTGACCTGCAAGTGAGAACAGTCTCTCACATGGGACAGAAGTGGCAGGACTAATCAAATACTTGCGGGCCAGGACAGACAGCTGTGAGTGGGTCCCTGCTCGACTGGACCACCACTCCAGTCTTTTTCGCTGATGGTGGATTCTGCTCTGTACAAACTCAGCGCCCTGTTACACAGGGCTTCCTCATCTGAATCAGAGTCTGAGGACAATGTTGAGAGGAGGAGGCTCTTTGTCTTTGCTGGCTCCTTTGTGGTGGCATCTTTACACTTCCTACAGCCTCAAGGCTGGCCCAAATCTCTTCTCACGCTCCCCTTGCAAGACACTTTTAATCCTTAAAGTGTGGATTAAGAAAAGTAACTATCTTGAGCCTCTGATGGTTGAGTGTAGCTACAAGTTGGGATAGGTCCTTTGTGAAGGCAGTCTTAAATTTCACCATGTACTTTGAGAGTCATCATCGGAGACCTCAATGGTGTGATGCAGAAGGCAGAAAAGAGGTAAAACCACTGAACATGAGACATATGTCTCACCTCCAAGAATAATAACTGTCTCCACAATAACTGTCAACTATAGAGCTTTTTGAAGAAACAGTAACTAAGTTAAAAAATATGTCTATGAAGGTTCTCAGTCATCCAGGTCATTGTAGTCTAAGGAGCTTGGAAAGAAAAGCGTCTGAGTTTCTTTAAGTTGCTTGAAGACGTTTGAGCTCTCATCCGAGAAGCTTCTTCAGTTCTAAGGTCAAATGGTGGAGAGTCCCAGATTTAAGCCCTATGGGAGTGTCTCCCCAAGAGAGACGATGGACCCCCCCTCTACCGAGGTGTGAAAACGGGTGTAGGTCACAATCAGCCAAGGAACCGGCTGTGACACCTAGCTCCACCCTATCATGTGATTTCCTGAGGTCAAAAGGCCCAGGGTGTGAGTGGGCGTTAAGGCCTCTGGGAAGGGATCTCAAAATTGGATTATAGATGGGAGACAGTTGGTGTAGTAAACCACCGCCTCTGTTCAAAGATGGTCATTGACAGTGGACATAGATGGCTTCTTTCACTCCTCTTTCAAACTATCTGTCTTCTCTGTCCAAAATGTTAACATTGGCATCCTCGAAAGAGTGACCTTTGTCCTTTAGATGCAGATGAACAGCTGAGTCTTGTCCCGTCGAGATGGCTCTTCCATGTTGTGCCATGCGTTTGTGAAGTGGCTGTTTGGTCTCTCCAATGTACAGGTCTGAGCATTCCTCACTACACTGTACAGCATATACTACGTTGTTAAGTTTGTGTTTACGAGTTCTGTCTTTGGGATGAACCAGTATTTGTCTGAGTGTGTGGCCGGGTCTGAAGTACACTGGGATGTCATGCTTGGAGAAGACTCTCCTGAGTTTTTCTGATAAACCTGCTACACAGGGGATAACAATGTTGTTGCGTTTGTCTTTCTTATCCTCCCTAGTTGTTGTCTGATCTTCTTTTCGGTGCCTCTTTGCTGACTCGATGAAGGCCCAATTAGGATAACCACATGTTTTAAGAGCCTCCTTTACATGTGTGTGTTCCTTCTTTTTCCCTTCAGGCTTAGAGGGAACATTTTCTGCCCGGTGTTGTAGAGTCCTGATTACTCCAAGTTTAGGTTCCAGAGGGTGGTGGGAGTCAAAGAAGAGGTACTGGTCCGTGTGTGTGGGCTTCCGGTAAACTTCAATGTTGAGGTTTCCATTCCCTAGCATGCGCACGGCACAGTCCAGGAAAGGCAAACACTTATCTTTTGTGTCTTCCCTGGTGAACTTCATATTTTTATCCACAGCGCTGATATGATCAGTGAAGGGTTCTACTTCTTGGGTTTTGATTTTGACCCAGGTGTCGTCCACATATCTGTACCAGTGGCTAAGTACTCTCCCTTTAACATCTAGGCCTTTTTAATGAATCTTGGCCCACTCTGCATCGGAGAGGGAGTAGTAGGTGTATTTCCCTTGGGTGGGGGTATCCCAGAGGAGGGTCATCACACAGCGGGTGGACAGCAGATCCAGCAAGGCCACCACATGATGGTATTTCGTGAAGCCAAAAATATGGCAGCTTAAACGCCACAGCAAAAGTTAAAACGTACAGCTCTGCTATCACTTCCAACATAAATGAAGAAAGAAAACTAAACAGCACAGGCATTTGTAGAGATACTGAAGTTGGGCTAGTTGGTATATAATGATGCGCTACGTGGTGGCTAGCTACACAGCTATGGTTAGCATAATATAAACACAGTGAAGCTGGAGGATGAACGCTAACTTTTTTCCACTTGATAAAAGTTAACGCGAGGGTTCCTGATGGCTAGGGACAAATGTAACTGCATGGCAGGATGCTGTTAACGGACCAAACTTCAGTGAGGAGAACAACTGCAATGTAAGGTTAGTCACTAATAATCTGCTGCATGGGCTGAGCTGTAGTTACATTGTAAGGTTTTAAAAACTGAGCTTTAAAATGAATAGTGATGATAAAAACCAAGAGAGCGATAACTGTCAGTGATCACTGACTTTTTAGGGGCTTGTTCAGATTAAATAGAACAAGATACAAAGAATTAAAACATGTTAAAAACACAACAGCCTTAATAAATGTAGAGTTGTTTGAACTGGAAGCATGTTTCATCAGGTCATCACTTAAAGATTGGATTTCCCACCTGCTGTGAATGTTTTAATGCAGTACACTTTCTATTATTATCACTCATCACATCCTTTTTACAACAGTTAAAATAAATAACATTCATATAAGAAATAAAATTGTCTCGTGTAAACTGTATGTGGTGTTAAATTGGCCTATATTAATGTACTTTAATGTCAGTCATAAGGGTGCTACTTCAAGAGCCATATATTTTATGAGGTGGTACTCACTGTGAAAATTTTTTAAATCGCTGAGGGAGGTACAGGATTTCTGAAATAGGTTTCCATTCTTACATTTCCAGTTTTAATTAATGAGACATTCCCTGAACACCTTACATCAGCTTCGAGATTGAAGGAGAATAACAAAATGCTCATGCATTATAGCCAGCGACCTGCCCTTTAAGTGACGCCCTGTTGCTTGCATTAGTTGATAATACTCTCTGGTGTACTGGGCCCTCTAAAATTGTGGCTAGAATGGTTTGGCTGGGTAGGAGTGGCATTCGGTTTACAGACTGATAAATACTATGCCCCAAAGTATAGCTCCCTGTGTATCCTTCTTTATTAACAAAGCAACTAGGATGAACTTAGGCATATTGCCTAAAAACAGATGGTCATGTTTGCCCACTCTGGTCCGGCCCCCGAGATCGATAATGTTATTAAAGATTCTTTATGTTATATTTACTTGCCACAAGTCACTGGTTATTTACCTCTATAGAAGTAGCATTCATATATCAAGATGTATCTTCACAAAACAAACCCATGTTGATCTGCGTGTCCAGGATATCTTTGCTATAGTTTATCAAGCATTCGTTTATCCCTCTGGACACAATGCCCTTCTTTGAACACTTGTATCATAACACCAGTGATAAATTTCATGATGTGCATTTGTGTTAACTGGTATTATGTTTGCTGTAGGTCGCATTCCACAATACTGCGACATGTCGACTCTTGTATCATACATCTCTTTGTATGATACAAGAGATCGACTCACCCCCGATCTCTTGTATCATGCATAGTTTATATCATGTGAAACGGAAACCTTGTAGTGACCGTTTAGATTGGATTGTGGTTACTGTTTGCTTGTCCTTTGCATAAAAAAAATATCTATTGTGATTCTAAAATGGAGTTTTCCTCCATTACAGTTACATGAAGAGCCCTCTTTGTAAATTCAAAAAGTGAATAGAAAGCAATGTACTAACATTTTTACTTTCAAAAAGAAAAGAAAGCAAAACTGTCAATCAACTCAGACTGTATTTTCTCACAGTTTACAAGACATTCATATTTCACACATACATTTCTTCTTCATTATTTTTATATTTGCTAATGAATGAATGAATACTACAAAATAAATCATGATGTAACCATGTTAAAATGAACCTGAATGACCTGAAGTTAAAACTCATGAACTGGAAACAGAAGCATACAAGATAGGTTTTTGATCAGATGCTGCCCTCCAGTGTTGCAAAGAAAAACTGCAGCGATTACAAACAGGAGCACTCAGAGCAAATAAGAAGCATTTTCACAGATGTCAAATATTCAGTAACATCCACTTTTCAGACCATCAGTATTCCTCTATGTATATATAAAAAAAGTCTTCTGATTCTAGTTTTAATTATTAAATTTATACTCAGTTATTATACGACTGCTGAGTTTGCTGTAATTTGTGCATTAACTTGATTTCTCTAGATCAGAATATTTGCAGTCAGCAAACAGACTATCAGGGTCACCAGAGATGTCAAGAGGCCTGGAGAGCTGCTTGCTTTCATTCTTCTTTCTGTAAGAAAACAACCAAGATCTACAGTGAATTGAAACTTGGCTCATGAATACAAGTATCACAATCCACTGATTATGCAGCTGTATCATCTACAAGACTGCCAGTGTTGTAAAAATGTTACCTGTGTTCAATACTAGCGGTCCCAATGAAATGCCTTCACTGTCATGGTAGGAAATATCCCTCGCCACTCTTGCATGGTAACCTGGGTAGCAATGCTGTGGAAAGCAGGGTGATTTCAGCAGATAAAGGAATCCAATAAGTGGTATGAAAGATTTTTTCCCCAGTGTTAATACAAATAGTTATAAGAAGTACGTACAGCTGTGCTGTTATTGTGTCTCAAAAGACACAGGTGGACCTGGCAGTGCAGGTAGATAGATGAAAAGTTGGTAAAGGTGAACATCCTGAATGAGAAACGGGCTACGGTGGAGACGCCGTTCTGAACCAGCTCTACTGTGCCATCTGCTGGATTAGGACACCTAGGTAACAGTATAATGTGAAAGTTGCAGTGTTAATGTGCAAACAACTTAGTTATGATAAGAAGATGATTAAAGTTCACCCATCACAAAAGACAAGAAAAGAATAGTTAAGGCAATTTCTTTACTGTGTAGTGATGAGATCCCAGCGCACAGGGTAGCTGGCATCATTAACAGGCGTTGCCCAGCAAGAGTCCAGAATAGTGGAGATCTGCCGCTCATCGATTCCCTGCGTCTGAACCTCAATGTATAACCTCTCATCTATTTCCATTTCTAAATTTCTGTTTCTGGCCAAAGGGAAGTGGAAGCCAGGGCCATAATAAATTCATAAAGTGGTCAGGTGTGTGTGCAATCTGTAGCAAAATATATACAAAAATATGTAACACAAATGAGGGGAATACACAGTTAATGCATTAATAGAAAAGCACTGTAACTCTTAAGTAAATTTATTATAAACAGCATTACAAAGATAGGGTCATACAGCCTAGAAGAAATTACATATAAAAGCGTTCAACCACCAATTAGAACATATTGCAGAAAGTAATTGGAAATGATCAAAACAAATTGAGGTGACAGAGTGGGTGTACAAAAAATGAGCACATTAGATAACATCATAATGTTGGTATTAAACAAAGACAGGGTAAAATGATGGTGATTCACATGGTCATTTAGTCACGAAGACAATCAAACACAGAGATTTCTATAAAGTTCAGCGAGCTATGTACCTTTGGAAAAGTAGCAACCACAATGTCATATAACCAACATCCATAGACAGTGCCTGGGTCAGAGGATAGTCACAGGAGAAGTGCAGGTGGATGCTCTTCTCACGATTTACGAGGCCATCATGAGAGTCCACATCCCCGCTGATGGTGTTCTCATAACTGAAATGAGTCCCGTTGCTCTTAAGAGTAAGAAGACAAAAAATTTTAGGCATATTTTCAAAAATTAAAAATGCTGCCCAGAAGATTCCTTCAATGTACTAATGTTACCCTCAGCATTGTCCCACAAAGCTGGTCATCATTGTTGAAGTGGAAAACCAGTCGACCATCCTCAAGAGTCCCGTTGCAGGTTTCATCTCGAAGATGGAGGGCATCAGAGTGGAAGCCGGCCTCAAACAGCTGACAGCGGGACAGAGATATGGTGCCAGAACTACTGACACAAGTGATGGACGAGTCTAAGAAGGAGAGAGAAACACAATCTGATGCGTTATGACATGATTTTTTAAAGCTGAGTCATCACTACTGATTTGAAAGACATTTGTTGACTTAACTGCTTAATAAAGGCTGACTAATGCAATAAATACACTACAGATATTACTGAAGGTTTAATTAGCCCGCACCGTAGCTCTCATTGTTTGGCCGATGGTGGTGCTCATCACAGAAGCAGCCATAGACACCGTCCTTCTCACCACACCACTCGTGCTCTGTGCAGTCCAGCTTTTCACAGGGGTCTGACTCATCTGCAGACACAGAGAAAGGATCGTCAGTGATGAATGGCAATGATTTAAATTTTTATTAAATGTCTCATTTGAGCAGTACAAACATACCACAATGCAAAGCAGAGCGCCAGTCAGGGATGTCTAGCCCCAGAACAGAGCAGGTTCTCTCATAGGCGGAGACAGCGGAACACAGCATCCCATTGGCTGGAGTGTAGAGGCAGAGGTCGTAGACACAGGAAGAGAAAAATGGCTCGGGGTCAGAGTGCAGGTGGCAGGCGCTAAATGGGCCGGTGGTGTTGGTGATGACACTGCAGAGTTGGGAGTATTCTTCTCTAAAGGTGCAGTCATTCAGTCCATCATCATCTTCATCAGTGGAGCCACATCTGGAAAAGACAAATCATACTGGCATCAGCTACTGCCTTGTTGAAGCTTCAATAGTGATTTCCATTGCAACTCACCCTGGTTGGCTGGTGGGTGACTTCCAGCTGTGTCCAAAATAATTATCGTTTTGTGCCAGTGTGCCATTGGGTAAGACTTTGTCATCTGAAGGATCATTGTTAGAGTTTCCACACATCCCTGTGACTCTGTCATGACGGTTTTGGCCCAGTCTGACCAGTAAAGTGCTCTGACCATCAAACTGGACTAGCAAGTCAGAGGCATCAACCACTATGTAGCTTCCCTGCCTTACCACCTGAGCTAAGATTCCTACTGTGGTGGGAAGAGACACATCATTTCCATTTACCTGAGAGGACAAGAGATGCAATAAGTGTGTGTTGTTACTTTTGTGCAGATTAGACAAAGTAGAATGCTGTTCATCTTCAAAGTGATAGATACCGTGACTCTTTTATTGGGTCCAATCCTGATGTGCACACTTTCTGGATGATTTGAGAGGTATATGTCCACTGCAGACACAAATGACACACGGTTGTTTCCACGGTGATTGTTGGTGGCTATCACCTGAAACTGGGTTTCATTAGTGCCATGGTTCGTGCTCTCAGCAATGATGTAGGAGCAAGTTCCCTGGAAATGAGCCACTGCTCCATCAAAGGTGATGTAGTGTGGATCTCCCCACACAGTGCAGGTGGACATGGCATCGTAACAGCCCAGTTGTCCGTTTCTGATGGAGCACTGCTGTTCAGGAGTGCAAGATGCAGCAGAACATCGCAGGTCATTGGGAGCGTGACATTCACATCTCTGGGAGCAACCGTCTGTCCAGAAGGACTCGCCAGCCTGTGAACCACACAACACCAAATCATAGCCAAAATGATACAACAAATATAGATCTTAAAATACCACTTTGAAGGGTTTTTTTCACTAATTGTAGGTGATTTAGTGCAGTAATTGCTAGATCACTGCAAACTGCAACTATTAATATAGTAAATATTGTGACAGAGCAACTAGTTGTAACCGTTGTTCTTTTTCCCAAAGAGAGGACAGATGCTAAATGCCACAATTTCAATAAATATGTAGATGATAAGAAGTAATTAATTATGCTGATGTAGCTGTATAATCTTCAACTGATTATTTAATGCATTCATTTATTTAGGAAGAGATTTTTTTAATCTGCAGTTTAAAGAGTTAGAGCATCATTCTGCTTGTATAGCTACAAATTAATTATTTTCTTTCTAGTGCTGTAATATAAAACATAGTCATAATAGCTATGCTGAATATATGATAGCAAATAAAGACGTTTTTTGGTCCTAAGATTTCAGTTATATGAAACTATATACTGTAGTTTTGCATTTTGCAACCCCTATTACGTTCTATTTCATAGAAACTACCACATTTCCTGGTATTCATCATGCTTCCTGAAATTTTTTATATGGTTTGGATTTTTTGGGTTATTAACATGGAACTAGCATGTTTTACATTTTGCAGCCCTGATTCCTGGCTGTTAGACCTAAAGTACCATATGTTTCCAGGTAACATCACATTTTTTGAAGCTTGCATTAAAAGGTTATTAACATAGGATTCATTCCAGCATTATGTCAATACGGTAATGGTATCCTAATACATTAAAGCCTAAAGTCATATTACTATCTTGTTACCCTATTATTATGAGGTTAGTATATACAGGGTTCATACGCCTTTTTCAGGGTCAAATTCAATACTTTTCCAGCTACCCCCGCCCCGCAAAAAAAAAACAAGAATGCATGTTTCAATTCGCATTACCTATGTAAGACCATGTGAAAAGACACCTTAGCTCCCCTTTTGTTAAGACATAGAAAAATGCACCACACAAAAATATTGCAAAAGGAAACGGTCACCTTATATACATAGTGTGTAAACTCAAAATGCACATTTCACTGAAAAATTAAGATGTGAAAATGTGAGCAAATCAACTTGTTAGAGATATTTTTCTCCTGTTGAAAAAAAAACAAAAAATAAAGAAATAAGTCTTCTCATCAGATATTGATGCTTCTTTCCTGTGTGACAAAAAATAGGAGACAGATGTTTGTTTGTTGTTTGTTTGTTTTTTAAGTTAATTCCCAATAAAACTGTTTTATTGCTAACTACATTGCTTTCTGTATTATTGCTGAACTCCTAAATGATCACCTTTAAAGTGTTTGTGCTAATAACATCATGTACAGTCAGACAGGCATGGAGAACAGCACTGACTGTTTAAGTAGTTTAATGTGTAGGTGCTGGCGATAAACACATTTTGAATGAAAGCCGGGGAAACTTTGGTAGCACAGAAACAAGTGGCTATTCTTTGTGACCATATGGATCGATCCCTCATATTACCATTATTTCACCCAAAGGCACCAAGTTAATACTCAAAAAAGCTGCAGCAATATACACAAATATAAACAGTACTTGGTGACAACTTTGCTTTTAGCCGTTAACCCTCTGGTGTCCAGGGTATAATTGGCCGTTTTTGACTACTTTTGATTTGACCTCTATATTTCACCTTTAAAAACTGTTTATCTTGCCAATCTGTTATTTACTCATTTTGACATAATGTGTCAGCACAATTTATCTAAATTCCGACAAAATTTAAAATACAAGTAGAAAGTGATATTTTTGACTGTAAAAACCACAAGCATGTTTAACGAATCATTTTCATAACTTGAAATGCAAATAGAAATTGTACATTTTTAAAAAATATGAACAGGTTTTGCAAACAACAAAGTTATATGGTACTATTTACCTAAAAATGCAGCCAAAGCTCAGACGTTTTTTATATAACCATTCAAAACTATTTACAGAACAATCAGGTGCTCTTCGTCAAATAAGAAGGCACACAAATTATTTATGCAACTCCAAAAAATAGTTTGTGTCCACTATAACAGATGAGAACAGCACAGGGATAAATCCTGCAGGTCTGACAGCAGGTGTGTCACTCAGCGTTTACACTGCAACCTGCCTTTGGTGGCTTTTTTGCAGCAACTGTGACATTCACTAGTAGAACTGACACACAAAACAAAACAACGACTACACTACACACTAACTACACAAGACAACACACTAACTTGAGACTCCAAACACGGTAAACGTCACAAATCTCTCACGTATCAAAACTCTCTCTCTCTTTCGCTCACTCTCTCTCGCCGGTCACTCCTAAAACTTCCCCTCTCTTCCCAAACAACCAAATACCACATGTTGCCGTATCATTTTTTGATTGGTCGACATGGTACATTTTTCCACCAATAGGGAAGGAGTGTTTTTTTCTTTTTTCACTCACAAGCAAGGCGTGTTTGCTAGCGCTCTCCTTAGAAAACGCGGTTTTTACCGTTTCTTCCCGGAGTAAACGCCACTGTTTTATTCAGAAAACCCCCCAAAAAACATCGGTTTTACGTGACCTATCAACACAATTTAAACACTGGTATATAGTTTGAAGTCCGCACGTTCGACCCAAGTTGAAATGGAGACTCTGGGTCTTTTTCTGATTAACCCCAGAGGGTTAATCAGAAAGCCTTAAGTTGGCTAGTTATGTATCGGGCTAATGTTTAAAGCTTTCACTTGAGTAAATTAACTCATATTAGTGCTAAGTAATGTTAGCTAAGTTCACAGCATATTCCATAATAGCGCTGTCATACTGCATCACACTCAGTGCATCTCAATCATTTCTCCAGCGAGTTTGATAGCTAGCAAAATAATAATCATAATTTTAAAAAATACCATGTGTAACGTACACGTACTGGAAAATTATTTACTAAGACTCACCTATCATGCGACTGGAGAACGCAAACTCTGCCATTGTTGTTTTCCATCAAACACTCATTAAAACAGAAACCTACAGGTATGTTAGCGCACTCATCCCCGACTGTCCGAGGGAGGGGCGGGGTCACATATTGAAACAGACGCAAGGCAGCCCAGGCGGGGAAATTTTTCTTTTACATTTTGTGACTCATTTTATTTCTCTATCTGATAAGAAAACTATTCAATCAGATAGTTATTTATTGTGAATGAAGTTACAGTTACATTTTCAAGCACTTTTAAGCACCACATCTGAAATTCAAGCACTTTTCAAACCTTGAAAAGACAACATTAGAATTCAAGCATTTTCAAGGATTTCAAGCACCCGTACGAACCCTGTACATATGAAATGTGTTTTATTGCTAGTGATTGTGACTATACTATTACTAAATTACTTTTTTTTAGCTCATGTACATACATTTGTATCCATATTATCACTTATAATTTATGATCTGTTATTACTTAGATTTAAATGTAATAGTACTAACTAGTGTAAAGGAATTTCTTTTACTTGTGTATTAATCACATTATTTTATTGTATAATGCCTTGGTGCCACTGGATTTTAACATGTCTGACACCCATACTGTAAGACAAATGGTGGGAGTCTATTTAGGAAGTTGGGGGAAGCAGACAACTCCACAGGAAGGAATCTTTTGTCTCTTCGAGGACTCTGGGAGGTAGCAAGGGAGTGTGAACCTTAAGGTGTGAAACAGCTGTGTACTGCCTTTTGTTCCTGGAGAAGGTATTTAACCGAGAGCCATGCTAGGCTAGGCTCAGGGAGACTCTGCTGACCCTGCCCCGTGGTCATGCAGGCTCTCCACAAGCTTGGTTTTCTGTTCTGTGTGTTTTGATTAAAGAATGTTAGCTACCGCTCACCGCTCATCTGCAGACTATTTAATGGAAAACTTCCAAAACACTAGATCACTTGGTTATTATTCTGGAAATTATGTCGCAATTATTTGCTATGTCTTTATTTTTATCTTCTCATCTCCACCTTGTTACCTCAGTATTACCACATTATTACTGAGCTATAATAGACATTATATAATAGGCACTGTTGTTTGTTTACTATTGACTTTAATATGTCTTACATCATAGTAGAATCCATCATATTGGCAGCCACAGCTCTCCACTGGGACACACCTGGTCCCACTCTTGATGAAGCCTTCATCACAGAAACATCCCTCAGAGCAGAACTGCTCACAGGTTTCATCAATGCTACTGGCACAGGTGTGGCCACAGTCAGTACCGCACAGCTCATAATGGCTGTTGGCTGGACAGTCCAGTGCTTAATAAGTGAGAAACGTGACAAATGGCACTAGTCAGACATACCACTTTTAATGTAATACAGTGTGGATATAGTGAGTATTGTAAAATTATTGGACATTTTATTTCTGAAGTGGTTAGCAAATTTCTTGTACATTTATATATAAATAAAATAAAATGACATGTTGACTCACTGCAGGTGGCGTTCTCTCTCCATGGATAGATTCGAACATTAGCAGACTGACAGGCACTGACATATGATTCAATGGCACTGCATAAGAGATCGTGGCCTTGATTTCCTGACAAACATACATCAAACACGCAGTCGTTGAAATATGGTGCCGGGTCCACCTCCTCGTGGCAGAAATTGGAAGGGCCCATCAGGTGCCTGTATCACCTCACACTGATCTCTAGCGGGCTGTTCATTGGTACACTGTGGACAGGCGGAGCCACAGCCGTCATTGCACGTGTAGTTGCCTGGCACCTTCCAGGCTCTCCCAAACTCATCTGGAGATGTGACTATCATTCCAGATGGTGTGTGAAAGTCATCATTTGGATTTCCATTGAAATTTCCACAAAGTCCGCATATTTTTTCTCTGTGTTGATGACAACAGTTAACATTAGTCCTTGTGTTAGTTTCATAAGGATAAATTATTAGTAAATAAATTATTTATATAGCTGGGATTATCCTGTTTTTTAAAGCATGTCAAATAATAATGACTGTAGCTTTGATGGGTGGGAATTGTACCTGTAATTTGGTGGTACGGAGATAAACACTGCACTATATCCATTATAGGTGACACTCAAGCCAAAATTAGTGCTGACAAGTATTTGAGTTCCTGTTGCATAGATAGACACATTACCTTCATTCAAGACAATAGGTAAATTTCTAGTTACTCCATCCACCTAGAAGAGATATGCAAAGAAAATCAGTGGGTAGTTTTTCTACTTTTTAATTGTTATTTTTTTCTTTCACAGCAGTAAATATATCCCTAAAATATATGTAGCTGCCGTTTACTTCATACACCTGAAATTGTTCATAACAATCATCTAATGAGAAATATCATTAACTACTTACTGATAGTGATAGATAGTTTACCGTTACTCTTTTATTGGGCCCAATCCTGATGTACACACTTTCTGGATGATTTGAGAGGTATATGTCCACTGCAGACACAAATGACACACGGTTGTTTCCACGGTGATTGTTGGTGGCTATCACCTGAAACTGTGTTTCATTGGTGCCATGGTTCGTGCTCTCAGCGATGATGTAGGAGCAAGTTCCCTGGAAATGAGCCACTGCTCCATCAAAGGTGATGTAGTGTGGATCCCCCCACACGGTGCAGGTGGACATGGCATCGTAACAGCCCAGCTGGCCGTCTCTGATGGAGCACTGCTGTTCAGGAGTGCAAGATGCAGCAGAACATCGCAGGTCATTTGGAGCATGACATTCACATCTCTGGGAGCAACCGTCTGTCCAGAAGGACTCGCCAGCCTGTGAACCACACAACACCAAATCATAGCCAAATTGATACAAGAAATCTAGATCTTAAAATACCATTTTGAAGGATTTTTGTTTTCATTAATTGTAGGTGATTTAGTGCAGTAATTGCTAGATCACTACAAAGTGCAACTATTAATATACTAAATATTGTGACAGAGCAACTAGTCGTATCTGTTGATCTTTCTCCCACAGAAAGGACAGATGCTAAATGCCACAATTTCAATAAATATGTGGAACAGAGCTGCATGAAAAAAAGTATTTAATTGTTCTGATGTAGCTGTATAATCTTCAGCTGATTGTTTAATGCATTCATTTATTTAGGGACAGAATTTTTCAAAAAAAAATCTGCAGTTTAAAGAGTTAGACCATCATTCTGCTTGTATAGCTACATATTAATTATTTTCTTTTTAGTGGTGTAATATAAAACAGTCATAATAGCTATGCTGAATATATGATAGCAAATGAAGACGTTTTTTGTGATCCTAAGATTTCAGCTATATGAAACTATAAACTGTAGTTTTGCATTTTGCAACCCCTATTATTTGCTATTTCATAGAAACTACAACGTTTCCAGGTATTCATCATGCTTCCTGAAATTTTTCATTTGGTTTGGATATTATTTGGTTATTAACATGGAACTAACATTTTTTCCATTTTGCAGCCCTGATTCCTGGTTATTAGACCTAAACTACCACGTGTTTCCAGGTAACGTCAATTTGCATTTTGTAGGCTTGTTTCTTGGTTATTGAACAGAAACCAACATTGATTCCAGGTAAGATATCAGATTTAAACATAATATTTACGGTGTTACTATTGTCAAACAAAAAAGAATGTTGGTGGCTGAGGCAGGATTAATTCCAGCATTATGGCAGTATGGTAATGGTATCCTAATACATTAAAACCTAAAATCATATTAGTATCTTATTACCCTATTATTATGAGGTTAGTTTATATGAAAATGTGTTTTATTGCTAGTGATTGTGACTATACTAATTGGTTTTTTAAGCTCATGTACATACATCTGTATCCATATTATCACTTATAATTTTTGGTCTGTTATTACATAGATTTAAATGTAATAGTACTCACTAGATCACTTGGTTATTATTCTGGAAATTAAGTGGCAATTATTTGCTATGTCTGTATTTTTATCTTCTTGTTTCCACCTTGTTACCTAAATATTACCACATTATTACTGAGCTATAAGAGACTCTGTTATTTTTTTAAAATATATTTCTGAATTTTAAGCTTTGTCATATTCCAAAACATTTCATGAAACTTTCTAAATGTAAGAAGGGCAAGTCTGCTGATTCTGCTGATTTGAAGTGAATTACTTCAAAGAGTATTTACTATTGACTTTAATATGTCTTACATCATAGTAGAATCCATCATATTGGCAGCCACAGCTCTCCACTGGGACACACCTGGTCCCACTCTTGATGAAGCCTTCATCACAGAAACATCCCTCAGAGCAGAACTGCTCACAGGTTTCATCAATGCTACTGGCACAGGTGTGGCCACAGTCAGTACCGCACAGCTCATAATGGCTGTTGGCTGGACAGTCGAGTGCTTAATAATGAGAAAAGCGAAAAATGGCAATAGTCAGACATACCACTTTTAATGTAATACAATGTGGATATAATGAGTGATGTCAAATTACTTAAGTGGTTAGCAAATTTCTTGTAAATTTAGATATAAATAAAATAAAATGACATGTTGACTCACTGCAGGTGGTGTTCTCCCTCCACGGATAGATTCGGACATTAGCAGACTGACAGGCACGGACATATGATTCAATGGCACTGCACAAGAGATCGTGGCCTTGTATTCCTGACAAACATACATCAAACACGCAGTCGTTGAAATATGGCGCCGGGTCCACCTCCTCGTGGCAGAAACTGAAGGGCCCATCAGCTGCCTGGATCACCTCACACTGATCTCTAGCGGGCTGTTCATTGGTACACTGTGGACAGGAGGAGCCACAGCTGTCATTGCACGTGTAGTTGCCTGGCACCTTCCAGGCTCTCCCAAACTCATCTGGTGATGTGACTATCATTCCAGATGGTGTGTGAAAGTCATCATTTGGATTTCCATTAAAATTTCCACAAAGTCCGCATATTTTTTCTCTGTGTTGATGACAACAGTTAACATTAGTCCTTGTGTTAGTTTTATAATGATAAATAGTAAATAAATGACTTATGTAGATGGGATTATCCTGGTTTTTAAAGCATGTCAAATAATAATGACTGTAGCTTTGATGGGTGGGAATTGTACCTGTAATTTGGTGGTACGGAGATAAACACTGCACTATATCCATTATAGGTGACACTCAAGCCAAAATTAGTGCTGACAAGTATTTGAGTTCCTGTTGCATAGATAGACACGTTACCTTCATTCAAGATAATAGGTAAATTTCTAGTTACTCCATTCACCTAGAAGAGAGATGCAAAGAAAATCAGTGGGTAGTTTTTCTACTTTTTAATTGTTATTTTCTTCTTTCACAGCAGTAAAAATATCCCTAAAATATATGTAGCTGCCGTTTACCTCATGGATCTGATATTATTCATAACAATCATCTAATGAGAAATATCATTAACTACTTACTTGTACCAAACCTCTTCTATCCCTTGACATATGAACATCGTAGCCCCACACATTCACAAAAACTTCAGCTACTGTTGAAAGTGGACGCCCATTCAGTGCTTCATTTTTAGCTTCCACAGAAAACTGACTGAGCTCATCAGTGGCATTACAAAGGGTCACCAGAACATAGCGGCAGGTTCCTTGGAAGTCATAGGCCTTACGATCAAAGGTGATGTAGTGAGGGTCTCCAGAGGCAGAGCAGGTGCCATGGGGGTTGGGATGGCAGCCAAACTCGCCCTCCACCACACGGCAGGACTCCTGGGGCCCACAGGAGTTGGGAGTACAGCGGACGTTCCCTGTATTTCCGTTACAGGTACACAAGCTCTGACATTCTTCACCATCCCAGAACTGCTCACCACCTTGGTGATAGCATCCTTGGTGATAGCATCCACAAGATGTTGGTGGAACACACTGGTCGCCATTGAGAATAAAACCACTGTTACACTGACAACCCTCCTGGCACACAGTATCACAGGTGAAGGGGAAAGAGAGGCTGGGGCAAGCAGAAGGACAAGAGGTTCCACAGAGTTCATAATGGCTGTTTGATGGGCAGGTTAGTGCTGTGGAAAAAACAAACGTGTTAATTTTTGATAGAAAATTTTCAGAAAATTATGCAAGGCTCTGTTTAGATGAGCTCTCTCTGTGTCTCTGTCTGCCTATTTCATTACATGTTATGTCGTGCTCTTTGCTATCTGTTATTCAAGTACTATTAGCATTATGTTCTAGCATGCTATGTAATGAACCTGTTTTTTTGAAAGAATGTGTGAGAAAGTCACTTTTATCTTCTCAGGATAAGTGTGGACCGGTTCACATTAATGAAAAGAGTATAAAAAGGCTCGGCAGAGATTTTGTCAGTTTATTCACCCAAATGAATAAAGGTGTTTAAACTCACTGTTCCATGTGTCTCACTTGAGAATTTTTAAAAATAATTTTAAACAGACATTTTTACACATTTAGAAACCATGTCTAGGATTAATTCAAAAATACTTGAATTCTTACCACAGCCAGTTGCATCTCTCCATTGTCCTAAGGCAACACCCTTCTGTTGACACATTAGTGCATAATCTCGTAGGACGTCACACAAAGTTGATGCTGGATCGCTAGAGCCCCTCGTGATCTCCACACATACATCCACCTGCTGCCTTGGGTCAACCTCAGACCAACAGGGTACAAATGGCCCATCTGGTGAGCTGAGAATGCCACAGTACTCACTAGAATTGTAATTAGTTGTAGAATTTTGGTTCATGCTTTCCACGCAGTGAGCAGCCAGAGAGCCATCTCGCCAGCTGTCTCCAAAGTCCTGAGAGCTGTTGACCAGGAAACCGATGGGTGTGCGGAAGTCATCGTGTGGATGACCATTGTAGTTACCACAGAGTCCACCCAGTGAACCATTGTAGACACCAGGAGCAGTGACACGGACAAAGTGAGGCCAGACTGTCTGCACAGTTACACCAAAGGAGGTGCGAATGATGACACTGTAAATGCTGCTGTGGAAGAGTTGGATGCGGTTGGATGGAGTGCTGAAAGGCAGCCTGATCAGCTGACCGTTAACCTGTAGGGTCATCCAGTTTTTTGCAGTTAACAAGACTTAAACAGTATTGTGTCCGTGTACACATAAATAAATAATTCAAGGAAGAACATAATTTTTAACCAAGTGTTGCATTCACTTACCTTCACTTTACTGTTCCTTGTCATCTCAATAGATACGTGTATCCCCTCTGCTTCAAAATGCAGAATTCGCACAAAACCTTCCTGACCTCTTGGCAATTTTTCTGCTGTCACCATGAAGTTTGGGTGGCTGGACAGTCCCATAACTTTGGTAAGTGTCAATCGACACGCTCCAGGATATTGGTATGTCAGTCCATCAAATGTCTGATATGACCCTGGGCCTCTGATCCAACATGTTTCATAGCTATTTGGTCTGCATCCTCTTTCTCCATCTTCCACCTTGCATGATTCAAGTGGGCCACAACCATGAGACTGACAAGTCATGGAGCCATAACTGCAGCTACAATGCCTCCCACAGTTTTTGTCTAGTATTACAGTTTGTCCAGAGCGGTAGTAACGGCCCTCAAAGCTGCAGCCACACTCAGCATGAGGGACGCAGACTCCACCACTGAGGATGTAGCCTGAATCACAGATGCAGCTTTCCTGGGGAGGTAGAGGGCAGTTGTGGGTAGAGTTGGGATTAACACAGGTAGCTGGACATCCTGTGCCTTCAGACTCAAAGTGGCTGTTGGCTGGGCATGGGATTTCTAGGAATGAGAGAACAACATCGATCTTTACATCAGTGGAATTTTAATACAATAATATTTTGGAAATAATGCAAAAAAAAAAAGTGATTAACATACCACAAAAGCCGGGTCTCCTCCAACTTGGTAGCTGAACACCATTTTGTTGACACTGACTTGCATACACACTTAGGGCTTGACAGAGAATGGGTTGGTACCCTCCTCCTACACACAGATCATACACACAACTGTCCGCAAAGGACTGTGGAGGAAGTTGTTGATGGCAAGCTGCAAAAGGTCCAGAACTACTGCTGAGGATACCACAGTGGCCAGTATTGCTGTACAATGCTGTCTCTTCTACAGTGCAAACAGCACAGTCCAGACCTCCGCACTGTGGCCCACAGCCAGGCTCATCATCCCCAGATGCTTGCCAGCTGTTAGCAAAAACCACATCAGAGCTCACAACCTCACCCTCCCGAGTTTGAAAGTCATCTCTACGAATGCCATTGAAATTTCCACAAAGACCGCATGTTGCATTCTGGTAAGTGTAGGGCAAGCTGATCTGGACATAATGATTTGTGTCATAAGACACCACTAAACCAAAGTCAGTGCTGACAAACACAGAAAAACCTGACTCATAAACCTGCACAGTGTCATTGCTAAGGGAGAATGGAGTGGATGCAAAGTTCCCGTTAACCTGTAAAAAAACCAGCAAATCAAGTGAGAAAACTATATCTGGTCATAAAGTGTAGAATTTATCCAGAATCAAAATGACCAACCTTAGCCTGACCACGACGCCCTTTGACAAGCTCAATTGTGTCATTGTAGACATGCACTTTCACCAGTCGTGTCCAAGAGACTCGAGTACTGCCTCTGTGCTCATTTTTGCCCTCTACTCTGTAGTAGGGCAGTCCACTATTACATTGCTCAGAGAGAACATAGGTGCAAGTGCCTTGAAAGTGAAACACTGTGTCATCAAAGGTGTAGTAATGGGGATCACCGCTTATGGTGCAGGTTCCTCTTGGCACTGTCTGACAGGAGAACTGGAAGGAAGTTTGCTGGCAGATCTGTGAAAAGGAGCACGGCTGGTTGCGGCACTGCAGGCCTGTTGAGGTACATGTGCACTTCTGTGCACAGGTCCTGTCACTCCAGAATGAAGCACCCAGCTGCACTAATTCACCTTAAAAAAAGTAAAAGGAAATGTCCCTTATGCCTAGTGTAAAATTTCCAGACATTTACATTCATAAAGCTTTAGGAAAAAACTTTCACACCTTACATTTTTTTTCATATTGTGTCAAATAACAACAGTAATTGCCTCAAGGCACTTGAGGGCAATCGTGGCTCAAGAGTTGGGCGTTCGCCTTGTAATCGGAAGGTTGCCGGTTCGAGCCCTGGCTTGGACAGTCTCGGTCGTTGTGTCCTTGGGCAAGACACTTCACCCGTTGCCTACTGGTGGTGGTCAGAGGGCCCGGTGGCGCCAGTGTTCGGCAGCCTCGCCTCTGTCAGTGCGCCCCAGGGTGGCTGTGGCTACAATGTAGCTTACCATCACCAGTGTGTGAATGGGTGGATGACTGGATATGTAAAGCGCTTTGGGGTCCTTAGGGACCAGTAAAACGCTATATAAATACAGGCCATTTACCATTATATGAGTAAAGTTCCTAAAATAACAGAGAGAAAATCCCAACTGTTTTACAACCCCTACCAGCATTAAGATAAGATGGACCCTGATTATACATGAGGAGAAGGATTTTAAGTTTGATTCTAGATTTAACAGGGAGAATTATGTTCTGTCTTTTTAGTCCCTGTCAGTACAGCAGCATTTTGGATAAACTTAAGGCTTTTCAGTGAGTTTTTGGGACAACCTGATATTAACAAATCACAGTAGTCCAGCCTTCAAGTAATAAATGCATGAACTAATTTTTTAGCATCACTCTGAAATAGAATGTTTCTAATTTTAGAGATACTGCATAAATGCAAAAAAAGCAATCCTGAATATGTGTTAAATATAAGCAGTGAAGGACATAACCTGGTCAAAAACAAAATTTCTGTTAGTGTTAAGGCCACGGTAATCCCATCCAGAGTATGCATCTGGTTAGACATCATGTTTGAAAGATTTTGATGGTAATCAACTTAGTTTGATCTGAATTTAGAAGCAGGAAACTGAAGGTTACCCATGTCTTTATGTCTTTAAGACATACAGTTTAGGCTACAGTTAAGTTTTATGGCTTCATTGACAGAGCTGGAGATCATCTGCATAGCAGGGAAAATGTACAAGATGCCTTTGAAAGATACTGTCTAAGAGAAACATATACAATGTAAACAGAACTGGTCCTAGCATAGAACCCTGCAGAACTCCGCCATAATTAACTTTAGTGTGAAGACAACTCCCTATTTACATGAGCCAATAGGAGTCTATTAGATAGACATGATTCAAGCACGGGCTTAATTGCTATGGCCTGCTCTAATCTCTGCAATAAAATACTGTCGTTAAAAAAAAGCTCCACTGAGGTTTAGCAGGGCAAGTACAGAGATGATTCCACTGTCAGAGGCCATCTGCAACTTTCACTAAAGTTGTTTCCGTACTGTGATGATCTCTGAATCCTGAATGAAATATATAACAATGCATTGTGATTTAGCAGACTACCCAGATAGCAAGGAAACATTGAAACAATGTTGACTCAATATCAGGCGACGTCATTGAAGCAACGTTGAAGTGTGACGTTGACCCAACATCACTCTTGCACCCATTTTTAACGTTGAAACAACGTCAGGTTTTGATGTTGAATCAATGTTGAAACCTGACATTGATTCGACGTTATATTTTCTAACACTGTTGACATTGAAACAATGTCAGATTCTGATATTGAAACACTGTTGAGCTATGGTATTAATTTTCCACCTCTTTCGCACAGTTGCTTTTTATTGAAAAAAAAACAAAAAACAAAAAAGGTCAATAGACATGTATCATTTGCAAAATACTTTATTAAAAGACAAAGTTTCTTATTTACATTTCTATGTTTCACGTCACTTTTTATTATTTACTCCGGGATGGGGATGGATGATGTGCGTCCTGCGCGCCACCTGTACGATCTGGAGCATATCTGAGCCATTTCTGGACTGCTTGAGCAAAGACCAACTCAGACATAGAGTTCGCCCCTACCTGCTGCGCCAGGCCATCTAGGACAAAAATAGACACACACACAAAAAAACAAAGACAAAAAAAAGGGAATTAGAGCACATGAATAAGCTCTTGTTAATTGTCTTCAGCAGGGAGAAAGTATGTAAACTCCTAGGCTGATAAACATGAAAGTCACCAGGCAGAAATCAGCAAACTGCCGCATTTGATTCCCAAAGAGCTATAAGCTGAAAATGTGATATGTCTTAGCATGGTGTGCCGTGTATCCTTTAAAAAAAAAAAGAAAACATGGGGTCCTCGGGCTGTACAAAGTGTACAACCCGAGGACAAAACAAGCCGAAGACCAAAGACTCCATCTCCAGATTAACCGGACATGAAAGTCTTGTTATTAAGAAAGACAAAGTAATATAGCAAAAAACAGACATAGGAAATGTGAAACGCACCCAGCACATCAATTGATCCCTTTATTGTTCACTTTAGGCTCATAAAACTACAATAAATGTTAAAACTTACCAAATATGCATCTGCACAGCGCTGTCTCTTTAAATGCCCTTTTTTGCTTTGTCTGGTCCTTGGTTTTTTCCCCTGCCCAGTTGAGTACAGAGGCCAGCTCCTTTGTAATGGCATAAACCATTACACGGCGGACTCGCACCTCCAGTGTGGTCCAGCAGCACCAATCAACGCAAAGCGTCTCACCTATAGACACATTTTATGAGATGGAATTAGCGTGTCTCATGTCTTAAATGTGTATGCAAGTGCTTGTGTGTTTACTTCATGTAATTGATGATAGAAACATGTCATTTAGTTTTCCCTAAAGCCTGATTTTCAAGTCATACAAAGAATAAACCAAAGTATTGGCAGTACAATGTATTTCTATTCCCTTTTGTTGGATATTCATTTGTTAGTTCTTGTAACTGCTAAAAGTGTTTACTAGTTTTTGCCTGTCACATATATTTGTTATACCATGTAAACTGTGAAATTCCAAGATTTTCAAACTTGCCTTGTAATAGTGGCCTCACAGAGTCTCTGGAATCTACAGGAAAAAAAAAATCACAACAAGATGACATTCAGGAGTATAAATTGGGTTTGTTTTTTTTTATAAGAGTACAATGACATTGTGATGCAGCTTTAAAGCTTTTTTAAAAGCATACCATCTATAGGGAAGACATCAGACTCTGCATGCTGGCGAGATCGCAAAGCTGTGTCGGTTTGTGCCAGAGTGGCGAAAGGTGCCGGAAGCTGGGTGGGGCATTATAATGGTTGCTATCAGTGGGCTGGGGGGCAGACTGCGGAGTGATGAGGGCTGTTTAGAAAAAGATAATTTTTTAAGTATTTAAGAATACAGACAACTTGTCAAAAAAGTTTCCTCGTGTCAGACACAGATATGTACACAGACCCTTGACAGTATTTTATTACCTGGTATTTTCACTCGAGGGGCCTGGGGAAACCGTTTTTTTGTAGGCTGCTCATCCTCTGAGTCCGTATATGTGTACAGGGCATTTGGTCTAAAGAAAAGAAATTAAAAACGGTCTTAAGTTTTTATTTTATTTTTATTCTATTCTGTACAGTTGTGTACTGTATTTATTCTTATTTTATTTTATTCTAATTTTTGCTTCATAACTTTTGCACTGTCCACTTCCTGCTGTGACAAAACAAATTTCCCACGTGTGGGACTAATAAAGGTTATCTTATCTTATCTTAAGTAATTGTAAATATGCTTTTGGCATATTGTTTCCTAAAGTTAGTTTGATTTCTAACAACACACACAGGAAACAGAGACGTGCAAGAAGGTACAGTATACAATGAATTTTTGAAGTGCACAAGTGTACACGGCTTTGCATTTTTAAAAAAAGTTTACAAACTTCCACTTTTTGGACTATATTATGTGGTGATATTGCAGTATGCAAGCACCACAGATATGTATAAAAGACAAGATCATAAATTCTTAACAATCAAAGATATGTTTGTGAATAAAAAGGTTTTACTTGTGCTTTCTTTTAAGACTGGTCTGGGTTTCTTCTTCGGACTGAAGGTCAGACGTATCACAGCGTTCACGTGGATATCTCTGACGACTGCGTTCTGCTTCGTGAAATGTGCCTGGAAATACAAACACAATGTACGGCCAGACATACATTACGTGTGGACAAAAGGTGCAAACGCATAGAAAAATCAGCGGTTTCAAAAATACGCTGGTACGTGTGGACGTAGCCTTATTCATTATTCAAGGCACAAACGGAAAGCCATGTACGCGTGCAACGTACAGTCACGTGGGCATGCCGCGTGAGCATTCAAACTGAGTCTAAAGTTTTCGTGTGCGAATTGAAGCGAGTGCTCTCCAATAATCAAATGTAACAAAGTCATTGAACACGTTTATACAGTTAACTTTACGTTTATCAATCATATATCACAGATTTAGAATTTTTTGTAGTACTAAGCAACTACAGAGCGAAAGTCTGGGTCAAGCGCCGAGGCGACGGCAAGAACAAAGGAAACCTCGAAGCGTTAAAGCTAGCTTTGTAAGGGAATATAACGAAGAAATTATGAAACGAAAATGTTTTCTTTGTTGATATACTTTGTTCGCAGTGCAATTTATTTGTTGCCGGATTGTAAGAAGTAGACACAATTTCGGGCTCCCACATTTTGTGGGAGCAACGTAAATAACAGTAAAAAAAACTCGTTAATGTACAACATTAACGAGTTTTTTACTGTTATTCAAATGCAAACATGGAAATAACGAATAGGAAAAAAAAAATCATTCATTCTTACCTTATACTAATCGTGGTGCAGGCCAGTGCAGTGCATGAACTGATGCCTTCTCCGGTCAATTCCGCTGAGAGTAAATCAAATGTCCCGCTCTACTGTAGAAGACAATGAATACCTGGGGGGATGTACCAATGTGAGAGGGGTGCTGCGGAATAGTCCAAGTGATCGCTGCTTTAATTTCCCGGTCAACTATACATAAATTGCACATAGACACGATTTTTTAAAGCTGGTGAACTAGACCAAGTCATTGATAACAAATGAACAATAAATCTACTTTCTCTGGTACTTTATACCCGATCAGTTGCAATGCAATTTAATGCTCAACTACAAATCGATGGTTTTTGATGGTGACCGGAGCCGAATGATCGTCAACTATAAATAGACGTTTTCTCGACGTTGTTGTTGTCACCTGGTCAACTATAAATAGATCAAATATCAATGACAAAAAAACAACGGTGAATCAACATCGTTACAACGTCCCTATAGTAAGACCGTCGGTTTACCACAGTATTTCAATGTTGTTACAACATTGGCATTTCAACCCCGACCATATACGACAGTTCGGATGAAAAATCAACATAGATTCAATGTCGTCTTGCTATCTGGGTAACCACTTGCAATAACAATAATATGTGTAAAATGGGGATGGGCAATAAAAGTGTAAATTAGTTTTGTGTGAAATAATTATTCAAAAAATTTCCCTGAAGCAGTGGTGTGTGATGTGCATGACAGTTGTGTCTCTTCTGTATATAGGTCAGCTCTCATTGCACAATGTCAACCTACTTAGATAAAGAACAGGTATGTAGCTTACTGGTGTAGGGCCAAGTCACTATTTATTGCTTCAACAACAAGTTGACTTTCACCTAACCCAATGATTCCTGGCCATCAAAGTACAACTGGTGCAGGATTCATATTTAAGGCTCCAACTGTAATGTACTGGGAAACCTCATCCACTTCAGTTTTCATTGTCTGCTTTGCATGCATTGCTTGTGTTGAAATATGGAACTTTTCAAACACCAGTGCAGACGCCACTAAATCACATCACATTATCAGTGTAAATATCCTGAGTGAGGGAGATAGTTCCTTATACAGTTTGGCACCAAAATGAAGAAGTTAATAACTGTGATAAGTAATCTGTGTTAAGCAATGTGTCCATGTGAATCTTGCCTTAGGATAAGTCAGTTTGTTGGGAACAGCTTCTCTCTCTGTCATTCTTTATTCTTTGCATGCCATATGTTACCATTCAAAATTTTTCCAAACCTCTGAATTCTTGAGCTAAACATCCTTTAAGCAGGTAGGAAGAATGTATTTTAAGCCTCCAACTAATAATTTGAAAGCTGATTTCTCTTTGAAACTCCTTCATTAGTTCTTAATTCCAACAACCTTAAGGAAAAGCAGTCAGAGATTTTCACATTAATAACCTATACCTCATTGCTTTACCGTACTTTTAATGCATTGTGGTTAGAATTCTTGCCTTGCCTTTCACAGTTGCACATGACTGTAATGATATATAACACAAAAGTAGCAGAAGCAGTTGCCTTCTGTATCCTGCAGTCTTACCGTTGAAAGTGCAGCCTGTTGAGCCATGGTCTGTCCGGAAGGCCCAGCGACCAGGTTCATTGACGTTGCTGCCAAGGCGAAAATTTGAGTTACTCCCTGATGCAGCACTGGTGAATGATCCAGGGAGGACATAATAGTGAGTGGAGCCAATTGTATCATAACCAGCCTACAAATGTGAGTCACAAAAATATGATTAATGCATTTAGAAGTAATGAATGTTTTTTCATTAGTAAATATACAGAGTATTAACTGTAATAGATCTGACCTGAATGCTCAGTGTTGTTGAGGCTATTATACCGTAGTTCATCAGCACAAATGAATATTGGCCTCCAGAGATCAGCACAGCTTGGACAGTAGTGCGCTGGAAAATATAAATTCTATTATTATATGTACTGCTTGATCAGTGTTCTGCTGGATTTGCACCTAATTTTGTTATGATACACTTTTCGTGCATCACTGTATCAAATGTATTAATTCATAAGACATTAATTTATGCTTCAATTTGAATGGTCTAGATTTCAGATAATTACTATTAACCACCTTAGTTTCTTAGTATGAAATGCTTTAGGTCATCTTCAGGTATCACTTTTTTTAAAAACCACAATATTCAAAAACAATCTTTGTATGAAATCTGTCACAGGGATTTATGTCTTTATGTCTGGAAGATGACACTAGATTACACTAACCTACTGTTCCTGAGTTAGTAAAGTAGGGAACAGACTTTCACGTATACATCACACATAAGCACATAACTTATTCCAAATTTAGGAAGTTGACTTACTGTTCCACTTGTGGGATAATAGGCCACCTCAAACCATGTTGCAACAAAGACCCAGTTGGCATTAAAGTTCAGTCCTGGAAAGTATTGATTGATGTCCCGTGTAGCTTGCTGGAGAACAGTTCCACTGGTGTATTGGTTGTAGTAGATCTTACCATTTCCTCTGTTGTCTAAATCTGTCCAGAATGGAGCAATGATGTCTCTGATGCCTTGTGGGAACCTCTGACTTCTATATTCACTTAGTGGACCAGTAAATGTTAGGTGTCCATTATGATTGACCTAAAAAAAAAAATAGAAAAGAAAAAAAGTATTTCCTGTCACGACATCTAGATAAACAGATTCAGATTTTCTTTTGCAAACCACGTTTTATATTGTAATTACTGGCAGGAAGTTTAATTAGACAGCAAAATATTTGTATGGTTCACATGTGGTACATGAATTGTTAATGTTAATTTTACATACATAAATACTGTTATATGTCCGCCCAAAATAGAAAAAAGGTCTTAGCAGGGTAATCTGTGGAGAACTTCCATCATCGACCGGAGAGCTTGCAGTTCCAGATGTTGGGTAAAGAGGTCCTAAGAAGCAATTAGGCAGGTCATGAAAAAGATTCAGACAGACTCATTTGGTCAATATTCTCCAAACATACATATAAAACATATTTCTCACAGGCTTTCAGTGTTTACTCCTATGAATGTATGAATGTGAGGCTGATATAAATTGATGATAAAACGATGAAAGTCAAATCTTTAGAGAAAGTTTTGAAAAGATGCAAACTTACTGACAGCCTGAGTAGTGACTACACCTGCACATGAAACAAAAACAGAAAATGCAGAAAATGATGACAAGTTCTCTATAATTGCAAGATTTTAATTTCTGATCCAAAAACTTTGAGTGATCACTTTGGTAAAAATAAACACACCATAAAATGTATTGAAGGAACATAAATAAAACTACTAACCTGTCATTCCCAAGAGCAACACGAAAAACATGATTTGACCCGCCATTCTGTCAAATCAGTTCTCTTCACAAAACAAAGAAAATTTTATTTTTTATCTATATGTAGCCCTTATTTACTCAATACCATTAAATAAATGGACTTTGGGTTCTTCTTCTAGTGTACTCTCGTACGATATTCTTAAATTAACTTTTCTTTCGTTTCTGGGATCGATGAAGCTTATCTCTTAAAAGTAGCACTACACACTAAAATGAACAACCGTGTCTAACGGTGCAGTAAATCATGTCATACACGTTGTAAAGTAAACCAATGTAACCCTCCTTTAATTTACCAAAATAATGAAAACAATAAAATAATATGGCAGGTTTTAGCATTCAGGTAAAGCAAAACACACAGCAATTTACCAGCTGTACACAGAATCTTCACATATACAGTGTAAACCACCAGTGATAAAACAATTATAGTCCCAAACTAAACCTAAAGCCGGCAGAAATAGACCCTACGTTGCAGGCCTATATTGCTCCAGTATAAATCCAAAACGATCTCCAAACCGGAAGTTCACTCAACGAGCAAAAATAAATAAATAAACTCAGTACCTTGTGAAACTCCCACCAGATTAATCCAGGCAACAGGTTGTCTTCAACTCCTTCAGAAGCACTCCGCTCTGAATGCAGTAGCACAAAGATAAGGAAGGTCCGTGGTCTCCACGTGCTCCACAAGCTACCTGTTTTTAGCTTCCCACGTTGCAGAGGTACTCAGAGTGACGCGGGCACTCAGAGTGACTATCTGGGGTCTTTCCGTCGCTCTCCAGTTCGGTAAGGATCCTCTGCAGCTTTTTTAAGTTCCACAACTTAAGCGAAACGGCAGTCTACAGTAGTGATGGGATTTCCGGCTCTTTTTAGAGAACCGGCTCTTTCGGCTCGGCTCACTGAAAAGAGCAGGCTCTTTCAGCTCCCTACCGGCTCTTCAGGTTGTTTTGTTGCTTTAATTAATTTATTATTAACAATAATATAAAATTATGCACAAAAGGAATTACTAATGTAAAAAAAAAAAAGTTGTGTTATTTATATATATTTATGTATAAATATATGCGGTGGCCCCTAGAGACAAAGCATGTACAAATTCCAAAGCACGTACAAACTCCAAAACACATTCCTAGCGTTAACTGAACTTCCAAAACAGAGCTACCTAGATCACTTAAATTACACAATTGAAAGCATGTGTGTGTTGTTTGTGTATTTATACACAAGCACTCATATATATTCAAATAATTAAAAAAAAATGTTAATTTACCTGTTACTACCACACACTAAATTCGGTCGTTGGTATTTCCTGGCTTGTGTAGCCACTAGGTAACAAAAGCTCAACACTGCGCCTAGCATCCTGGAGCACTTCTGTTGTCTTCTGTACGTGCTTCGGAGTTTGCACGTGCTTCTGAGTTTTTACGTGTTTTGGAGTTTGTACGTGCTTCATGGTTTGTACGTACTATGGAGTTTTTACGTGTTTTGGAGTTTTTACGTGTTTTGGAATTTGTATGTGCTTCGGAGTTTGTACGTACTATGGAGTTTTTACGTGTTTTGGAGTTTGTACGTGCTTCGGAGTTTGTACGTACTATGGAGTTTTTACGTGTTTTGGAGTTTGTACGTGCTTCATGGTTTGTACGTACTATGGAGTTTTTACGTGTTTTGGAGTTTGTATGTGTTTTGGAGTTCGTACGTTTTTTGGAGTTTGTACGTGCTTTGTTTCTAGGGGCCACCGTAAATATACTTTTATTTATTCACTCCACATGAAATGTAACACATAAATCATATAATACAAAAACCAACTATTCACATTTCAACTTTTAACTATTTAAATTTTCAGCTTTTTCCTTTTAAACAAATTTAAAGTGAAACAACACAAAACACTGCAAACCACAACACAATTAAATATAAATTAAAATATGAAAACAAAAAGAAGATGCATATTCTCTGTCATATGGGCCTGCATGAATTAACTTTCTGAATCCTTTATCATCCGCAACTGAAAATAGTTGTGGATGATTACTATACCTTTCTAATGTGACGTTCTTGTCCCTGCCTGGCTCTCTTTCTCTGTCTCTCCCTCCCGCTCTGTTCCTGTGCTACTGCGAGTGTAACTACTGCCCCTCCCCCCTCTTCCCAGCGCAAAGCACAAGGCTCGCGTGCGGAGTGAAGCAGAAAAAAAGTGCGAGAGAGAGGGTGAGAGAAAGAAAAAAAAAAAAAACCCACGGCTCGCGTCGTTCACTTCAAAGATCCGGCTCTAACAGCCGTTTCGTTCGCGACTGACACATAAAAAATGTAATCCGATCCATTAAATATCAAAAAAACACCTCACAAAACTTGCGACACGGCGTAACTCTGCTCATAACCGTAGCACGTCGGAGCAGTATGTGTCACGTGATAGAGTGGCTGTGTGTATTTGTAGCCTCGCTACCAAACCAGCATTTCATCTCGAGGAAGTTATCCCAGAGAGAAATAAAGCAAGTGTGTAAGTTCATCTCTGAATGTTTATAAAGCGTTCCCATGTTAAGCTTAACAACCGATATATGGAGCGACTGACTCGCTCTCTCCCTCACCTTCCTGCGGCTACTTCAATCGTGAAACTGCTTAATGATCAGCTGATCGGCTTTTCTGTCGCGAGTCCGTCTCTCTTCTTTGTTTTTGGCCCACTTTGCACCAGAAAGAGGAAACCAGCGGCGGAACAACAGCAGCACGTTTAAGCTTGATAAGCTGTTGTTAGAATTTATTTAATATTACTTTCTACACCAGGAGCGTTTTCTACGCAGCTGACGGCTGGTAACTGTGCAGGGGCGGATCTAGCAAAGTGTAGCCAGGGGGGCCGATAGGGCATTAACAGGGAAAAGGGGGCACAAAGACATACTTTTCTTTCTTATTCTCATTTAAAATGCCTAGCTTTTAATAAATAATTATCTGAATCTTACACCCAAAGTTTTAATCTGACGTAAAATGTATAGAAGTCCATTACTGTATATAGTAACTGTTAAGTCTAATATACCCTAGTAAGCTATAGTACTTTTTTCTTTGAGAAGGTACCATCTGTGCAGTCTGCAATTCTGTTGAAGAAAGATGTTGAATCTATTTAATTATTCTTGAAAAATAATTTATTTCTGTGCATTTTTTTTTTTCACCCTGCATCAAATTAAAGTTGATTACATCGATTAAGCATCATGAGGTGGAGGGTGGGGGGTGGTTCCCTATTTTTTTTTTTGCTGGGAGTTTGCAACCCTATTAGTTAGGTTGCTTAATATTTCTGCTAAGTACTCTTTAAAATACCAGAATAGGGAGGATTAAGTTTATTAGATTGATCAGTGTTCCTGAACTATGAAATATTTTGGGCGCAGTGTATTTTTGTTTTTTTTTTTTGTTTTTTTTTTTTGTTTTTTAACATACAGGTATAACAGAATAGCTTTAGTGTTATTGTTTATTTAAACTTGAGTATGAACTTATACAAAATGCAGCAAGATATTAAAAAAAAAACAGTTTTATTGATTAAAAAACACACTATATCGGATTCATATCGGTATCGGCAGATATCCAAATTTATGATATCGGTATCGGTCATAAAAAAGTGGTATCGTGCCATCTCTAATATAAACAGAGCACTCTGCTTCTCTGTACAGCTCCTCACTCCAGCAGGGCTGTTTGGCTCTTTCTGATAGTGCGCAAATGTGGCGCACGTACTGTGGCAGTCATACAGACAACTGGACGGTCCAAAAGTTAGCCTACCTATTACTGGCTGAGGTTTTAGCAGAGTTGTGGCTGAACCACATAAAAATATATCATTAATTTTAATCTCCCCAATCCATTATAATGTTATGTTGGAATGCTGTTAAAGAGGGTCAAAAATGTTTCAACCCAGTTTGTTTTGCAGATTCTGTATAGCAGCTTTAATATAGGGAGAACACAACTTCCAGACTGTGTGAGTAAAATCAGGTTTTTTCTCTTCGTCAGTTTAATAGTTTCTGTTTTGCCCGTCACTGTTCCCTGTCTGTTTTCTTACCTGGTTCCTCCTGACCTTGTACTTTCTCCTCACGTTCCCCTCTTTCCTCCTCTCTCCCTCTTTGGACTGACAATCATACACAAATAGATTCAATTAGATGAAAAATTACATTAATATGAAAAAAATACTATTAAGATCACTAACAAAAAGTCCTCTCTCAGTGTACTTTAAACCAAAAGGCAAATAACCAAACCACATGAACATCTAATAAAAGATATAAATATTGAAACACTGATCCAACATTATTCTTGAGAGACGGACCATTTGATTTTACACTTTTACCTGAATGTGGCTCCTTTTTTTTTGGAAATAATTTCCTCATATCCATTATGAACCTGGCTGTCTCTCTGTACGTACACACACACACACACCGGGAGTTATAAGGTTAATGGGCATTCAGTCAGTTAGCTAGTTGGTATCAATTTCAAACAGGACAGTGGTAACAACAGTAGGTTACAGACAATTTTAAGTTTTACATTTTAAATAGGCTGTATAAATTTCAATGGGAGCAACAGGACAGTCAAATATCGCTGATTTTACTACAGTGTAGGACGGATTGTAGGGTAGCAAACATCGTCGGAAAACACGTTTTCAACACAGCAGGTTACCTGGTGTAATGTTTTTCAGCTAAAAGAAACATGGTCTGACTCCTACCTAACTATATAAAGAGTAACTGAAGGTTAAATGCAGCTAATATGTCCTGTTTTAAGCCGGGCACTTACACCTCCGCTCCACTGCGTCTCAGCCACCATCGCTCTGGCAGCAACGGCACTAGAGAGCCGGAGAGCTGGAACAAACCATTTTGGGGGGGTATCTATACTTTTGTTGTTAAAATGTTACGTCTCAACCAAGTACTGTATGTTTAGTATAAAAAACAGCAATTATTGTCAAAAAAAAGTAAGAAATATTTGGGGGTGCTTTGATTCATTTTGGGGGTGCTGTGTCTTGTGTCAGTGACGTAAAAGACGGATTTAATGCGACATGACCGTTCAAACAGCAGTCGCTTTCTAAAACATCAGATATGTATCGGATTCAGTACCACATACGAAAGTGACCCAGATCGGATTTGAAAATATCGGATTTGTGCCGTTCACACTGTCATACCATGATCGGATATGGGTCGCATAGGGTCAAAAAAATCGAATTTGATGCGCTTTCGCCTGCAGTGTGAACGTAGCCTAAAGTGCCAGGGGCAGCCACGTACCAGTTGCTGGGAATTATTATTGCCAGTGGTTTACTTATTTTCACCATAAGCTTTGTGATATGGTAATGGTTACGTTTTGGTGAAATATGTTTTACATATTAACCTAATAACCGCCGCGGTGTAAATGTGGGCTAAGCTAGCTGTCTCGTGGTAGTCGAGTTTTTCTTTTCGTTCGAACAGCTTGAAGTGGGATTGTAGCATTAAAGACAATTATCGCCAAGCTCCGAGGTAAGTTTTTTTTTTTTTTATTATTGTATTTTAATATTGTTGTATTATTCGTGTACTGAAGAAGACAAAATACAGGTCGGCAAAATTATATATGAATCTCTCCCGGGCCAAGTAAACATTCACTTACGTCGAGCACATTTGGCTTGAATGCATAAAAAATACAAAAAAATAGTTCGCACTATTTTAATGTGATGTTTTACAAAAGCTGTTTATCCATCCTGAATTAGGCCCTGGTTTAGAGAAAAATCTATTGTTGTAGTTTACTTAATACTAAAAATGGTATTTGGCCGATGGTTGATTTATTGTTCATAATGTGTAGCCGGTACAATATTTGAAAATCACTGTTTTATGTCCACTTTTTTCCTTATCAAACCATATGTTCTAAAACACGTTATATGCACAAGTTTAAAAAGCTGTAAACATGTAGGGTTACATTACCAATAAAAACTTACAAAATTTCATAAACACATTTAAGATGTTGTATAAAAAGGGACATTTTTGCTTGGCATTTTATTTTTCTATTTTAAATATATAAATGGCAAAACATATCTAAAAGTTTAAATTTGGGTAGGCTACTACTGTAAACTATACAGAGATTCTAATCATTTCGTCATCAAACTTAAGGACTTCTTGATGAAATACTTTTGGGAGAAACAGCAGCAGTAGTAATGAACTGAACTGAGCACATGGTTTTAGTATAATTTAATCCCCTGTTTCTTAGCTTAGATGTGGGATTCTAAAGAATCAGGAGTTTATCAGGAGCCACCAGCCTCTATTGGTAACTTATAGTATATTAATTTATAGAATGAGTAAAATGTATTTAATGTATTGGACTAGTACTACTTATTAAATGTGTTACAGGAACACACACCAGGGACCATTCCAGGAGGAGTCTATTCATTGAGGGTGTTTGGACGTGATTTTGAGACTTGTAAGGCCACTGGGTTTCTAAAGTGAGTATAATTAGTATAATTTCTTTGTTTAGACATGGAATCTAAAGAACCAGTTTATTAGGAACCGCAAGCCTCTCTATTGGTAACTTATATTACATTTTATTCTACTTATTCTACTACATTTTATAGTAAGGGCACTGGGTTTCTAAAGTGAAATGAAATGGAAATGCAAGTTGTGTGTCCACTCCTCAGACACCCGGACAAAATTACTGGAACATTACCGTTTAAAATATAGCCATTTCTCCAAAGTAACACCACTGCCATGTGTTTTTGAAGCATGCATTTGTACATTTGTATCTTTTAACGCTTTAAAAATTCATTTGTCACGGTCTCACCAGCACAAAGGTTGTGGAGGTATTGGGGTACAAGCAGGTTTGCCATTGTTTACCTGCTCAATGTGCAAATTCAATCAGCCTTTTTCAGAGGAAACATTGTTTAGTCATTTAAGAGGACACTTAAAAAAAAACAAAAAAAAAAACCATGAAACAGTTCCATGTCCATTTAAGAACTGTAGTTATACCATAAATGTTTATTTGTCTTTTAATGCGCATAAGAGTAGAACACATGGCAGTGATTTAGATTTTAGTGATAATGTTGTGTCTACAGAGAAAGTGGCAGTTCCAGCTACTGCTGATTTTGATGAAGAGCGTAGTTTAGGTGAACCTGAAGATGTGCCCGCTCATCCCGAAGATGAGATCTGTGAGACCAGTTTGTTAGAAGCCCAGTTGCACAAAAAATTAGCCTCTTTGTTTCTCAAAATGCAGGCAATTCTCCATGTCTCTGAGAGAGCTTGTCAAGTTATTGTTGCTCATCTGAGGGAGATTTCTTTTATCTCAGCCTCTCTTAAAAGATGCTATTGAAGAAGTATTGCAGAAGCATTCTGTTCCTGCTACTGAATTTGTTGTGAATGATTTGGTCAATTCAGTTATAATTGACAAACTAATTTGTTTGTCAGGGCAACAGGAAAGGGCCAAGATTTATCATCGGCAAAGTGAAGAAAAACATATATTGAGAGGCATTATCCTGTTGTCATGCCAGTGCAATGTGTGTTGGACAGAACACATCACAGTATATGTGCCAATACTTCAGATGATTCAAGAAATTTTTAAACATACTGATGTTATTGATCTTATTAAGGAAACAAGGAATTCAGAAAAAGGACATTTCAAGAGCCATAAAGATGGCTTGTATTACCAGGAAAATGATTTGTTTTCTTCAGAGTTGGCATTTGCCACTAATTTTGTACCTTGATGACCTGCAAATTGCAAATCCTCTAGGGTCCCAAAAAAAATACACAAGCTCTGCTTAGTGTATTGGGTGTTTGCAGACCACCTTCGCAAATACCGATCAGCACTCCATGTTGTTACGTTCCCCTGAGGGGTCTAGGCGGTGAGGGGGAAGTAACAAAAAGTGTCTGGGTCAGAAAAAGGAGACAAGAAGGCATAAGGGTTAAATTGTTAAATTAAAGAGTTTTATTAAAGTAGCTCAACTAAAAGAGACAAGCCGCTATCACCATTTAAGAAAACAAACAAGACTCAGGCGTTGGTCAATAAAGTAAAACATAAGCCAAAAAGACAGAGCAGCTCACTAGCTGGAAACACAGACACACACACACACACAGCTCACTAGCTGCAAACACAGCAAAAACACTCAGCTCACTAGCTGCAACCACTCACATGGCACTCTGGCCCAGAGCTCACCTTTCTCTGGGCTTAAATCCCTTCAATTACTGACAAGTCAGCTGCACAAAAGAAAAAGGTGGCACCTAAGGCAGGAGAGATTTGAAGGACACGCCCACACAAGCACCTTCAGGAGGCGGCCCTGCTAGGGCCGTAACACCCCCTCCCATAAATACAAACCCGTGGTTTATCAAATGATTACGATAACCAAAACACCACAAGTCCGTAACCGTTTTGTCACCAAATTGCAGGCTTTCCACCTACCAAACCCCATAGCAACAGTTAGGCATTTCCTGCGGAAGCTGCCAATCCCATCTCAGTGGGTTCACAACATTGACAGAGAGTGGCCCCAGACCCTCGAAACAGTGTCCCATGTGATAGCCAGGGCTTTGGACCATCACAGGGGTCGGCAACCCGCGGCTCCGGAGCCACATGCGGCTCTTTAGTCCTTATTTTGCGGCTCCGGGTGGTTTGGGATAATAGAAGAAGTATTTCGCTGAAGTGCATTTTATTTGTGTTTAGTTTTTTTTTTTTGTTTTTTTTTTTTAACTTGTAGTTCTAAATTGGAAGGTTATTGTGATTTTGAAATATAAAAATAAAATTCTTATTTTTTTTCCATCGCTCAAAATAAGCGTCACACTCGCGGAAGCCGGTATACTCGCCGAAACGCCGTGCATTTATCGAGACTTTCAACCCCAGATAGGCCAATTATGGATCTTCGGATCCACATTATGTCGGCAGCTGTTCTCAACCGTGAACTATGTTTAAGACAAACACCGCTCACGCCTCACAGATGACAGCTTACAGTCCTGCGTAAAGATGAAAGCCCCGATTTGCAGACGTTGTGCGCCGAGGTTTGGGACCAGAAGTCTCATTGTAAACATATCACGGCAGACCCGACGATGTTTGCATGAACATGCTTTTCAGCATCTCTTTATTGACCACTTTTCACACACGGTTGCTGTACGCATACAGCCGGCTGTAGCTTTTCAGCTCACAGCCCGACACACACCAACAACAGCAGAGAGCACAGACTTTAAGGCGGCGAGGCGCGATTGCGGGTGCCGCTCAGGTGCGTCCGACTCCCCTGCAGCGGCACTGCAGACCACGTCCCGCCACACACATTAACAAGGTAAAAATAGATATTTAGGCAGAATTTTGCAAATATCTAATATATATATATATTTTTTTTTTTTTTTTTTTTTTTAGCGGCATAGTGCTTTTTTTCCCCCAATTACTTTTTAAAAGTCAGGTCAAGGCTTTCCTTGACCTGAAAAGGGAGGCGGCTCATAACAGTTTTTGTTTGCTACATGGATCATTTTAGTTCAGCTGGGTGTCTTTCCTTTTGTTATATTTCTTTAAGAGTTCAAAATGTGTTAATGACATAAATAAAATGTAATTTTCTCTGTAGCACTTCATGGATTTCATAAGCAACACACCTTAGTTGCTCTGTGGATTCTTTTAAAAAGCAGTTAAAAACCTTTCTGTTCAAACAAGCCTTTTGTTGATCTACGTATTTTATATTCTTTACATTATTTACATTTGATCTTTTACATTGTGTATAATGTCTATTGATTGTATTGTTTATTTTAATATTTGTGTACAGCGCTTTGTGACTGCCTGTCTGTGAAAAGCGCTTAATAAATAAACTTTACTTACTTTAGATGTTCGCACAAAGCATAAAGGTAAAAATCAATATATACAGTGTTATCTTCATTTTAGATTTCAAAAAGTATTTGCGGCTCCCAGTGTTTTCTTTTGCGTGGAAACCGGGTCCAAGTGGCTCTTTGGGTGTTAAAGGTTGCAGACCCCTGGACCATCACATGTGGAGAACCCAGCAGGCTGCTAGTGGGCCTTACAGAAACACTTCGCAGACGATTCCTCAAGTCAGGGGTACAGGCCTGTTTGTTAGCCAGGGGTGCAGGTCTGAGTGGTGGCTTTATACATGATCTGTCCCGCTGCAGGTCATTTGGAGTGCCTGGGAAATTGTCAACCAGCAACAGCTCAGAGCTAGTTGACCCCTTACACTCACCACAGGAGCCCCTTAAGCAACTATGCCCCAGTGTGGTCCTTTGCTGGGCCTGACAACCTTGTCAGTTTGAGAACCACGACTGACTGTTTTCAAATCAGGCCTTCCCTTCGGATGTGCTTTGCGTTTAAGTGCCAGTTTCACACAATTAGCAACCACATGGCCAGGCTTGTGGCAGAAGAAACACAGTTTGGGCCTAGATCTTAAAACCATAACTGCATTTGCCTTGTTAGCTGGCCCACTCTTACCTCTCCAAGATGTACTATGGCACAGAGGGGTATCACATTCTCCAGCATTTATTTTATGAGTTAGGGTAAACTCATCTGCCAGCGTGGCGGCTTGCTGTAAAGTGGAAACCCTCTGTTCACTTAAAGTGCAATACACTCAGGCACTGCATTCTTAAAGTCCTCTACCAGCACAAGCTCACGTAACGACCCCAAGTCGTTAACCTGGCTTGCAGAACACCACCTATCAGAGAGCTTTGCCTTCTCCCTAGCGAAGTCTAGGTAGGACTGACCCTGAGCCAACTCCAAACCTCGAAAATGCTGCCTATAGGCTTCAGGTACAAGTTCATAGGCTTGGAGGACGGCACTTTTAAGCTTCCCATAAACTAAGCAGTCATTCATAGACAGACTGGAACAAGCTTCTTGAGCCTTACCTGTCAACTTACACAGCAACATCACCCCCCCACACATCTTGAGGCCACTGCAATGCAGTCGCTATGCGTTCAAATACACGGAAAAAGCTTTGAACATTGGATTCACAGAAAACTGGAACCAGGTGGATGTTATTGCCCACAAACGAGCCTCTAGACACCTGTGCACTAATAGCTGTAGCATCCATTTTGGGGGCGGAGAAGGCTTAGCAAACACACCCTAATTAAGACACTACCACACCCCTCTGCCAACTCACTCAGAGACTACTGAACAATTAACGAAAAACTACACAATTTACTTTGACCAACTTACCTCTTGCTGCATACACATTAACGAATACAACTTACCCAGTTCCTAAGCACAACAAACTTTACCTACCCATCTTCTGGAGCGTGCTGGGCTGGAGGCGACTTGAAAGGCAAAGCTTCATCGACCGGAGCCCTGAATTGCCTACCCCCAACAGGGAACTTATCCCCACCCAGGATTACTCCAAAAATAAGAAAGGCAAAATAATAAACGAGTGCCTGAAGGAAGAGCTTTGAAAGCTCAGCTGGACACTCACCTAACTTAACTGGGAAGTTCTGGTTCTCAAAAAAAGTTACAAAGCAAGATAATCGAAAACCAATTCCAACTTGAAACTCCCTTTTCAAATATCCCGGACGAGCCCCCACTTGTTACGTTCCCCTGAGGGGTCTAGGCAGTGAGGGGGAAGTAACAAAAAGTGTCCGGGTCAGAAAAAGGAGACAAGAAGGCATAAGGGTTAAATTGTTAAATTAAAGAGTTTTATTAAAGTAGCTCAACTAAAAGAGACGGACAAGCCGCTATCACCATTTAAGAAAACAAACAAAACTCAGGCATTGGTCAATAAAGTAAAACATAAGCTAAAAAGAAAGAGCAGCTCACTAGCTGGAAACACAGACACACACACAGCAAAAACACTCAGCTCACTAGCTGCAACCACTCACATGGCACTCTGGCCCAGAGCTCACCTTTCTCTGGGCTTAAATCCCTTCAATTACTGACAAGAGTCAGCTGCACAAAAGAAAAAGGTGGCACCTAAGGCAGGAGAGATTTGAAGGACACGCCCACACAAGCACCTTCAGGAGGCGGCCCTGCTAGGGCCGTAACAATGTAATCCAACTAGCTGCACTTTGTAAAGTGATAGATGTTCAGAAGTATGGCTATCAAAACACTCTCAATCCCTTGTTAAAAGACCTATGTACTCTCGAAAAAGATGGTCTGTATATTGAGCTTCTTGGTTGTACTGTTCGTGGCACCGTTTTCTGTGTTGTGGCTGATAATCTAGCTGCATTCATTAGCCGGCTTTGTCCAGTGTTTCAGAGTAGGCTATTTGTTATAAAAATACTATTTATGTTGAAATTTAAGGGAAAAGCTAAAGAGTAGATTGAGACTAATTTATTTTGTTTAAATGTTTTATAAAAATGCCTTTTATTAGTTTTATAACAGGATCAGGCTGAAACATTTTTTTATGTTGTTTCAATTTTGCTCTACAAGGGCCTGATATCCACTTACGAGGACATTATACTGCCACTGTTCTATTGAAATTTAAAGCAAATGTCCTCATATATGGACATGTGAAACAAAAATCAGGTAAAAAAAAAAATTATGTAATTCTTTGTTTTTACATTCATTAGGTCCCAATCAGCCTAAATAGCAAAGACAAATTAAAAATGCATGCCATGATAGAGTTCGGGTCTTAGGAGGATACTGCATATATCATTTTCTTTAGAGTTAAAGAAAATGTACTACATACCTTACCATAAATACAGAAACACACCTCAAACAAAAAGCCACTCAGATTAAAAGTACAATTAAAAAATTCTGAATAATGAATGATTTAAAATTATTGATCCTTTTTTATCTCCGGAGTTTTGGTTAGTTCCTAGACCAAAGTTTTGGCAGCGAGCCTTTTGACCAGCAGGGTTACCAGCATGCTGGCAAGGATCAAAGTGCCTAGCAGGGCCAGCAGAGGTGTCAGCTGGCCTAAAGCACTGCTCAGTTGCATCACTGGACATCTATAATAATATAAGTTTGAAGGTATAAGAGCTTCAATGTACTTCTGCTACCTGGCCTTGAAACAAGTGGTCCAAGTGAGATGGATGCTGTATCATGCATCCGTGCCATGATGCCATGATACACTTCTTGTTCAAACAGTTTATTCACTTATTAGAGAAGTAGCTTTGGAACTCAGTAAGTAGGAACAAAAATAGTTTAAGGACATTTTCTCAAACAAAGACGATTTCATCATCTGCAGTTAAGAATACAGGCTAAGTAAAAGAGCTCCTACATCAAAAAGAAATCAGCAGATGCAGAAAGTATGATACTGACTCTTTTCATCTATAGTGGTAGAGGTACACTTCATGTACTTATTAGCATACAGTTCAAAAGCCTGCATTATGGTGCTTGGTGCACACTTGTTTATTGGGCATCTTTTATTTAGAGTGGTACCACTGTGACTTTTGTTATATAATTAGGTTTAAGAGTCTTTCATATGTTTGACATCTAGCTAAAAATGTTTAAAAGAAATGTTAATGAAATAAGTAAGATTACTAATCTGGAGGAAACGTTTTGGAAAACTCAGGAATGTACCAAATGACTCACATTTTAAACACAGTTTGAGTAATCAGTGCTGCCAGACATTTATGAAGCACAGACTGTAATACACACCACCAGAAAGGATTGCGGGTGTTTTGGGGCAGAAAAAAAACATTTATTGTTACAATTCTACAGAACCACATCATTAAGATATTATATCACGTGCACTGTGTACAAAATGCCCCGTAGTTACGGTTTTATTCTGTTCAGTTGGTAGTTTCACCTGTAGTTTTTTTAGAGTGGCCAGTAGAGGTCACCCCACCGCTTTGTATGAGAGAGACTATGGGCAGGGAGAAACGTGGGCAAGGCACCTGAGCTTTTCTGCTCCAGATTACCAGCAGAGTTGATCATTCCTTGAGAAGTGTGCATTAATGAGCAACGTAAGTTTGTGATGTGTGAGTATGTGATGATAAGATGTGTTTGGGACTGTAACTGAGGTTAGAGGGGAAATGACTATGTTTCTGTCTGTGCCGCTAGTGGGTGCTAAGCTAAGCTAACTCTCCTGCCGTGTGGTTGGGTATAATTGTGTACTGTGTTAGCTCTCTCAGTGGGTCTATGTATGAGTCGTGGGTAATATATGGCCTATGGCAGCGGTCCCCAACCCCCGGGCCTCGGACCGGTACCGGTCCGTGAGTCGTTTGGTACCGGGCCGCGAGAGTTGAGGCTCGGGTGTGAAATGTATTGTTTTCAGGGTTTTTATCGGTTTTCAGCGTTATTTTGTTATCGTTTTTATCGTTAACTCGGTTTTCCTGGGTCTTTTCACGTGTGTTATGAATAAATCTTCTTTTTTTCGGTACCGGTACTAGTTTTATTTTGTTGTATTTATCCGCGACACCTTAATGGCCGGTCCGTGAAAATATTGTCGGGCATAAACCGGTCCATGGCGCAAAAAAGGTTGGGGACCGCTGGCCTATGGTATTAAAGGGGATGTTAGTTATTTCCCACCTGTGTTTATGTCAATGTACTCTGGAGTTATTGATGTGAACACTTTAGTAATGTAGTATTTTCTTTCTGTTCCTTTCAGAGACCACACACACACACACACACCCACACACATACCCACGCACCTAAACCTGTATGCAATACCTGCTCCTCTGACCATCCCTGTTACCTTCAACTGAGTGAAGTCAATACAAGAGTCTGCACTATTCAATTCAATTCAATTCAATTTTATTTATATAGCGCCAAATCACAACAAAAGTCGCCTCAAGGCGCTTTATATTGTACAGTAGATAGCACAATAATAAATACAGAGAAAAACCCAACAATCATATGACCCCCTATGAGCAAGCACTTTGGCGACAGTGGGAAGGAAAAACTCCCTTTTAACAGGAAGAAACCTCCGGCAGAACCAGGCTCAGGGAGGGGCGGCCATCTGCTGCGACCGGTTGGGGTGAAAGAAGGAAAACAGGATGAAAGACATGCTGTGGAAGAGAGACAGAGATTAATAACAGATATGATTCGATGCAGAGAGGTCTATTAGCACATAGTGAGTGAGAAAGGTGACTGGAAGGGAAAAACTCAATGCATCATGGGAATCCCCGGCAGCCTACGTCTATTGCAGCATAACTAAGGGAGGATTCAGGGTCACCTGGTCCAGCCCTAACTATATGCTTTAGCAAAAAGGAAAGTTTTAAGCCTAATCTTGAAAGTAGAGATAGTGTCTGTCTCCCGAATCCAAACTGGAAGTTGGTTCCACAGAAGAGGGGCCTGAAAACTGAAGGCTCTGCCTCCCATTCTGCTTTTAAATACTCTAGGAACAACAAGTAGGCCTGCAGTGCAAGAGCGAAGTGCTCTAATAGGGTGATATGGTACTACAAGGTCATTAAGATAAGATGGGGCCTGATTATTTAAGACCTTGTATGTGAGGAGCAGGATTTTGAATTCAATTCTGGATTTAACAGGAAGCCAATGAAGGGAAGCCAAAACAGGAGAAATATGCTCTCTCTTTCTAGTCCCTGTCAGTACCCTTGCTGCAGCATTTTGGATTAGCTGAAGGCTTTTCAGCGAGTTTTTAGGACTTCCTGATAATAGTGAATTACAGTAGTCCAGCCTGGAAGTAATAAATGCATGAACTAGTTTTTCAGCATCACTCTGAGACAGGATATTTCTAATTTTAGAGATGTTGCGCAAATGGAAGAAAGCAGTCTTACATATTTGTTTAATATGTGCGTTGAAGGACATGTCCTGGTCAAAAATGACTCCAAGGTTTCTCACAGTGTTACTGGAGGCCAAGGTAATGCCATCCAGAGTAAGAATCTGCTTAGATACCATATTTCTAAGATTTTCAGGGCCGAGTACAATAACCTCAGTTTTATCTGAATTAAGAAGCAGAAAGTTAGCGGCCATCCAGGTCTTTATGTCTTTAAGACATTCCTGCAGTTTAACTAACTGGTGTGTGTTACCTGGCTTCATGGATAGATAGAGCTGCGTGTCATCTGCATAGCAGTGAAAATTTATGCTATGTCTTCTAATGATGTTGCCTAAGGGAAGCATGTATAATGTAAACAGAATTGGTCCTAGCACTGAACCCTGTGGAACACCATAATTGACCTTAGTGTCTGAAGAGGACTCTCCATTTACATGTACAAATTGGAGTCTATTAGATAGATATGATACAAACCACTGCAGTGCAGTACCTGTAATACCTACAGCATGTTCTAATCGCTCTAATAGGATATTATGGTCAACAGTATCGAATGCAGCACTGAGGTCTAGCAGGACAAGCACAGAGATGAGTCCACTGTCAGAGGCCATAAGAAGATCATTTGTAACCTTCACTAAAGCTGTTTCTGTGCTGTGATGAGCTCTGAAACCTGACTGAAACGCTTCAAATAAGCCATTCCTCTGCAGATGATCAGTTAGCTGTTTGATAACTACTCTTTCAAGGATTTTTGATATGAAAGGAAGGTTGGAGATTGGCCTATAATTAGCTAAGACAGCTGGGTCTAGAGATGGCTTTTTAAGTAAAGGTTTAACTACAGCCACCTTGAAGGCCTGTGGTACATAGCCGATTATTAGAGATAGGTTGATCATATTTAAGATCGAAGAATTAATTAATGGCAGGACTTCTTTGAGCAGTTTTGTAGGAATGGGGTCTAAAAGACACGTTGATGGTTTGGAGGAATTAATTATTGAAGTTAACTCAGAAAGATCAATTGGAGAAAAAGAGTCTAACTTAACATTGATGGTACTAAGAGTAGCTGTAGATAATATTGCATCTGTGGGATGATTATTGGTAATTTTTTCTCTAATGATAAAAATTTTATTTGTGAAGAAGTTCATGAAGTCATTACTAGTTAACGTTAAAGGGATGGTTGGCTCAGTAGAGCTCTGACTTTTTGTCAGCCTGGCTACAGTGCTGAAGAGAAACCTGGGGTTGTTCTTATTTTCTTCAATCAGTGACGAATAGTAAGATGTTCTGGCTTTGCGGAGGGCTTTCTTATAAAGCAGCAAACTATTTCTCCAGGCTAAATGATGATCCTCTAAATTTGTGACACGCCATTTCCTCTCCAGCTTACGAGTTATCTGCTTTAGGCTACGTGTTTGAGAATTATACCACGGAGTCAGGGACTTTGGATTTGAGGCCTTAGTTTTCACAGGAGCTACAGTATCCAGAGTCGTACGTAGTGAGGAGGTAAAATTATTAACAAGATAATCGACCTCTGTTGGAGTAGCGTTCAGATAGCTGCTCTACTCTATGTTGGTACAGGGCATTGAAGATGATAACAGTGGGTGGATTATATTCTTAAACTTAGTTACAGCACTTTCAGAAAGACATCTACTTTGATAAAGTCTACTCTCCACTGCTGTGTAATCAATTATTGTAAATGTAAATGTTATCAGGAAATGATCAGACAGCAGAGGGTTTTCAGGAAACACTGTTAAATGTTCAGTTTCTATGCCATATGTTAAAACAAGATCTAGAGTGTGATTAAAGTGGTGGGTGGGTTCTTTTACATTTTGAGAGAAGCCAATTGAGTCTAATAACAGATTAAATGCGATGTTGAGGCTGTCATTTTTAGCATCTACATGGATGTCAAAATCACCCACAATAATTATTTTATCTGAGCTGAGCACTAAATCAGATAAAAAGTCTGAGAAATCAGAGAGAAACTCTGTGTAAGGCCCAGGTGGACGATAGATGATAACAAGTAAGACTGGTTTCTGAGTTTTACAGCTGGGGTGGACGAGGCTAAGCATCAGGCTTTCAAATGAATTAAAAGTCTGTCTTGGTCTTTCGTTAATTAATAGGCTGGTGTGAAAAATTGCTGCCACACCGCCCCCTCGGCCTGTGCTTCGAGATTTCTGGTAGTTAGAATGACTCTGGGGTGTTGATTCATTTAAACTAACATACTCATCCTGCTGCAACCAGGTTTCTGTAAGGCAGAGTAAATCGATTTGTTGATCAATTATTAAGTCATGTACTAACAGAGACTTGGAGGAGAGAGACCTAATATTTAATAATCCACATTTCACTGTTTTACTCTTTGGTTCAGATGTGGATACTGTATTGTTCTTTCTTTGTGATTTTTTATGTTTAAGTTGTTTATTGCTGGTTTTTGGTTTGTTTTTTGTCTTTTTGGGAGCTGACACAGTCTCAATGGAGATGGGTTTTTGGGGGGGTAGCAGGAGGAGAGAAGCTGCAGAGAGGCGTGTAAGACTGCAACTCTGCTTCCTGGTCCCAACTCTGGATAGTCATATTTTGGGGGGTTTAATAAATTGGTCCATATTTCTAGAAATGAGAGCTGCTCCATCCAAAGTGGGATGGATGCCGTCTCTCCTAACAAGACCAGGTTTCCTCCAGAAGGTTTGCCAATTATCTATGAAGCCCACATCGTTTCTGGGACACCACTCAGACAGCCAGCAATTTAAGGAGAACATGCGGCTAAACATGTCACTCCTGGTCTGATTGGGGAGGGGACCAGAGAAAACTACAGAGTCCGACATTGTTTTGGCAAAGTTACACACCGATTCAATATTGATTTTAGTGACCTCCGATTGGCGTAACCGGGTGTCATTACTGCCGACGTGAATTATGATCTTACTGTATTTACGTTTACCCTTAGCCAGCAGTTTTAAATTTCCTTCAATGTTGCCTGCTCTGGCCCCTGGAAGACAATTGACTATGGTTGCCGGTGTCTCTAGCTTCACATGTCTGAGAACAGAATCACCAATTACCATAGTTTGACCCCCGGCGGGTGTGTCGCCGAGTTGGGAAAAACGGTTAGACACATGAACAGGTTGGTGGTGTACCTGGGGCTTCAGTTTAAGACTATGCTTCCTCCTCACCGTCACCCAGCCGCCCTCTTTCCCCAGCTGCTTGGGGTCTGCCGGGGAACAGCTAGCGGGGCCTACGCTATCTTCGGCTGCACCAGCTACAGGGGCCTGGCTAGCTACGGGTGAATGGAGGGTGCGAAGCCGAGTCTCCAATTCAGTAATCCTGGCCTCCAGAGCTGCAAATATGCTACATTTATTACAGGTATCATTACTGCTAAAGGAGGCCGAGGAGTAACTAAACATCTGACACAATGAGCAGGAAAGTGCAGGAGGGACAGGTGAAGTAGCCATGGTGCTAACGAGTCGGCTACGAGCTAAGCTAAGCTAGCGAAACAGTAAAGAGACAGTGAGTGAATACTTTGGCTATAAATTAGGTAGTGAGCACACAGAAAGGGTGATTCAGATGAAGCACGTTAAGATTATACTATGAAAAAGGGATGTATCAAAAGATTTAAATTAAATTGCTAAGCAGAAAAGCTACTCAGAAACACCACTGTGTTTGAGCAGGAACAGGAAGTGATACTCTACCACAAAGCGAGCGAACACCAAGTGACAGCGCCACCATCGGTGTCTTCATCGTCTCCCTTCTGAACATTCATCCGGGCCTTGAGCAGTGTTCTGGCCGACACTCCAGGGAGTGGTAGCTTCAAATCTGAACTAGCACCTTACAGTCCTCCCAGTCCAAGCTATCTACCCAACACACTGGCTGCCAGAAACATGTATCAACAATCCCTGGACCAGTGTTTATCAGTAGAGGAGCTGTTAACACAACATATATTTAATTTGAGTGTAAGATGTGGATTAGGTTTTCAGGGTTTTTAAATTGAACACAAGCCTCGCTGATGTTTGAACCAATTTTCCACCATAAACAATTCTTCCTTGAGATATCTTTTAGATTGGACTGTATCTCTTTTTTACTTTTGTTGCTCAATGTGAGGCAGAGTTCTCGTATACAAAACTGAAAAAGATATCCTTTGCAAATGAAGGGCTGACTACAGGACTGTTCTTGGCTTAAATGGTTAGATGCATTATACGTGAAGGCTTACAGATTTACATTTTAGAGAAACGTATGGTTGTTATCCTTGTGTCACTAAGAGGAAACAATCTTGAAACTTACATTCCTAACTACATGTTTGTCTGCTGCTTATTATTCAGTGCAGTGGAAACACACCGTATCAACAATTCATCACAGAAATATGTTGTGTGCAAAGCCTTCACACAGCCTGTATTAGTGTGTCCTGTCTTCCTCCCCTCACCCCCAACCGGTCCCAGCAGATGGATGCCCCTACCTGAGCCTGGTTCCTACTTCAAATGAGGGTTTTTTTCCCACTCACACCAAAGCACTTGCTCTTAGTGGGTCACTCCATTGTTGGGGTTTGCTCTTGAGGCAGCTGTTGTTGTGATCTTGTTCTATATAAATACAATTGAACTGAATTAAATTACAAACTCTAAGTCTTGTAAAATTTAAATTGCTATTTTAAAGTCTTAGAAATGTAAAGTATTTTATCAGGTGATGCATGGTGGATTTTCTCTTTTCTTAAACATGATGATGTTTTCAGTGTCTTTTTAAGCTTATTTGAAGTGATTATTTGTAGTTTTCGAATTTTTCACAGCCTTTTCTATCATTTTAAAAGAGCACACAAAGTTGCAGGTTTTATTTTAGAGCTGAATAAAGAGACAAACTCTTATTGCATACATATAAGTCTTGCATGAAGGGGACAGTGGCTGCATACTAACTTTTAATCTTCTTTTGTTTTGTTGTAAAGAACTTCAGGGTCTCCACCAGGATGGGTGAGCCCATTCACACAAACACTTTTTTGTCTGGGTTTAGGATCTTGCCCATGCATGGCTGGCATGCATACTGGAGCAGCCAGGGATTGAACCATGCATCTGCTCTACCTCCTGAACTACAGCCATCCTGTGGTTGCACATGTTTTGTCAGTTTTTATAAGGAAACAATTAAAAGCTGGCATACTAAACCTGCCTCATATACAAAGATGTTACCAAAAATGTCAAATGTTTGAATTGTCATAATCAAATCAGTATTAGATTGGCAATAATAAACCTGTACAGATTAGGTACAAAAAAATGAACTACCCAACATTTAAATAATAGAAATCAAGGCAGAAACGAAATAGAAGCTATTTCAATCAGGAGAGATAACCTGGAAGAATTTAACATGATTTATTGAGATAGAGACTCTGATGATGGTTGTATTGTTTTTCATTTGCCTTTGTGATCTTTATGATTCTGAATATCTACCATGCAGATTACATGTAACACCATAGTAACCAGGAAATGACTAATTGATTTTCTCACTGTAATTCTTTCATTTTCATTTACTGAGAAATGAAACTAATATCAGTCACATAAAAACTATAATCAATAACATAATCTTTGTAATTTAGCTTTGATAAAAATAACATTTATCCAAAAATGTTCGAGCGGCAATGATGACAATGTTATATGGATGATATAACATTGTAATATATAACTCTTATGTATTTAGGTCACGAATTATTGTACACCATTAGCCTACTTAGAGAAAGAACAGGTGCTTAGTTGGCACATGCAGGCTCAAGTTATTCATTGCTCCAGTGACAAGTTGGCTTTCACCCAACCCAAACATTCCTGGCTTTGAGTCAAAGTACACCCAGTGCAGGAAGCGTCTTGGACACAGTCCAAGACGGTGTGTGTGTGTGAATCCACACACATCCTTGTGTGTACCTTTAAGATATATCTTAAAGGTACCACCTGCAAACAAAGGAGCACAGATGTGGTTAACAATCAATGAGCAACAACTAAAACTGTGTTATTTAAGAGATCATTGCTACTTTCTGTTTCAAATAATAAGCACAAAGGTTTTAACAGATGAGTCACTGATTTGTTCACTAATTGTGACAGCAAATATAGCACATTGTGTGCAAATAGCTTTAGCTATAAAATAAATCCATAAAAGTATCGCTTGTTACAACTAAGTGCTAAAGATCAACTTCCTAATTTGGCCTTCACCTTCAATAACAGTATGACTAAGTGACACTTTATTTAACAACACATTTCATTGTATATTCTTACTGGGGAAAAGAAATAGGCATTGTTCATAATCAGATTTTTATTAAATATTATGAATTACTTTAATGATTTGTGATACATTTAGGCAATCATTTATTAACTTTTATTTCAAATGATAAAATGAAGCAAAAATAGTAATCATGTAATGATATTAAATTGTAGCTCAAACAGTAGGTACCCAGTTTATTGTATTGCACATATTACTTTATTTTGTAAATCCATAGTGGTGCTGGTTGAGTGTCTGAGAGACAAGTATATGGTCCACTACATGCATTAGTTAATCCTTAGAGAATTTAGACTAGAATATGTTTTGCATGGGAGGTAGGCAAACAAGTTCACATCTGTGTTATATTATATTGATATTAGTGTGTCTCAAGTTCATTTTACATGGTAGTTCTTCACAGTCATTTGCTTTACACTGCAGTGTCATGCAGAATCAGAGTCAACATCAACTTATCTAAGTTATGAGTTGATTATTGTTCTGGCTTGATTTGCCCCTCATTATCCATCATTATGTTAAATATGACACAGATTTAATTATAAAAATCTACACACAGAAATCAAGGACAGAATAATCTTATCAGCAAACAGTGAATACAACAAGAAGATTCAAACTATAACATCCTGCATATTTTATCCCATTTACATTTAAAGCAAACTTACTACACACCTTACCACAAGTACAGAAACACTCCTCAAGAGAAAGGCCACTCAGATGAAAATACAATCGAAAAGTAACTGAATAATAAATGATTTAAAAAAAAATATGGATCATTTTTCAAGAGTTTTGGCAATTTCTAGACTGGAGTTTTGGGAGCAAACCGTTTGACCAGCAGGGTTACCAGCATGCTGGCTAGGATCAAACTGGCTAGCAGGGCCAGCAGAGGTGTCACCTGGCCTTGGCCACTGCTTAATTGCATCACTGGGTCTGCAAGAGAAGAACCAAAGTTTATGTTTAATGTGTCCATAAACTTTATGGCATCTATAAAAGTACAATGTGAAGAGACATGACAGCTTCTATGTACCTCTGCTTCCTGGCCTTGAAACAAGCGGTCCGAGTGACATGGATGAAGTATCATGGAAAGATGCGTCCCTCCGAACTCTCCTGTGGTAACCCGGGTAACAGCGCTGAGGGGAAAAAAATGTTTAGAGGCTTCTGCTAATTTAACAGTTTCTAATTTATAAGATAAGAATGAAAAACAATAAGAATTAAAAACATTGGTACATACAGCTGTACAATTGTTGTGTCTCAAAAGACACAGGTGGACCCGGCAATGAAGGTAAATGGATGAATAGTTGGAAAAAGTGAACATCCTGAAGGAGAATCGAGCCTCAGTGGAGATGCCGTTCTGAATCAGCTCTACCGTTCCATCGGCTTCATTGGGACACCTGGAAGACAGGCAGATGTTTAAATATCCCAGATTATAAAGCAAAGCAGCAGAATTCATTATGAGAAGAATTGGTGGAGAAACTGAGGAGAGGTCTGTCTGGGGCTGATTCTTTCAAGTTTTTAAATAAGTATGCTAAGACAAGGTGATGTTGCAAAAGTTTTCCTACTCTGCAGTAATAAGATCCCAGCGGACGGGGTAGTTTGGCGTGTTGACTGGCGTGGCCCAGCAGGAGTCCAGAACGGTGGAGATCTGGCTTTGATCCACTCCTTCTGTTCGCACCTCCACATATAACCTCTGATTTATTTCCATTTCTATGTTTGTGTCACTCGTGAAGGGGAAGCGGAAGCCAGGGTCCCGGAAGGGGATCATTCTCATGCTGTAATGTCCTTGACCGGTTGCAATCTTCTTCCTAATGATGCTATAAAAAACACAATAATGCTACAAATGAGTTCCTTACTAAATGGTGAAGATTATTAACATGCATGAACATCAAAAAGTGTAATGTTAATGTGCAGCAGTGTTTTTATTTTGTCTCATTGTCAGTATTGTGATCTTAAAGCACTGGGTTTCAAAATAAGTTCCCAAGGGATGCCTGGAGTGCACATTTAACTACATAAAACACTAAGTAAGTAAGTACTGTATATACTGCATAGGAGATGGTATTATTATTATTACCTTTCTACAGGATTGATGCCCACAGCCATAGACAGGGCCTGATTCAGAGGGTATTCGCAGCAGAAACGCAGACTGATGCTCCTCTGGCGGCTGATAAGACTTCCATGAGGATCCACGACACCCTGGATGGTGTTCTCGTACATGAAATGTGTTCCGTTGCTCTAAAATTAAAAAAACAAAACATTACAAATTGAATATGATGTCATTTATTATATAAATGACAAGACATGACATGTATAATAACGGTGACTATCCGTAATATTTTGGTTTTGTAACTGTACCCTGAGTGCTGTCCCACACAGATGGTTGTCATTGTCAAAGTGGAACACCAGTCGTCCATACTCAAGAGTCCCATTGCAGGATTCATCTCGGAGATGGAGGGCATCAGAGTGAAACCCAGCCTCAAAAAGCTGACAACGGGAAACAGACATGGTGCCTGAACTACTGGCACAAGTGATGCTTGAGTCTGTTAATACAAGTTTTAAAAGAAGAACAAGAAAACAAATAACTAACAAATCCAATTTTTCTTGTACAAACTGCACTGCAGTACCATTGCCAATGACCTAAAAATAAAACAAGGATTAAATAGGAGCTTCCTTCACCATAGCTGTCATTGTTGCCTCGGTGGTGGTGTTCATCACAGAAGCAGCCATAGACACCGTCCTTCTTACCACACCACTCGTACTCTGTGCAGTCCAGCTGTTCACAGGGGTCTGACTCCTCTGCAGAAGAAGAGGGACAAGGATACAATAAAAGAAAAACCTGTTAAGCTCTATCAAAAGACATCAAAAAGACATCACTTAATTATCCAGCACAAACTTACCACACAGTAAACCAGAGCGCCAGTCAGGGATTACTAGCCCCAGAACAGAGCAGGTTCTCTCATAGGCTGAGACAGCGGAACACAGCATGCCATTGGCTGGAGTGTAGAGGCAGAGGTCGTAGACACAGGAAGTGAAAAATGGCTCGGGGTCAGAGTGCAGGTGGCAAGCACTGAATGGACCGGTGGTGTTGGTGATGACACTGCAGAGTTGGGAGTATTCTTCTCTAAAGGTGCAGTCATTCAGTCCATCATCATCTTCATCAGTGGAGCCACATCTGGAAAAGACATTATATGTTTAACACTTTGGGAAACTTTGTGTACTTTGGTAAAATGTCCTGTACATATATACTCCCAATTCACACTCAACACAACAGTACATTTATTATTTTTACTAGGATGTAATATATATGCTGTTGTCCTTAAATGTACTGCTGTGTTGTCCATAAAATGTCCATAAAATCTTCTCATTCAAAGCAAGACATTATGTTATATGAGTTGATGAAGGTCAACAAGACTCTATTTTTGGAATATCCTAAAGAAGTTCCAAACAACTCACCCTGGTTGGCTTCTTGTTGACTTCCAGCTCTGTCCAAAGTCATTGTCATTTTGTGCCGGTGTGCCACTGGGTGAGACTTTGTCATCCCCAGAGTCGCCATTGAAGTTTCCACACATACCTGTGACTCTGTTTTGACGGTTTTGGGCGATTCTTACCAACAAAGTACTCTGGCCATCAAACTGGACCACCAGGTCAAGTGCATCGACGATTATGTAGCTGCCTTCTCTTACCACCTGAGCTAAAGTTCCTGCAGTGGTGGGAAGAGACACTTCTCCTCCATTTACCTGGAAGAACAAGAGTTATGAGAGACATGCGAAGTGAGGAAGTGCCTCCTATGCAAGGGCTGATATGAGATTAACGTAGAAAGCTTAGTATGTACCATTGCTCTTTTATTGGGTCCAATCCTGATGTGCACACTTTCTGGATAATTTGAGAGGTATATGTCCACTGCAGACACAAATGACACACGGTTGTTTCCACGGTGATTGTTGGTGGCTATCACCTGAAACTGTGTTTCGTTAGTGCCATGGTTCGTGCTCTCAGCGATGATGTAGGAGCAAGTTCCCTGGAAATGAGCCACTGCTCCATCAAAGGTGATGTAGTGTGGATCCCCCCACACAGTGCAGGTGGACATAGCATCGTAACAGCCCAGCTGTCCGTCTCTGATGGAGCACTGCTGTGCAGGAGTGCAAGACTCAGCAGAACATCGCAGGTCATTGGGAGCATGACATTCACATCTGTGTGAGCAACCGTCTGTCCAGAAGGACTCGCCAGCCTATGTGAGAAAATGTAACAAAGGGAAGAAGTTTATAGTAAAGTCCACCATGTATTTACTGTTGCCAAGCTGTCATTGTTAATTATCTGCTCAAATCAGTTATGAAATTAAAACCTTTAAACTATATCCCTCTTTTATATAGCTCTATGGTTCTTTGTAGAACTTACATTATAGTAGAATCCATTATGCTGGCATCCACAGCGTGCCACTGGGACACAACTGGTTCCACTCCTGCGGTAACCTTCGTCACAGAAACATCCCTCAGAGCAAGCCTGCTCACAGGTGGAATCATTGCTCCTGGCACAGGTGTGGCCACAGTCAGTACCACACAGCTCATAATGGCTGTTGGCTGGACAGTCCAATGCTAAGCAAATAAGAAAACAAAACATGGATGTCAGGTGGTTAAAAAACATTAAACTTAGACATTGTATTTCAAGACACTTACAAAAAAATGTATTTTATTGTCTTGCACTTAATAATACAGTATATGAGTGACACAATGACAGGTTGACTCACTGCAGGTGGTGTTTTGTCTCCAAGGGTAGATTCGAACATTAGCAGAATGACAGGCTCTAACATATGTTTCAAGAGCCCTGCAAAGGAGGTCATGGCCTTGATTTCCTGCCACACACACGTCAAACACACAGTCATTGAAATATGGTGCTGGGTGCACCACCTCATGGCAGAAACTGAAGGGCCCATCAGCTGCCTGGATCACCTCACACTGATCTCTAGCGGGCTGTTCATTGGCACATCTCGGACATGATGAGCCACATCCATCACTGCAGGTGTAGTTGCCTGGCACCTTCCAGGCTTGCCCAAACTCATCTGGAGATGCGACTGTTACTCCAGATGGGGTGTAGAAGTCGTCATTTGAATTTCCATTAAAGTTTCCACAAAGTCCGCATGTTTTTCCCCTTTTGATGAGAACAGTAAGATAAAACAGACTCATTGGTTTTACTGTAGGGAGGATTATCAATCTTTTGGGACAAACCAAAAGACTATTCTGAGCCAAGAAAAATCCTTTACATTGGAATTATGTCATAAAATTGTTGTGGTGCACAACTATGAACTCTTTTGCAGGGGTGAGTGTGTGAGTCATGAAAACAGCTGATTTTGAGCAAAGATGAATGGCAAATACCTGTAATTTGGAGGCACAGTGATAGAAACTGTACTCCATCCATCATACATGACGCTTAAGCCAAAATCAGTATTGACAATTGTTTGAAATCCACTGGCAAAGATAGATACTTGACTTCCATTCAAGAGAATTGGTAAATTTTGTGTTATTCCATTTACCTAGGACATGGGAAGAAAAAATTAGGAAAAACAAAAATATTTGATTTTATTCATGTGCCCTTTATCCGTAGTCATATGTAAGCGCTAAACAAATGTGATTGCAACACACTGACCAACAGCACATAACAATTATTTACCAATAATATCTCACATTTGGTTATTTCTTATTAGTGTCCCACACAAGTATAAGCGATAACTCATTGTTAAAAAAAAAAAAAAACACTCAGTGACACTCTCTAGTGAAGAAATTGTGTAATTGTATAACTGTTTCCAGACTAATTTATCTTTAACATTTGACTACAGCAGGCCATGAGGTCTGTCTCATGGTAGCTTCATCTGCAACTGTCTGTGGCTTTAAATTTTGCTTTTTAAGATGTAAAATATGAGTAATTGCTCAGAAACAGTTCAGCTCACCTTTACAACACCTATGTTGTCTCTTGACATGTGCAGATGATAGCCCCACACATTCACGAAAACTTCTGCTGTGACTGAAACTGTCAACCCATTCCATGCCTCATTTTTAGCTTCCACAGAAAACTGACTGAGCTCATCAGTGGCATTACAAAGGGTCACCAGAGTATAGCGACAGGTTCCTTGGAAGTCATAGGCCTTGTGATCAAAGGTGAAATAGTGAGGGTCTCCAGAGGCATAGCAGGTGCCATGAGGGTTGGGATGGCAGCCAAACTCGCCCTCCACCACACGGCAGGACTCCTGGGGGCCACAGGAGTTGGGAGTACAGTGGACGTTCCCTGTAGTGCCGTTACAGGTACACAAGCTCTGACATTCTTCACCATCCCAGAACTGCTCACCACTTTCGCGATAGCGTCCTTGGTGATAACATCCACAAGATGTTGGTGGAACACACTGGTCGCCATTTAGAATAAAACCATTGTTACACTGACAACCCTCCTGGCACACAGTATCACAGGTGAAGGGGAAAGAGAGGCTGGGGCAAGCAGAAGGACAAGTTGTTCCACAGAGTTCATAATGGCTGTTTGACGGGCAGGTTAGTGCTGGAGAAAAACAAACAGGTTAATATAAAAAAGGCATTTTAAAACATTTGGAGATCATGGCTAGAATTAATTAAAAAACAGTTGAGTGCTTACCACAGCCAGTTGCATTTCTCCATTGTCCTAAGGCAACACCCTTCTGTTGACACATTAGTGCATAATCTCGTAGGGCATCACACAAAGTTGATGCTGGATCGTTAGAGCCCCTCATGATCTCCACACATACATCCACCTGCTGCCTTGGGTCAACCACAGACCAACAGGGTACAAATGGCCCATCTGGTGAGCTGAGAATGCCACAGTACTGGCTAGAATTAAAATCGGTCCTAGAATCACGATCTTGGCTTTCCACACAGTGAGCAGCCAGAGAGCCATCTCGCCAGCTGTCTCCAAAGTCCTGAGAGCTGTTGACCAGGACACCATTGGGTGTGCGGAAGTCGTCATGTGGATTACCATTGTAGTCACCACAGAGTCCACCCAGTGAACCATTGTAGACACCAGGAGCAGTGACACGGACAAAGTGAGGCCAGACCGTCTGCACAGTTACACCAAAGGAGGTGCGAATGATGACACTGCGCAGGCTGCTGTAGAAGATTTGGATTCCATTGGACCCAGTGCTGAAAGGCAGCCTGATCAGCTGACCGTTAACCTAAAAGGCATTTAAACAGTCATAATAATAATAATAATAGTAAGAGGAAGAAGAACAACAATAATAATATTAATAACACTTTCAAGCAAGGACCATGTTAGATACTACATAACAAATAAAGAATGAATCATGAGCTTCCTGATTGTTAATGAAGTGGTCATCTCTATTTCCCAGGTAAGTCCTGATCTTGGTATTTATTATAGATAATGGTTATTTACCAAAGAACCAGCTGGGAGCTACTATATTGATCTTTTTTAATACTTACAATATCCAGATTGACTCTTAGAGCTAACTGGTATCCCTTGATGGCATTTAAAAACTGCAAATGCCTCCCTGTTCTCTTCTGTTTAACCTAGATATTGACTGTTTTAATTTATTATGCTTTAAAGTACTATTTGTTCTAACTGCTTCATTATAAATTGTATTTAGAAGTAAAATAAATTTCTACTGATATTATTTTTAGTACACTATAAAACAAGGAATTCATCCTGAGAGGGAAAAAAAAACAATTTAAAGCTAAATAAGAGTATTGAAAAGTAGCCTTTCCCAGTTCATATTTTCTAGGGCGTCACATTCCAGTTACAATGAAAACGACAATGTAGAATAATGTTCAGATAATTACAGACTGATCTCTACTTAATAATTCACTGTTAAGGCACCCTATCTTCTAAGTATTTTTAAGTAGATCATTATTGTCTACTTTACAGTCCATAAACCGGAGTTATTAATGGTACTTGTATACGACTTTATCTTCTCAGGTCATTCCTGATTTGTTTCTCACTGAGTCCTTCTCTAAGCAAGTCTTTATGTTATTTTTTGTGTTTTTCATTATGACACATTTATCTACAATGATTGTTCAGTTGTATTTCTCTCATTTACCTGAACTTTGCCGTTTATTTCCATCTCAACAGAGACCTGTGTCCCCTCTGCCTCAAACTTTAGCACATTGGAAAAGTCTTGCTGGCCTCTTGGCACTTTTTCTGCTGTCACCATGAAGTTTGGGTGACTGGACAGTCCCATAACTTTGGCAAGTGTCAGTCGACACGCTCCAGGATATTGGTATGTCAGTCCATCAAATGTCTGATATGACCCTGGGCCTCTGATCCAGCATGTTTCATAGCTATTTGGTCTGCATCCTCTTTCTCCATCCTCCACCCTGCATGATTCAAATGACCCACAACCATGAGGCTGGCAAGTCATGGAGCCATAACTGCAGCTACAACGCCTCCCACAGTTTTCGTCTAGTATTACAGTTTGTCCAGAGCGGTAGTAGCGGCCCTCAAAGCTGCAGCCACACTCAGCATGAGGGACGCAGACCCCACCACTGAGGATGTAGCCTGAATCACAGATGCAGCTTTCCTGCGCAGGGAGAGGACAGTTGTGGGTGGAGTTGGGATTGATACAAGTAGCTGGACATCCTGTACCTTCAGACTCAAAGTGGCTGTTGGCTGGACATGGGATTTCTAGACAGCAGAGAATAAAATTGATCTTAACGTCAGTGGCATTTTAATTTAATTATATTTTTGAAATAATGTAAAAAAAAAATTTTTTTTAAAAGGTAGTAACATACCACAAAACCCAGGGCTCCTCCAGCTTTGCAGCTGAATACCATTTTGTTGACACTGACTTGCGTACACGGTTAAGGCTTGACAGAGAATAGGTTGGTACCCTCCTCCTACACACAGATCATAAACACAACTATCCACAAAGGACTGTGGAGGAAGTTGTTGATGGCAAGCAGCAAAAGGTCCAGAACTGCTGCTGAGGATACCACAGTGGGCAGGGTTGCTGTATAATGCTTGCTGTTGTGCAGTGCAGCCAGCACAGGCCAGACCTGCACACTGTGCCTCACAGCCAGGGTCATCATCCCCAGATGCTCTCCAGCTGTCAGCAAAAACCACATCAGAGCTCACAAGCTGGCCCTGGCGTGTGCGAAAGTCATCTTGAGGTTGATTGTTGAAGTTTCCACAAAGGCCGCATGTTGCATTCTGGTAAGTGTAGGGCACGCTGATCTGGACGTAATGATTTGTGTCATAAGACACCATTAAGCCAAAGTCAGTGCTGACGACCACAGAAAAACCTGACTCATAAACCTGCACGGTGCCATTGCTAAGGAAGAATGGAGTGGATGCAAAGTTCCCGTTAACCTGTAAAAACATAAGCATGCAAACAGTTAAAACATACACAACACAAAATAATGTCTCCTGAAGTACAACCCGAACTCCAGAAAAGTATCTTTAAATTTGATCAAAATGAAAACTAAAAGACTTTCAATTCACATGAGCCAATATTTTATTCACAACAGAACATAAATAACAAATGTTTACACTGAGAAATTTTACAATTTTATTCACAAAATGAGCTCCGTTTAAATTTGATGTTTGCTACAGGTCTCAACATAGTTGGGACAGGCATATGTTTACCATGGTGTAGCATCTCCGCTTCTAGGAGATGTACAAGCAACAAGGTCATGAATTTCTGGAGTTTTAGTGTTGGAATTCATTCGCATTTTTGCCTAATATAGGTTTCCAGCTGAAGAGTTTGTGGTGGTCTTTGACCTATTTTTTTCATTTAATGATGCCCCAAATGTTCTCTATAGGTGAAAGATCTCAACTGCAGGCAGACCAACTCAGCATTCGGACTCTTCTCCGACGAAAACATGTTTTGGAACAGCTGTAATATGTGGTTTTGAATTGTCCTGCTGAAATACACAAGGCCTTCCCTTTAGATGTCATCTGGGGGGGCCATATGTTGCTCTAAAACCTTTATATACCTTTCATTTTTCGTAGTTCCTTCCAAAACATAACTTGCACTTATGCACACCCATACCATCAGAGATGCTGGCTTTTTATAACATGCTGGAAGGTCTCCCTCCTCTTTAGCCCAGAATGTCCATAATTACCAACAAGAACATAAAATTTGACCATAGAACACTTTCCCATTTTGAAACAGTCCATTTCAAATGAGTCTTGGCTCACAGGCTATGATGGCACTTCTGGACAATGTTCAAATATGGCTTCCTTTTTGCATTATACAGCTTTAGTTGGCATCTGCAGATGGCACAGCGGGTTGTGTTAACAAACATTTGTTTCTGGAAGTATTTTTGGGCCCATTTAGTAATGCCACTGACACAGTCATTATGCAGTGTCACGTGAGAGCTCAAAGCTCACTTTAAATTGAGCTCATTTTGTGCATAAAATTGAAAAGTTCAATTCAGTTTTATCTATATAGCGCCAAATCACAACAACAGTTGCCTCAAGGTGCTTTATATAGTAAGATAAAGACCCCAATAATCATATTTAGTTTAAACATGTGTTATGTTATGTTATTTATGTTCTGTTGTGAATAAAATATTGGCTCATGATGTGTGATTTGAAAGTCTTTTAGTTTTCATTTTGTTTAAATTTAAAGAATGTCCAACTTTTCTGGAATTCAGATTGTATAAACTTGATTGATGTTGCATACCTTCGCCTCACCATGACGTCCTTTGACAAGCTCAATCGTGTCATTGTAGACATGTACTTTCACCAGTCGTGTCCAAGCGACTTGAGTACTGCCTCTGTGCTCATTCTTGCCCTCTACTCTGTAGTAGGGCAGTCCACTGTTACATTGCTCAGAGAGAACATAAGTGCAGGTGCCCTGAAAGTGGAACAATGTGTTATCAAATGTGTAGTAATGTGGATCGCCACTTATGGTGCAGGTGCGTCTCTGCACTGTCTGGCAAGAAAACTGGAAGGAAGTAGGCCGGCAGATCTGTGAAAAGGAGCACGGCTCGTTGCGGCACTGCAGGCCTGCTGAGGTACATGTGCACTTCTGTGCACAGGTCCTGTCACTCCAGAAGGAATCACCAAGCTGCACTGGTAGACCTTAAAGAAAATACAAAAATTGCAGTTTTACTTTACCACTTTTACTTCTACACTATTATTAAATAATAATAATAATCTTAATTTTTTTAAGTTTTTGTTACTTTTCCTCAATTATTTTCACAGAGTGGAGATCACAAATGTAGATGGAACAAATAAATGGAACATGGTGAGACTGAGAACTAATATTCTCACTGTTTAGTGAACAGGAATTTCATGGCGGTTTTACAGAGTTTTAATTAATACATTTCAGTACATCACTGCAGCTGGCTATGGTAATCACATTCTAGTTTTGGTCTAACCATCGAAAGTACAGCCTCTTGATCCATGATCTAGTCTGAAGGCCCAGCGTCCAGGCACATTGACATTGCTACTGATACGGAAATTTGAGAACTGTCCTGTTGCGTTGTTTGAGAATGATCCAGGGATGGAAAAATGGTGAGAAGAATTGATTGTATCATATCCAGCCTGAAAATGATAATCGCATGGTTATTTTGTATCTATAAATTGATATGAATATTTTTACTTTAAAGGACAAGGCAACTAAAAACTTTTTTTTTTTAGTTGAATATATTTGTAATGATTCCAACCTGTACAGGATGATTGGTGAAAGCTATTGTTCCATAGTTCATCAGTACAAATGAGTACTGACCACCAGAGATCAAGACCGCCTGGAATGTTGTTTTCTGAAAAACAGTAAAGTGTTGTTTTTAAAGTCTATACTGTATAGTTATAGCTAACACACACATATACATCATATTTCCCAGTTTAGGAGCTGATTTATTGTTCCAGTGAAGAAAAGCTGGTTACTAATTTAGGAAGCTACTATTCCTGAATTAGAAAAATAAGCAACGGACATGCACGTATACAGCTGAAACCAGATATTTGCATACACTTTAGAAAAAAGACAAAAACATTTTTTTCTTTACTGTCAAACATCAAATCAGACTAAACTTTTTTTGTTTTAGATTAATAAATGTTAACCTATTTTTTGTATTTGTGAAATGTCGAAATAAAGAGAGAGAAAATTGTTTTGTTTTGTTTTTTTTTAAACTTTCCTCAAAGTCAGAAGTATACATATACTTCCTTAGTATTTGGTAGAATTGCCCCAAAACTGTTTCACTTGGGCCAAACGTTTCGGGTATCCTTCCACAAGCTTTCTACAATAGTTTGCTGAAGTCTTGGCCCACTGCTCTTGACAGAACTGGTGTAACTGGGTCAGGTTTGTAGGCCTTCTTGCTCGCACTCACCCTTTCAGTGCAGCCCACAAATTTTCTATGGGATTGAGATCAGGTCTTTCTGATGGTCAGTCCAATACCTTGACTTTGTTGTCCTTAAGCCACTGTAACTAATTTGGAGGTATACTTGGGGTCACTGTCCATTTGGAAGACCCATTTGCACCCAAGATTCAACTTACTGGCTGATGTCTTCAGATGTTGCTTTACTATGTCCACATCATTTTCTTTTCTCATGATGCCATCTATTTTGTGAAGTGCATCAGTCCCTTCTGCAGCAAAACAGCCCCACAACATGATGCTGCCACCCCCATACATCAAAATTGGGATGGTGCTCTGAGGCTTCACTCTTTTCCTCCAAATATACCGTTTATCATTATGGCCAAACAGTTCAGTTATTGTTTCGTCAGACCACATGACATGTCTCCAGAAATTAAGATTTTTGTCCTCATGTGCAGTTGAAAACTTTAGTTTGGCTTTTTTATGGTGGTTTTGAACTGATGGCTTTCTCCTCCCAGAGTAACTTTTCAGCTCATGCTGGTACATCAGCACTGGTGTACAATGGTGTAAAATGTATTTGTGTGTTTTTTCTGAGGTTTGTGTAAATATCTGGTTTCAACTGTACATCATCAATATGCATGTCATTTATTTCCCAATTTAGGAAGCTGACTTACTGTTCCAGTTGTGGGATAATAGGCCACCTCATACCATGTTGCAACAAAGACCCAGTTGGCATTAAAGTTCAGTTCTGGGAAGTATTGATTAATGTCTTGTGTAGCTTGCTGGAGAACACTGCCGCTGGTGTATTGGTTGTAGTAGACCTGACCACTGACTCTGGTGTCCATATCTGTCCAGAATGGAGCGATGATATCTCTTGATACATAGGCTGGAAACCGATAGGGTATCCATAGCCAAAATGGTGCATCAAAAGTGAGGTCTCCATTGTTGTTTACCTAATGAAAAAAAGGTATTAACAAAAACTGAAGGAACACAACATATCATACTAAATATATAAAGGAAGCCATTTAAATTTTTATTTTATTATATGTATTTATTTTTGCATATTTACAACTAAGCTCTCTAACTGTAAGTGATTTACACACCAATAAATGAATTATAATTTTTACTCACATAAATCTGATTATATGACTGTCCAAAATATATAAAGGGATGCAGCAGGGGAATAACAGGAGAACTTCCATCGAGCGTACGGTCCATTATTGTTCCAGAAATAGCGTAGAGTGGTGCTGGACAAGGCAAAAGAGGATAACAAAATAATAGATCAGTTTTTTATGCATGTTTTCCTTATTTATCAATGTTTACCTCATTTTATTACAGTGTTAATATTTACAGATCACCAAATTCCATTGATTTCATCTTATTAAATGTAACATACTGAACAACTATGATAAATCCTTTACATAGACAGCTTTGGTATGTCAAGGAAGAAATAGCAAAAGAGAACAACAAAAATTAAAAAATACCAAAGAGTATTAGAGCTAAAACAGAAATCAGGTGAAATTTCTGTGACAGTTATTTAATAAATTAAATTTAAAAATAAATGTTTAAAAATATCTGCAGCCTAAAGAGAAAATGGTTTGCTTAACTGTAAGTCTAGCGTAAAAGAAAGAAAGAAAGAAAAATCCAGCCCTAGTGGGGGGGGGGGTTGCTTTGACAAAATGAGTTTAATTCTCTTAGTGGCCTAGCATATAATTGGTGCAATGGCCACAGGACTGTTTTAAAAGCATATAAAGAAATTATTTCGACTTACCTGGTGCCACAGGATCTTTAAAATAAAAACAAATAAGAAATAAATATTTACTTTTTCCAAGTTTAAATTAAAAACTAAACAAAACACGCATATATTTACATAAATATTGAGCTTAAAGCTATTCAATCCAATCCAATCTAATTTTATTTATAAAGCACTTTAAAATAACCAGCACAGGACCAAAGTGCTGTATTCATTTTTATTTCAAGTTGTCATTGGTAATATGGATAATTTTGATAGATAATAACATTGAACAACAGATTTTAAAGATTATATTACTAGATCTAATGAGTTTGAACAAATTACTTCCCGAACTATTTCATGGAATCACACAGTACTGCAGTTTAACTTTTTTGCTATCCACAGGTAATCTTGACATTTCAGGGAATATTTCTGAAATGTCATAGTAGCTTTGAAACTCTGATTCTTTTTATAGTTATAGGAAAGTGTGTAAAAAGTATAAAAAATGATTTCAGCTCACCTGATGTCACAGAACCTATGACAAATACATAAATATTGAGTTTAAAACTATGCATTTTTGTTATCACTTAAACACTCAGTTTTGCGATTTGTCTTTGTCTTGAATAATCACTTCTGAACTACTGTAAGGACAAGAAATGGGTTATTGCCAAAAATAAGACTATTTGTTAAAATGTTCTGATAAGTGTTTCACAGTCTCCAATGAGACATAGTACTCAAAGAGAAGTTATTCCTCCGTTCCACCACAAGAGGGAAAATCAGCAGCTCTTGTGGGAGTAAACAGGCCTCACTGTAATGCAGCGCGCTTAGCAAAAGCTGTGTGAGACTGTATACAAACTTGTAACGATGTACTGTGTCTACGTATTTGCAGAATAATACAGTAAAGGCTCACAAAGCTACGCTGGTTTCAATTCCTTTTAATCCAAGTGTGCAACAGTACTGATTATTATATTATTATGTGGAGAGCTCTAAAGATTGTGAACAAATTATTCTAACTTACCTGTTGTCACAGGACCTGTCAGCAAACAAACAAACAAACAAATGTTACATTTAATAAAGAAACAAATGCATACATAAGTAAACTATTTTGCCGAAAGTATTTGTTCGTCTGTCTTCACATGCATGTGAGCTTGTCTGACATTTCATTATTAATCCACAGGGTTTAATATGATGTCGGCCCACCCTTTGCAACTATAACAGCTTCAAGGTTTGATCAAGGGCATTTGTGAGGTCAGATGCTGATGTTAGACGAGAAGTCCTGTCTCACAGTCTTCACTCTAAATCATCCCAAAGATCTTGTGTTGAAGTTAGGGCTCTGTGCAGGACAGTCAAGTTCTTACACACAGCACACTCACTCATCCATGTCTTTAAAGGCTTTGCTTTGTGCACTGCTGCACAGTCATATTGGAACAAAGCAACCCTTTGCTGCACAAATGTTTGTAGAAGCAGTCAGCATGCATAGATTTTATACACCTGTGACCATGGAAGTGATTGGTACATCTGAATCCAATTATTTGGATGGGCAAAATAGGGTATATATTGAACTGAAACTATTCATTGTTTCCATCAACCCAACAATCAGAAACAAAGTTTGTCTTTGTTCTTCCAAGAGATGTAAAGAGAATGAATAAATTATTTCTAAAAGCAAAAGGCTTTAGTATTTTAAGAAACTGTAAGAAACAATGAGGTGGTTGCCTAAGACTGAACTCAGATGAGGTTAATCTGATAATTTCATGAGGGGGGTCTTATTTAAACAAAATCTGCAGCCAGACAGTTTCATGCCACAGGAAAGCAACAGGAAAGCGTTGCTTTACTGTGTGCCAAATTGTGTAAACCACCCAGCTTAATCTTTACTGTGCTGTGAATAAATGAGTTTCATTTTTGGTACTTAACGTTGGCAGATGGTGGAATGCTGTAAAGTACGTTTTTTGTTTGTTTTGGTTTTTTTGCTGTCGGCTTATAATAACAGTACTGTGCTACGTGTTTTTTCCACGCCTATCTTGTGCCTGGAAAATCACACTTATATGTAAAGACTTAAAATATTCAATCTATTGTATAATGCAAACAAATGAATCAACAAATAAATATTGTGCTCGAGACAAATATTTCTTGCTTTCAAGGAGTGATGAGTGTAAAGAGATCATTTAAATTTTAATTTCAAGAGATATTTTAACTTACCTGATGTTGCAGGACCTATGCCAATAAATAAATAAATTAAATTAAATTAAATTAATAAATATAAACATATATACATACTGTTTAAAGCTACTCAGTATTCCTATCAAGTAAATAGTGAGTTCAGCAGTTTGTCTTATTGACTGGCAACGGATATAATCGTGAAATATCATAAAACCTTTGAACCACAAAGCTTTTTGATTTTGAATTATAGAGAGGTTGACAAATTTTTAACTTACTTAATGTTTGAGGATTCACAAACCCTGCAATAAAAACAGTTGAACACATCAGTAAACAGGAATCAGCAAATAAATACAACAATAATTACTAGATTGAGTTTAATTACTACTTACTTATAATCACCAAAAACAGCACAGGTAACAAAATTTGACCTGCCATTGCTGAATAGTCAAACCTAATTATCAAATAGGGATGAATTAAAATACACAACAAAAAACTGAAAAACATTACAAGTATTAAACAGAGATAAACCATATGTATGTATACAGTTTTTCAAGTAATTTTTAGATCAAAAGTTTAAATGCTTGGTGATATGCATTTGAATTATCACAATTATTACAGACATCCCTGTGCAACTCAGTGAAATCAAAACATTAATTTATTAAAAAACTTTACTTAACCGTTAAAAATTAATTGAAACTTTAACAAATTAGTTACCCTTGCACATCTGCTTCTTTGGCTCATAAAAGTCTCATGTGATACTGCAGGACTCACACCAGAAGGTTTTTGTATTGTCAGTGCTGGCACAGTTCCATAAATGCCTTTTGTATTGTTTATAATGCTTATGAGAAAATACACTTGCTTCCTCATAACAGTCATTCATACTTTTGTGAGTAAGAACAATGACTGACTGTTATCTGACTTGCTGAAGTCATCAGTAAGTCGGTAAAAAAAAAAAATTTAATTAAAAAGCTATGAAATTGTACTTGTTCCAAATAGTGGATCTCATGATATTTAAAAGTTAAACAATTATTAAAAAGATTATTAGTCATGGAAAAGTAGCAGCAGTTTACTTTATGGATTTCAGTGGGTTACAAAAGCTCTCTTGCTGAGAGATGTGCTTTCAGAGCTGGTTGTTGCTTACACTTGCAGGAGTCTTTCCTATGAGTATATTAACTGAATGCAGAATCACTCTAGGCATCACCAAAGCGAGACAATTATGTGCATTTAAGCATTATTTACACTTAATGTTATGTGTTTCAAACTCCTTGCAGTAATATTTTAATAGTCAGCATCAATGAGATCTTTTGATATTTTGATTAAATAGTACATCTGTATTCTCAACATTAAACTGTGGTTTACTGGAAAAGTAGTCCTGAAGTCCTGAAAAAAATTTTTTATAATGCTTAAGGTAATAAAAATAATTTAAAGCAAAATGTGACCTAGCTACATGAAATGGTATGACAGATTATTGGGTGGAACAGCAATGTGACTTCTCTGCTTTTCTTTACCCTGCTGATGCACACTGGAAAAACTCAGTTTAGTTAGATAAATAGATAAAGTTTCTAGGCTGCTTAAGTTTTACAGAGCTAGACAAAATAATTACACATATCAATCATATTACTTATAAATCTCACAACTGGGTTGCTTTGTTCCAACTATATCAAGTATTTAAATTCATGTTTAGAAGACAGTTTTTGTTGTAATTTTGTAATTGACTATAGATGGTGGTGTTTGTTTGAGACATGTGGATGTACAAATAGCTCTCCTTTTTTATGATATAAAGATTAAGATATTTTTATGATTTCAACACATAACAATCGTTCTGAACAATTAAATTGTTGTCAGTTTTTGGGGAGCCAACAGGCTCTGGATTAGGTTTTCAGACAAATGGACTTACCATTTTTGTTTCTCCACTAAATGTCTTGTTGGAATTGATATCTTTTATATTGTCATTTGTGCTAAAATATATAGATATATAATCATTGCCTTTATGTGTCCTAATATGGCTATCATTATGAAGAAAAAGCCAGACAGTCAGAGGATTTATTTTAAACCTCCTAACATTTCCTTTATCTGTGTCTGTGCTGACAAAATGTGCTATCTTTATTTAGAGTGCAGCTTAGTCCAGAGATGATGTTATACATTTGGAAAGCACCATGTTCTGTTTCTTTTAAAGTACAAGACTTCACACCTTTAAATGTTCATTTGAGATATGACCTATTACAAGTTCCTGTTTTTATAGTTTAGCAAGACGCTTATTTCTGCTTTTCTGCATACAGTTTAAGTTCCTTGAAAGGTCATATGTCTATGTATGGTATAGCTGGAAACGCACACACACACATACCCACACACACAGAATACAGACACTGATGTTGTTCAGATATGCCTGCTTAGGACTGTCACGTGTATTTGTAATTGCATATTCATGAATGATTGCTTGCTGACAATAAAAAGGGCTGTAGCGAAGGAATCAGTTGAAGTTGGCTAAGGTCAGGTGAAGGCCTGGGCTGACTTCCCTCGCGAGCCACAAAGACAAAGAGCTCTGTCTTGCCTTGTTTTGTCGTGCAGTTAGTGGTCACGTGTCCCAGCGGGGTTTGTGCCTAGATAAACCCAACATGTCTTTTAATAAATGGTTTAATAAATGATTAACATGTTAGCTTGTTTGTTGTTTTGTTTTAAAAGGCAGTTAAAAACCCTTCACAATGTCTTCATCATAAAACATAAATCATAAGACAATATAATACATTATTTAATATTATAATCCCATTAACGAGGGCCAATAACGAAAGCAAGATGAGATATGAAAGAAGATCCAATATAACATGTGCCAAAAATGATTGAAGGACAGATAATTGCAGGGTTTCGGTTTACTGATCATTGTGGAGACAAGTAAAACTTGTTTGGAGAGTTGGCATCAGCTTCTACACTGTGAGCCAATGGGAAAAAAAATATAAGGATTTCAATAAACTTACAAGAAATCAAAAGTCATTGGAAATCTCATACAGTAGTAATAACTTCAATCTCTGCTTAGCCTGCTACCCCTGCAACGTGGCCCTGGCACCCCACACAGAAATAAACTTGCTTCCTAAAACTGAAACTTACACTTTGATAGTACTACATACATGTAAAGTCTGTAACATTTTGAACCAGTGTGACATCAATATGTTGACACACTCCTTCTGTGGACAGGCATAAAGACTTGTCAAACCTGAAAACCACACGTGTTGTAGTTCCTGCTGCAGTTTAAATGTTTTCATTTAACCCAGGGGTTGTGGTCATAACCTGGTTAGTGGCTCTGGTTGCTCTTAGAGGGTGTTCTCCTTGTGGCAGGGCTGGGGGAGGGTCTGTGCTGGCAGACGTAGGTTACTGGCCTGGTAGCCTGGCTGCCCCTGAGTGGATCCGGGGCAGGTGTGGGGGCTTGGGGTTCGGGGGTGCTTCGCCTCCGTATTAGGGCTCTGGCTGGGCCTTGGGGGCTTAGGTCCTTGTTGGTGTGTCGCCGAGGTTGTGGGCGGGTGGGTGCACAGGGGCTCAGCCCTGGCACAGGGGGCCTCTGGCGCATCGGCCTAACTAGGGGGCTCTTCAACTGACAGGGAGTTTGATCCATCCTTGCAGGAGTCCACTCTCAGAGTCATAAGAGAGGTGGAGAATAAACTTAACCTGGGTGTCTACTGTCTTTTGCAGTTTGGGAGATGATTGAATGTTAGGGTGGGTACAGTTTCCTCTGCGGTGGGGTCGGGTGGACTGCCCCGGGTCCTGTGGGGCTGGGCGGTCCTGCTGCCGTGGGCCCCGATCTGGATGGGCCTGGGCTCCCTTGCCTTGGTGGGTGCCGAAGGACGGGGGTGCCTACTGGGGTCAGCGGGGGAGCTGGCCCTAAGGAGGGGCATCTTGCTCCTCCCTTCTTTTCCTCCCCATCCCCGGCTGCCTACCTCTTCCCGCTCCAACACACCCACCCACACAATTAGAGCCTTGGGGTGCGGGTGTGTCACCAGGGTGCACGGGAGGCATCCCCCACCCCCCCTTCTGGCCACCTGTGCCTCAATTTTATTCCACAACTTAGACATCCACATTACTCACACTCTCATAACACATACATATAGGGCCTTGAGGGTGGGCACGTTAACGGCATCCAGTGGACAGTCTGTGTATTCAACCCCACCTCTGGCACCGGTGCCCACCTCTCAATTTCAAATCCATGTAGACATTGAGGATTCTCGGGAGGGGCCGTGCTAACACCTGCTGCTCTCTGGCAGCAGCACCATGCTCTCCCGTGTTTTAAATGCACCTTAGAACAACACGCAGCAACACTACACATGAGCGAGAGGAGAGAGGTTTGGGGTCTTCACACACCCCTGTTCTCTGCTGGCCATCGGGGCGGGGGGCTGGGAGGAGGTGTTGGCCGTCCGATTGGGATCTGGGATGCGGGGCCTCCCTGCTGCTGCGGAGCCTGGGGCGGTCTGCTTGCCTCCACCCCGGGGGAAAGGGTAACATCTCCTGGGTCTGGGTGCCGTTTCCCCCTCCAGGGGCGAGGGTACCTGGACCTGGGGTATAGAGTTTGTTTGGGGAGTGTGATTGTGTGTACAGTGTCCATGTATGTCTATCCCTACGTTGGGTGAGTGCTGAGTATTTGTATATGTGTGCATGAGGGTGGGAATGCATGCTTGTGTCTGTGTGTGCCTGTTTGTCTGTGTTTATATGTCAGGTCGGGTCTTACACTCCACCTCTCTGGGAACTCCCAGGCCCTCCAAAGGCCTATCTCCCCTCACCACACTCCCTGCCGGTAACTGATGCCCTCAGGGGTTGGTGCATTGGTGGTTCTTGGTGTCCGGGGCTGGGCGCTCAGGTATGTACCAGCTCACTCCCGGTGACTACTTGGCAGGGCCTGGTGCCTGTTGCTCGGTCAGGCCTCTTCCGGGGCAAAGAGGGCCCTTGGGCCTCCGGTCTCTGGGCCTGCGGCTCGGTTCACTCTGGCACAGCTGGCTGCCGGCAGAGCCGGCGGGCACGCCAGTGCAGCCCCCTCTGGCTTCTGCTCCGTGGCTACTGGGTGACCCATCATCTGGAGCTCTCCTCAGCTCTTCCCAGGAGGGTGGCAAGGATGCCCCTCCGGTGGTCCTCCTTGGGCTCTCGCACTCTGGGGCCTCTGGATGTCTGGAGCCTGGATCTCCTCCATGCCTGCTTCATGCCCTGGGGGACGGGGCTATGGCTCTCTACATCCTCTAGCAGATCATTACATGGGGAAACCTTTGAATACAAGCGCACTGATCCACACAGGTGTGCACACGGGTGTTCACTTTTCATAGACATAAACTACACCTTTATTGGCTGCTATTTCCAAGCACATTGTGCGCTGTCGGTCCTGCTTGCTACACAACAACATTCAATATTTAGTATTTACTGCTGTTTATACTTAGCTAGATTAACGTGATGGTGTTGTGTTTAGCATGTTGCTCTGTTTTTGTTTTTGCTTGTTTTCTCTTCTTTTTCTCTCAACAGGTGATCCAGGAGACTTTTTTTTCTCTTTTTAAGTGCCCTTTCTCACTGTCCCTTTTCCCTTCTGTTTTTCTTTTCCTTCATCTTTCTTTCTCCCTTTCCTATCCCTCATTCATGTCTGTCCCGTCTGTAACAACTGAAAATAAAATAAAATAAATAATAACAACAAAGGCTGATCAAATGGACCAATACGGCAAGGCCGTGATGATCCATTTGGCAAAGTAAATCCATTGGGTATCCTTGTTGGTCTTCAGACAACAATTCTGATGGCTAAAGAACCAAATGGGACAGGCAAAAAAAATAAATAAATAAATAAATGTTTTCATTTTTGTTTCCTTAGCTCCCATCACTAGGAGGAAACAGAATCTTGAAACTTACATTCCTAACTATATGCGTGTTCTGCTGCTTATTATTCAATGTAGTAGAAAAACACTGCATCATAAATATGTTGCGTGCAAAGCCTTCACACACCCCGTATTAGTGTGTCCTGTTTTCCTCCCCTCACCACCAACCGGTTGCAACTGATGGATGCCTCTACCTGAGCCTGGTTTCTGTTACAAATGAGGGTTTTTTCCCACTCACACCAACGCGCTTGCTCGTTCTATATAAATACAATTGAACTGAGTTAAATTAAATTACAAACTCTAAGTCTTGGTCTCTACATCCACTGGGCCATTGGCCTCTTGTTGTCTTCCTTTTACAGCTAAGCATGTGGAGAGTCCCCTGAAAACCTACTTCTAAGTTATGACAATTATGAGCTTTTATTACATTCAGGGATCAGCATCAGCATCCCCCAACTGTAGCTGTCTGTCTCCTTTTATGACAGGCAGACCCCCCGTGTCCATAAATTCCTTTCCCTCTACACAATTACACACACACACACTCTCAGGCCTATAACTAAACCAAACTGAAACACACAGACAAATCCTTCCCTATTCCTCTGATCTACTGCTGGACCCTCTCATCTAAGCAAATTTAACACATTATATTCTAATAATTGTTTTCTTGTACTCACAATGTCCACACAGTATCTTTATTGAAATAGTTCCAAAACATCACGCATGAAACTAAATGGTACATGGACTGATTCTCATATAGCACTTTTCTACTGTTCCTGAGCCCATTAACACAAACACTTTTTTCTATGCTTTGTCTGTGTTTAGGATCTTGCCCATACATGGTTGGTATGCAGACTGGAGCAGCCAGGGACTGAACCACGCATCTTCTAGGTGGTAGATGACTTGCTCTACCTCCTGAGCTACAGCCATCCCGTAGTCGTGTATATTTTGTCACTTTTTATATGGAAACAATTCCAAGCTCGCATACCAAACCTGCTTTCTGGCATTTGGGCCTCATCTACAAAGACGTTAGCAAAAATGTCACACTTAACTGTGATGCTGTTTTTATACTGAGACCTCCATTGCTTTAAATTACACTTTTCTTTTTTTTTCTTTTTGCCTGTTCCGTTTGGTTCTTTAGCCATCAGAATTATTGTCTGAAGGCAAAGAAAGATGCCCAACAGATTTACTTTACCAAGTGGATCATCACAGCCTTGCCATATTGGTCCATTTGGCTGACCTTTGTTATTATTATTTATTTATTTTATTTTATTTTCAGTAGTTACAGACGGGACAGACATGACTGGGGATAGGAAAGGGAGAAAGGAAGAAAGAGAGCGAAGGAAAGAAAAACAGAGGGGAAGAAAAAAAATCTCCTGGATCACCTGTTGAGAGAAAAAAAAGAAGAGAAAACAAGCAAAAACGAGAGTAACATAATAAACACAACACAATTGCAATAATCTAGCTAAGTGTAAATAACAGTAAATACTAAATATTGAAGCACAGCACGCAAGACCAACAGCGCACAATGTGCTCTGACGTAGCAGCCAAGAAAAGGTGTAGTTTGTGTCTGTGAACACCCGTATGTGCACACCTGTGTGGATGAGCGCTCTTGTATTCAAAAGGTTTCTCCATGTAACGATTTGCTAGGGGTGTGGGAAGCCATAGCCCTGTCCCCCAGGTCATGAAGCGGGCATGGAGGAGATCCAGGCCCCAGACATCCAGAGGACCACCGGAGAGCCCAAGGAGGAGCAACCTCCTGGGAAGAGCTGAGGAGAGCCCCAGATGAGGGGTCACCCAGCAGCCATGGAGCAGAAACCAGAGGGGGCTGCAGTGACGTGCCCGCGGGCTCTGCCGGTAAATTACACTTTCAGATTAAACGGTGTCAGTATGAATGCATACACTAAGGTGTCTTCATTTAAAGCATTCTACAATTTAATCAGTTACCTGTTGGCCTGAAATTATCCAGACAGGCTGTATAACAGGTTAACATTGTTGAAAAGATGTACATTAACTCAAACCATCATTTTCTGAACTTAAACAGTGGAAAATTAAAGAGGCACAAATGTTTAAATCATCATCATCATCAGCAAATCAGTATCAGATTGGCAATAATAACCCTGTACAGATTAGGTACAGAGCATGGAAAAATGAACTACCCAACATTTAAATAACAGAGAACAAGGCAGAAACAAAATAGAAGCTATTTCAGTCAGGAGAGATCACTTGGAAGAATTTAACATGATTTTTTGAGATAGAGACTCCGATGACCCATCTGCTATGCAGATCTCAGTATGGTTGTATTGTTTTTCATTTGCCTTTGTGATCTTTATGATTCTGAATATCTACCATGCAGATTACATGTAACACCATAGTAACCAGGAAATGACTAATTGATTTTCTCACTGTAATTCTTTCATTTTCATTTACTGAGAAATGAACCTAATATCAATCACATAATAAATAAAAATCAATAACATAATCTTTGTGATTTAGCTTTGATAAAAATAACATTTATCGAAAAGTGTTCCAGCAGCAATGATGGCAATGTGATATGGATGATAATTTCTTATGTATTTAGGTCTGCAATTATTGCACAGCATTAGCCTACCTACTTCGAGAAAGAACAGGTGCTTAGTTGGCACGTGCAGGCTCAAGTTATTCAATGTTCCAGCAACAAGTTGGCTTTCACCCAACCCAAACATTCCTGGCTTCAAGTCAAAGTACACCCAGTGCAGGATTTACACGTCTACAGCTCCAGCACTCATGTTATTAGAAACTGAACATGACATTGGCACTACTGATGGGAATTCCGGCTCTTTTTAGAGAACCGGCTCTTTCGGCTTGGCTCACTAAAAAGAGGTTGTTTTGTTGCTTTAATTAATTTATTATCAACAACAATATAAAATTATGCACAAAAGGAATTACTAATGTAAAAAAACCATGGTTTTATTTGTATATGTTTATACATAAATATATACAGTGCCCCCTAGAGACAAAGCACGTACAAACTCCAAAACAAGTACAAATTCCAAAGCATGTACAAAGCTACCTAGATCATTTAAATTACACAATTGAAAGCATATGTGTATTGTTTGTGTATTTATACACAAACACTCATATATATTCAAATAATTTAAAAAAAAAATTTCATTTACCTGTTACTACCACACACCAAATCTGGTCGTTGGTACTTCCTGGCTTGTGTAGCCACTAGGTAACAAAAGCTCAACACTAGCATCCTGGAGCACTTCCGTTGTGCTTCGGAGTTTGTATGTGTTTTGGAGTTTGTACCAATGACTGTAGAAAAAATGGACGACGCAACAGCTCCCCAACAATGAAGCCAAAACGTCTCTATCGCCCCCTGGTGTCTGGCTGCAGTATAGGTCATAAACCCCGCCTCCTCCATGTTAGCGGATGGGACTGGGGTCAGACTAAAATAAATTAATTCTCCTCAGATAAATTTTTTCCAAAGATTCTTTCTTTTGTTATCAATAGTTCTCATCACGCTGATTTATGTCCAAGGGGTCTCCTTTCCCATAAGTTTGATTCTAATTCCTACCGTGGTGATGTTAAATTGGGGTGTAACATCATCATAACAGCTTTGACTGGCAGCTGCAGTCACTGAGAAACTTGCGTATCTGTGTTCGGAAATAGCAGATAGAGCGTAGGCTCTGAGAGGAGGGCCAGCGTTTACATTACGACAACACGACTGACTGTTTTAACCTGACAGCCTGAGGTGTTCTTCAGTAAACTGGACTACCCAACAGAAGGACCCGAGGCCCCGCTGCACTTTTTCGGTAAGTTAAACGTGTTTGTAAACTAATCCGTAACTACCGTCCCTAGCTAGGTAAGATGAGCACTCGGCTGTCGGGGGAATTTGTTTTAACTAATCCGTGCAGATGAATGAATTTACCCTGACTACAGAAATCAAGAGAAACGCCCCGGGCTGCTCAGTCATTAATTACCGTTACTGTACTTTTATTAGAAGTATTATACTGTAAAAGCAACAGGCTTCAGCTCCTGAGCAGAGCTGATAATTAAATATGTGCAAACAACAGCATGTTTTCAGTCTCCACATGTGTAAAGACAGTAACACAATTTTTTTTTTTTTTTTTTTTTTTAAAGCTTGTACTTCATTAACTCCTCATTAATCTCTAACTTTGGATTAAACTGTAGAACTGAAAAAATGTAAGAGAAGAACTTATGATCCTGAGTGTGTGAGGACAGATCAGCATTATTTCAGACTTGAGATAAACTTTATATTTCAGTTTGTGATGATTCTGTTCTCTTTGTGATTACAGGAGCTGCCCTCAGATTCAGACCTCGGCACCTCCCAGTGACAGCAGACAGATCAGCCAACATGTTCACATGTTAACTGCAAAATTAACTGATGAAAACAGTACAAAGGTTAAAGTATCACATGTGCTGTCAGTGAAAGCTGCAGCTGTTTTATTGATAAAGTTAAAGACAAAAGGTCAAAAGGATTAATCACTCATGTAACTGTGTCACTGTATATCAGCATTAACAGGACCTCGGTTTGGTGTTTCAGAGAGCTGCTGATCTCAGACCTGCACAGCTTCCGTTTTAAACACTAGATGTACTCAGCTGCATGAAGAGCATATGAGATTTTCTCTGGCACAATTAAATAAAACCCGATGAAGGTCAAAGGTCGTCACTTGTATGTTTAACTATAAACTTGTGATCTGGAATTCTTTCACAGTTTTATGCAGATAGTGTGTTATTTACCATGAAGTGATTCAGAGTTATTCATACCAGATTAACCAGAGAGGATAATATATTTTTAAATATATAACTTTCTACAGGACTGAATAATATATCTTTATGTAAAAGGCCAGAGCCTCTGGGAAGTATCCGAGCATTTATAACATTACACAAAGCAAAGGTCTCCATCACAGTGTTCATGAAATGCTGGGTTTATCCAACTTCTGGGGCAGGCCTATGGAGGAGTGCTGAAGATAACCCTGTGAGGGAGCTGCTGGTGAAGATCATGAGTCCTGCTTGATCAATGCCATGAGCTTCAGTCTTCCTGGTGTTTCTTAAATGAAGCCTCTCTCAGTGGGTCAACAGAACTTCTGGCACAGGACAGCTGTGATGAAAGAATGGGAAGAAGTTTCTCCAAACCTCTGGACCCAGGAAACCCAGCTTAGTCATCATGGTCCCCCTCACTAGTTTCTCCCCAGGCTGAATGTAGCTGTTGATATAATATGGACTCTAGTATTAAATGAAAAGAACAAATTAGACTACACTACTGAAACGTTCTGCTGCTGTTTTTAAAGTTTCCATGTTACCAGGCTGTAGACAGCTCTGAAGATTTAAACAGTTTTAGATCCATTACACTCACAGTCTTAAATGTTAAAATCTTAAAGGACAGCATTACATTTTTGATATTAACAGTAACTCTGGGCCTCTGTGGAGTGTGCAGCTGATCTAAAAATGGATTAAAAAAAAGCTAAGGAGTGCTGAATCATTCAATAATACAGACTATTAGAGTAAAAGGTGAGTAGCATCGCTAACTAGCTAGGAACAAGCCTCCAACACATTGCGTATGCTAATCTAGCAAACGAATTAACAACAGAGTGATTTTAGATTTTGTAGAACTATAAGATGATAAGCTGTGTGTCTTTTTCATAACAGTGACATGGTTGTATTTACCTTAATTTAACGAGTCGTCAGTCGCGGTAAACTCATCAGAAAAAACTGGAGCAGCCGGGCTACGTAAAAAGTGTAGGTGTCATGGTCCTGGGTCAGTGACCCAGTGTTTTTGGTTGTTGTACTTTTACTTTTGATAGTTTTATGTATTATAACTGTTGTGTTTTGGTTTCCCAGGGTTTAGTTGTGTTCTCTCTGTTTGGTGTCATCCCTGCCTGTGTATCCCCTTTTGTGTAGTAAGGTCTCTGTGTTTAGTTCGTGTTTCTGAGTCTGTGTCTTTGCGTGTGTGTGTTTCCTGTTTTACTTTGAAGGTCCGTGTCTGATCTCAGTGTGTTCACTTTACGTTTCCCCGCCTCGTCAGTTGTGATTTCTCCCAGGTGTGTTTCCCTCCTGTCTCCCATCCCCTGATTACTGCTGTGTGTATTTAAGCCCTGTGTGTTATCCTGCTTGTTGCTGGTTTGTCTGCATTATTTGGTATGTTATGGTCTGCGTCTCTCCGTCCGTCATTCTGTATATTTCCCGTGCCTCCCTGCATCTCCGTTTGTGGTTAGTCTCTGTTAGTTTTTCCCAGTTTAGGTTTTCTTAGTTTCATGTTCACCCTCGTCATCTCTGTTGTATCCACTTTTGGTTAATAAACTCACTTGCACCAGAGCTGCCGCATCTTGGGTCCTAAATAATTCACACACGGCTTGCCTCGGCAACCCATGATAGTACGAACCAGCCACGATGGACCCAACGGCACTGAATCCGTCCGAGGAGCTCCAGGACAACATCATCTACAATGTGGAGATTCTCCTCGGGCTGTGGCTGGAAAACCCCCCGGAAGAGCTTCGCCGCACAGTTGAAAGCCGGCTACAACGGCTCTTTTCCGGCCTTCCATGGCTATTGGAATCGCTTCCCCCGACCATGTAGGCCTTTCTCCAGAACGCACCACACCTTCTCTCAGCCACTACTGCCTCGCTGCCCGACCCGCCAGATGTGGTTTTGCCCGGCCTGTCGGAGCCATCTGCGGGGAGGAAACGACGATCACGCCGCCGGCGCGCCACCCCACAGCCTGATGTTGGGACTTCTGAATTGCCGGCTGTGGTGAGTGAGGACTCTTTTCCTGTTTTGGACTGTGGAACTGTTCATTCCAGGGCTGTGTTTTGTGCGGCAGATAGTAATGTGAATAGCTTATCACCTGCTCCGCAGCCACCTTCAGCTCAGCTAGCTGCCCAGGCAGCCACCTTCAGCTCAGGCTCCAGTGTCCCCGCTACCCGTAGCTCAGGCTCCAGTGTCCCCGCTAGCTCCGTCATTCATTCCGTCACCTATCTCACTCATTCATTCTACGCAGGGAGAAAATCCTATTTCAACCCAGGGTGTGTCTCACGGTTTAGCTGCTTTTGGCACAGTTATCCACTCCAGGGCTTCCCCAGAGGCTAGGTCTCGGTCCCCAGCTGATTCTGGATCCCTGAAGGTTAAGCAGCCCCCTGAAAACTGCACCATGTCAGCGCTGTCTGGGCAGAGCCAGTGCTCAGCACAGCGCCTGTTGCTTTCATGTCTGCCAGAGGACTCCATGCCTGCTGGCTTTGTGATAGCCTCGCTGGAGGGTCCGAGGGACCGCTCCGGCCTTCGTTTCCTGTCTCCGCTAGAGGGTCCGAGGCACCACTCCGGCCTTCGTCTCCTGTCGTCGCTGGAGGGTCCAAGGGATCCGTCCAGCCTGCAGTGCCACCACCTGCGGCTGCCACGCCGTCGCCTGCAGCGCCTACTTCCTCGCCTGGGCCAGCCCAGCGTCTCCATCCTCCTCGCCTGGGCCAGCCCCAGCGTCTCCATCCTCCTCACCTGGGCCAGCCCCAGTGTCTCCATCCTCCTCGCCTGGTCCATATTTAACATATGTTTCAAGAGCCCTGCAAAGGAGGTCAAAGCCTCGATTTCCTGCCACACAGACGTCAAACACACAGTCGTTGAAATATGGTGCCGGGTCCACCTCTTCATGGCAGAAACTTAAGGGACCATCAGCTGCCTGGATCACCTCACACTGATCTCTGGCAGGCTGTTCATTGGCACATCTCGGACAGGATGAGCCGCATCCATCACTGCAGGTGTAGTTGCCTGGCACCTTCCAGGCTCTCCCAAACTCATCTGGAGATGCGACTGTTATTCCAGATGGGGTGTAGAAGTCGTCATTTGAATTTCCATTGAAGTTTTGACAAAGTCCGCATGTTTTTCCCCTTTTGATGAGAACAGTAAGATGAAACCGACTCATTCGTTTTACTGTAGCAAGGATTAACAATCTTATGGGACACCCAAAAAGACCATTCTGAGCCAAGAAAAATCCTTTACATTGGAATTATGCCATTAAAGTGTTTTGGTGCACAACTATGAGCTCTTTTACAGGCGTGAGTGTGAGTCATGAAAACACCAGATCAATGGCAGATACCTGTAATTTGGAGGCACAGTGATAGAAATTGTACTCCATCCATCGTCCATGACGCTTAAGCCAAAATCAGTCAATTGTTTGAGATCCAGCACGGTGGCCCGGTGGTTAGCACTGTTGCTGCACAGCAAGAAGGTCCTGAGTTCAATTCCACCATCAGGCTGGGGTCTTTCTGTGTGGAGTTTGCATGTTCTCCCCGTGTTTGCGTGGGTTCTCTCCGGGTACTCCGGCTTCCTCCCACCGTCCAAAGACATGCAGTTTGAGGGGATGGGTTAATTGGATAATCCGAATTGTCACTAGGTGTGAATATGTGAGCGTGAATGGTTGTCTGTCCCTGTGTGTTGGCCCTGCGACAGACTGGCGACCTGTCCAGGGTGTACCCCGCCTCTCGCCCTATGACAGCTGGGATAGGCTCCAGCGCCCCCCGCGACCTTGGAAAGGATAAGCGGAAGCGAATGGATGGATGGATGTTTGAGATCCACTGGAAAAGATAGATACTTGACTTCCATTCAAGAGAATTGGTACATTTTGTGTTATTCCATTTACCCTAGGACATTGGAAGAACAATTTAGGAAAAACAAAAATATTTAATTTTATTCATATGGCCTTTATCCGTGTTCATATGTAAGTACTAAACAAATGTGATAGCAGCACAATGACCAACAGCACATGCAATTATTTACCGAGGATCTCTCACATTTGGCTATTTCTTATTAGTGTCCTATACAAGTACAAGTGATAGCTCATTGTTAAAAATAAACTCAGTGACACTCTCTAGTGAATAAATTACATAATTGCACAACTGTTTCCAGACTACTTTATCTTTAACATTTCTCTACAGCAATTTCGTGTTGTCCATTTTCTAACAATACTTTGCAATTAAGGAGAGGTCTGTCTCATTTGGTAGGTTCATCTGCAACTGCAACTTTAAATTTTGCTTTTGAATAGGGCTGCCACAAATGATTATTTTGATAGTCGACTAGTCACCGATTATTTTTGCGATTAGTTGACTAATCAGATCATGCATCCATTGGACGTACAATGTACAGCTTATTGCACCAGCATGCATCTGCTCTTATATAACTGTCATTAGTTTACAGCTTTAAGTGTTTAAGGTATGTGCTAACTAAAAATAAAGACAAGATGATAGTTTATTAAATTTTAATGAAATTTGCAGATTGCTTCGGTGGACTGTAATAAACTCAGCCGTCTGCTCCTTGCTATCTAAAATATAACATGACACCGGGGTATATTCTCGAGCATTCTGATAATCAGAAGTTGTCTGCTTGACGTTTATTCAGCTGTGTAAAAACTATAACTTTAATGTCAGCCAAACCGATTTACTCAGGAACAAATAAAATACTGAAAAAAGCCAAACAATAACATTTTCAAGTTATCTAAGTGACTTATATGTCATGTTTAACCTGAGTAGCGAAAGACGGCGGTGGGTTTGAAAACGATTTGCCGGGAGTCCGGTGTTCTCACCGGCTCTACTGCGCCTTGAACCCCGGCTAGCTATCGAGCTAGTGGGTAACAGACGTCTCCGAAAATGTTGGAGCGCTTTTGAAAATATGTGGTGTCTTGATAAAATGAGCAGATATTTGAAGTTTACACAGCTACATTCTCACCTGAAAATATGTTAAACGATTATTTTGTGACCCAGAAAGAATAATAAGAGTAATATTAAAACTAACTAGCTGCCGCCATTGTTGGAAACTGAGCAGGGCCGCGCTATGAATTCTGGGACACAGCTTCTTCTTCTTCGGGGTTTAACGGCAGCTGGCATTCTTGTACATGCAGTGCTGCCATCTTCTATTTCAGTCCATTATTACACTCTTAAATCCTACTACTTATTCCTGCGTCTTTTGGGATCTTACAAAGCTTCAAACAACACGTCGACTATTAAATTAGTCGTCGACGATTTTAATAGTCAACGTAATCGTGACTAGTCGACTAATCGTGGCAGCCCTACTTTTGAAGATTTAAAATATGAGTAATTGTTCAGAAACAGTTCCGCTCACCTCTACCATACCCCTGTTGTATCTTGACATGTGCATATGATAGCCCCACACATTCACGAAAACTTCTGCTGTGACTGAAACTGGCAACCCATTCAATGCCTCATTCTTAGCTTCCACAGAAAACTGGTTGAGCTCATCAGTGGCATTACAAAGGGTCACCAGAACATAGCGGCAGGTTCCTTGGAAGTCATAGGCCTTCCGATCAAGGGTGAAATAGTGAGGGTCTCCAGAGGCAGAGCACGTGCCATGGGGGTTGGAATGGCAGCCAAACTCGCCCTCCACCACACGGCAGGACTGCTGGGGGGCCACAGGAGTTGGGAGTACAGTGGACGTTCCCTGTAGTGCTGTTACAGGTACACAAACTCTGACATTCTTCACCATCCCAGAAATGCTCACCACTTTCGCGAAAGCGTCCTTGATGGTAGCATCCACAAGATGTTGGTGGAACACACTGGTTGCCATTGAGGATAAAACCACTGTCACACTGACAACCGTCCTGGCACACAGTATCACAGGTGAAGGGGAAAGAGAGGCTGGGGCAAGCAGAAGGACAAGAGGTTCCACAGAGTTCATAATGGCTGTTTGACAGGCAGGTTAGTGCTGTGGAAAAAGCAAAAATGTTAGTTTTTAAAAAGGTATCTTTAAACATTTAGAAATCATGGCTAAAATTAATTAAAAAACAGTTGAGTTCTTACCACAGCCAGTTACATTTCTCCATTGTCCTAAGGCAACATGCTTTTGTTGACACATTAGTGCATAATCTCGTAGGACATCACACTGAGTTAATGCTGGATCGCTAGAGCCCCTCATGATCTCCACACATACATCCACCTGCTGCCTTGGGTCAACCACAGACCAACAGGGTACAAATGGCCCATCTGGTGAGCTGAGAATGCCACAGTACTGGCTAGAATTGAAATCAATCCTAGAATCATGACCTCTACTTTCCAAGCAGTGAGCAGCCAGAGAGCCATCTCGCCAACTGTCTCCAAAGTCCTGAGAATTGTTGACCAGGACACCGTTGGTTGTGCGGAAGTCGTTGTGTGGATGACCATTGTAGTTACCACAGAGTCCACCCAGTGAACCACTGTAGACACCAGGAGCAGTGACATGGACCAAGTGAGGCCAGACTGTCTGCACAGTTACACCAAAGGAGGTGCGAATGATGACACTGTGCAGGTTGCTGTAGAAAATTTTGATTCCATTGGACCCGGTGCTGAAAGGCAGCCTGATCACCTGACCGTCCACCTAAAAGGCGTTCAAATAGTTAGTCATAATAATTATAATAACACTTTCAAGTAAAGACCATATTGTTAATGACATTTCCATCTGTCATTTCCCAATAAGTCCTGAGCTTGGTATTTATTGTAGAATATAGCTGTTTCAACAGCTTCAATATACACCACTATATTCAACATCTGTTGTATTTACTATACTGTAGTACTATTAAAAATGACATACTATAATGATCATATAGCAGCCTGTGATGTGATGGTCTGTTTAAATGAAGCAGTATATCACTAAAACACATTGATAGTTAATTAAATAACATACTAAATTAAAAAATAAAAGTAAAATGAAATTCTACTAATATTAATTTTGGTACACTATAAAGGAATTCATTCATAAAGGAAAGAAAGCAACTCAAACCTAAGTGAGAGTATTGAAAGGTAGCCTTTCCTATTGAAAACAACAATGAATGTTGCAGGAAATCAAAGAAAATGGCAGACTACCACCAAATATGAACTCTGCAAATATCAGTCTCTTACTAAAACCAGGCAAAGACCCTGTATATCCCTCAAGCTATCGTCCAATATCCCTTATTAATGTAGACCTTAAAATAATCTGCAAAGCTCTCTCAAAGAGATTAGAGAAAATAACCCCCCTCTTAATTCATCCTGACCAAACTGGTTTCATAAAAGGTAGGCACTCATCAACAAATACACGTAGATTACTTAATTTAACAGACTACTCATGCAGTAAAAACATTGAAACCATAATATTGTCTCTTGATGCAGAAAAAGCATTTGACAGAGTTAACTGGAAATTTCTATTTGCAACTTTACACAAATTTGGTTTTGGAACCTCTTTCATAAACTGGTTAAAAATATTATATAATTCCCCAACAGCTTGTGTCAGAACAAATGATCAAACATCCTCCAGCTTCTGTCTCCTGAGGGGCACCAGGCAGGGATGCCCACTCTCCCCTTCACTGTTTGCAATTTTTATTGAGCCACTAGCAGCAGCAATTAGACAGAATTCAGTAATTAAGGGCATAAAATGCAAGAATGTAGAACATAAAATCAGCCTTTATGCAGATGATGTGTTACTTTTTCTCCAAAACTCACAAACCAATATCTCTGGGGTGATTGAATTGATAAATTCTTTTTCAAGAGTCTCAGATTATTCAATCAACTGGTCAAAATCTACAGTTCTTCCGATTAATTGCTTCCTCCATAATTCTTCTCCTACACCACTGCAATCTGGAAATATAAAATATTTAGGTATTAATGTCTCTCCTAAGCTTTCAGAATTAACTAAATTAAACCACATCCCGCTTTTAAAGACAGTAGAAAGCGATCTGGCTAGATGGAAATCTTTACCCATATCACTCATGGGAAGGGTTGCTGCTATAAAAATGATGGTCTTGCCAAAAATAAACTATTTGTTTTCAATGATCCCAAATAAGCCATCACAAGATTGGTTCAGATCTCTAGACTCATGTATTTCTAAATTCCTTTGGAAAGACAAACCCCCACGTATCAGCTTAAAAACATTACAAAGGACCAAGGATAAAGGAGGATTAGATCTGCCTAACTTTAATCACTATTTTTTAGCCAACAGGCTTCAGTTCATCTCTAGATGGTTTAAACACAGCTTCTTAGATGAGCCCTGGCTAGATGTAGAACAGGCACTATGTAATAATCTAGAAATTTCAGACCTACTATTTATCAGCTCAAACATCAAAAGACATGAATGCTTTAAAAGCATCAACATCAGCTCTTCTCTAACAGCATGGTGGGAGTATCTAAAAATGACAGCGTCTTCATTAATCCCATGCAAACGTACACCTATCTGGAATAACCCTGACATATTACAAAACAATAATATGATTAATTTTCCAGAATGGAGTTGTAAAGGAATTAAATACTTAGAACATATATTAGAGGGAACAGAATTTATTCCATTTGACAGACTAGTTACACAATATGGGATCAACAAGAAAAGATTTTTAGAATATCAACAAATTAAATCCATAGTAAAAAAGAGATTTAACCTCAGTCAAGCTGAATTACAAACACCACCAAGTGCGGTACACTTTCTTACTCTTAAATCCCCCAAATTATTATCTAAAATATACAGAACACTTTCTAAAATAGATGAATCAATATCCCTTCCTATTGCAAAGTGGGAAGCAGATTTATCAGTAAGCTTAGACCAAAACTTCTGGTCTCAGGTATGCTTAAAAACCTTTAAATTGATTAAAAATCCCAGTCTGCAATTAATACAATACAAAATACTACATAGAGTGCACTATACAGGTCATCGGATGTTCAAGATGGGCTTTACCAAGCCAAGGGGCGACCGTGGCTCAGGGGGTTGGGAAGGGCACCTGCAACCGGAAGGTCGCCGGTTCGATCCCCGGCCTCTCTGTCCTGGTCGTTGTGTCCTTGGGCAAGACACTTTACCCTACCGCCTACTGGTGTTGGCCAGAGGGGCCGATGGCGCGATATGGCAGACTCGCTTCTGTCAGTCTGCCCCAGGGCAGCTGTGGCTACAACCGTAGCTTGCCTCCACCAGTGTGTGAATGTGAGCGTGAATGAATAATGTCATTGTAAAGCGCTTTGGGTGCCTTGAAAAGCGCTATATAAATCCAATGCATTATTATTATGATTATTTACATCTTCCAACAACTGCTCACACTGTCAAGGCAATACACCAGACAATTACATCCACGCCCTTTGGTTCTGTCCACCAGTGCAGAAGTTTTGGGATATGTGAAGACTTATCATAGTGTCTGAAATGTAACATTCCAGCCTCCCCTTTAGTGTGCTTGCTGAGCAACTTGGATGAGGTCACTGCAGAAATAAACACAGCCCACATTGTTTTTACGGCCCTATGCATTGCCAAGAAAACGGTCCTCCTTAACTGGAAAAATAAAAATAATCTTAATTCTAATCAATATAAAAACCATCTAATAGATCACATTAGTCTTGATACAGCCTCTGCCACCACATTTGGTCAATCCCTTTGGGCTCCTTTGATCGGCTTCATCACCTAGTGGGGGTGGGGGGTCATGGTTTGGTCCTGCCTTCGCTATTGTGGTTGATGTGGAGGTTGGGATGGGCTTAGGGCGCCAGGAGGAGCCCTAGAGACGTTATCCCTGGAGGGCTCAACCCGGGGGTTGTGGTCATAACCTGGTGAGTGGCTCTGGTCGCTCTTAGAGGGTGTTCTCCTCGTGGCTGCGTGCAGCGGGGCTGGGGGATGGTCTGTACTGGCGGACGTAGGTTACTGGCCTGGTAGCCTGGCTGCCCCTGAGTGGATCCGGGGCAGGCGGGGGGGCTTGGGGTTCGGGGGTGCTTCGTCTCCGTGATGGGGCTCTGGCTGGGCCTTGGGGCTTCGGTCCTCGTCGGTGTGTCGCCGAGGTTGTGGGCGGGTGGGTGCACGGGGGCTCAGTCCTGGCGCAGGGGGCCTCTGGTGCATTGGCCTAACTGGGGGACTCTTCAACTGGCAGGGAGGTTTGTTCCATCCTTGCAGAAGTCCACTCTGCAGGTGGGGGACAGACACAGGAGAGGTGGAGAATAAACCTAACCTGGGTGTCTGTTGTCTTGTGTAGTCTGGAGATGATTGAATGTTGGGGTGGGTATAGTTTCCTCTGCGGTGGGGTGGGGTGGGCTTCCCCAGGTCCTGTGGGGCTTAGCGGTGCTGCTGCCATAGGCCCCAGTCTGGATGGGCCTGGGCTCCCTTGCCTTGGTGGGTACTAGAGGACGGGGGTGCCTACTGGGGTCAGCCGGGGAGCTGGCCCTAAGGAGGGCATCTTGCCCCTCCCTTCTTTTCCTCCCCATCCCCGGCTGCCTCCCTCTTCCCGCTCCACCACACTCACCCACACAGGTAGGGCCTTGGGGTGCGGGTGTGTCACCAGGGTGCAGGGGAGGCATTCCCCCCCCCCCCCCGTCCCCTTCTGGCCACCTGTGCCTCAATTTTATTTCACAACTTAGACATCCACATTATTCACACTCTCATAACACACACACACATATATATATATAGGGCCTTGAGGGTGACCACGTTAACGGCGTCCAGAGGACGGTCTGTGTATTCAACCCTACCTCTGGCGCCGGTGCCCACCTCTCAATTTTAAATCCATGTAGACATTGAGGGTTCTCGGGAGGGGCCGTGCTAACACCTGCTGCTCTCTGGCAGCAGCACCATGCCCTCCCTTGTTTTAAATGCACTTTAGAACAACACGCAGCAACACTACACATGAGCGGGAGGAGGGAGGTATGGGGTCTTCACACACCCCCGTTCTCTACTAGCCATCGGGGCGGGGGGCTGGGAGGAGGTGTTGGCTGTCCGATTGGCCTCCCTGCTGCTGCGGAGCCTGGGGCGGTCTGCTTGCCTCCACCCCGGGGGAAAGGGTCACATCTCTTGGGTCTGGGTGCCGTTTCCCCCTCTGGGAGCGAGGGTACCTGGACCCGGGGCATAGAGTATGTTTGGGGAGTATGATTGTGTGTACATGTCTATGTATGTCTATCCCTACGTTGGGTGAGTGCTGAGTGTTTGTATATGTGTGCATGAGGGTGGGAAAGCATGTTTATGTCTGTGTGTGCCTGTTTGTCTGTGTCTATATGTCAGGTCGGGTCTTAGACTCCACCTCCCTGGGTACTCCCAGGCCCTCCAAGTGTGGAGGCCTATCTCCCCTCACCACACTCCCTGCTGGTAACTGATGCCCTCAGGGGTTGGTGCATTGGTGGTTCTTGGTGTCCGGGGCTGGGCGCTCAGGTATGCACCAGCTCACTCCCGGTGGCTACTTGGCAGGGCCTGGTGCCTGTCGCTCGGTCAGGCCTCTTCCGGGGCAAAGGGGGCCCTCGGGCCTCCGGCCTTGGAGCCTGCAACTCGGTTCACTCTGGCACAGCTGGCTGCCGGCAGAGCCGGCGGGCACGCCAGTGCAGCCCCCTCTGGCTTCTGCTCCGTGGCTACTGGGTGACCCCTCGTCTGGGGATCTCCTCAGCCCTTCCCAGGAAGGTGGCACGGATGCCCCTCCGGTGGTACTCCTTGGGCTCTCGCACTCTGGGGCCTCTGGATGTCTGGAGCCTGGATCTCCTCCATGCCTGCTTCATGCCCTGGGGGACGGGGCTATGGGCCTCCACACCCTCTAGCAGACCGTTACATGGGGAAACCTTTTGTATACAAGCGCGTTGATCCACACAGGTGTGCACACGGGTGTTCACTGTTCGTAGCCATAAACTACACCTTTCTTAGCTGCTACTTCAAAGCACATTGTCCGCTGTCTGTCCTGCGTGCTGCACAACAACTTTCAATATTTAGTATTTACTGCTGTTCACACTTAGCTAGATTAACGTGATGGTGTTGTGTTTAGTATGTTGCTTTGTTTTTGTTTGGGTTTTTTTGCTTGTCTTCTCTTCTTTTTCTCTCAACAGGTGATCCAGGAGATTTTTTTTTCTTTCTCTTTGCCCTTTCTCACTGTCCCTTTTCCCTTCTGTTTTTCTTTTCCTTCCTCTCTTTCTTTCTCCCTTTCCTATCCCCCAGTCATGTCTGTCCCATCTGTAACAACTGAAAATAAAATAAATAATAACAACAAAGTTTGATCAAATGGACCAATACGGCAATGCCATGATGATCCATTTGGCAAAATAAATCCATTTGGTATCCTTGTTGGTCTTCAGACAACAATTCTGACGGCTAAAGAACCAAATGGGACAGACAAAAAAAAAAGAAAAGAAAAGAAAACAACAATGTAGAATAATGTCCACATAAGTACAGAGTGATCTCTACTTAATGATTCCCTATTATTAGTAGCTTATCTACTTGTGTCAGCTTTTTGTGTGTTTTTCATTATGACACATTAATCTAAAATGACTGTTCAATTCAATTCAATTCAATTCAATTCAATTCAATTTTATTTATATAGCGCCAAATCACAACAAAAGTCGCCTCAAGGCGCTTTATATTGTACAGTAGATAGCACAATAATAAATACAGAGAAAAACCCAACAATCATATGACCCCCTATGAGCAAGCACTTTGGCGACAGTGGGAAGGAAAAACTCCCTTTTAACAGGAAGAAACCTCCGGCAGAACCAGGCTCAGGGAGGGGCGGCCATCTGCTGCGACCGGTTGGGGTGAAAGAAGGAAAACAGGATGAAAGACATGCTGTGGAAGAGAGACAGAGATTAATAACAGATATGATTCGATGCAGAGAGGTCTATTAGCACATAGTGAGTGAGAAAGGTGACTGGAAGGGAAAAACTCAATGCATCATGGGAATCCCCGGCAGCCTACGTCTATTGCAGCATAACTAAGGGAGGATTCAGGGTCACCTGGTCCAGCCCTAACTATATGCTTTAGCAAAAAGGAAAGTTTTAAGCCTAATCTTGAAAGTAGAGATAGTGTCTGTCTCCCGAATCCAAACTGGAAGTTGGTTCCACAGAAGAGGGGCCTGAAAACTGAAGGCTCTGCCTCCCATTCTACTTTTAAATACTCTAGGAACAACAAGTAGGCCTGCAGTGCAAGAGCGAAGTGCTCTAATAGGGTGATATGGTACTACAAGGTCATTAAGATAAGATGGGGCCTGATTATTTAAGACCTTGTATGTGAGGAGCAGGATTTTGAAATCAATTCTGGATTTAACAGGAAGCCAATGAAGGGAAGCCAAAACAGGAGAAATATGCTCTCTCTTTCTAGTCCCTGTCAGTACTCTTGCTGCAGCATTTTGGATTAGCTGAAGGCTTCTCAGCGAGTTTTTAGGACATCCTGATAATAGTGAATTACAGTAGTCCAGCCTGGAAGTAATAAATGCATGAACTAGTTTTTCAGCATCACTCTGAGACAGGATATTTCTAATTTTAGAGATGTTGCGCAAATGGAAGAAAGCAGTCTTACATATTTGTTTAATATGTGCATTGAAGGACATGTCCTGGTCAAAAATGACTCCAAGGTTTCTCACAGTGTTACTGGAGGCCAAGGTAATGCCATCCAGAGTAAGAATCTGCTTAGATACCATATTTCTAAGATTTTCAGGGCCGAGTACAATAACCTCAGTTTTATCTGAATTAAGAAGCAGAAAGTTAGCGGCCATCCAGGTCTTTATGTCTTTAAGACATTCCTGCAGTTTAACTAATTGGTGTGTGTTACCTGGCTTCATGGATAGATAGAGCTGCGTGTCATCTGCATAGCAGTGAAAATTTATGCTATGTCTTCTAATGATGTTGCCTAGGGGAAGCATGTATAATGTAAATAGAATTGGTCCTAGCACTGAACCCTGTGGAACACCATAATTGACCTTAGTGTCTGAAGAGGACTCTCCATTTACATGTACAAACTGGAGTCTATTAGATAGATATGATACAAACCACTGCAGTGCAGTACCTGTAATACCTACAGCATGTTCTAATCGCTCTAATAGGATATTATGGTCAACAGTATCGAACGCAGCACTGAGGTCTAGCAGGACAAGCACAGAGATGAGTCCACTGTCAGAGGCCATAAGAAGATCATTTGTAACCTTCACTAAAGCTGTTTCTGTGCTGTGATGAGCTCTGAAACCTGACTGAAACTCTTCAAATAAGCCATTCCTCTGCAGATGATCAGTTAGCTGTTTGACAACTACTCTTTCAAGGATTTTTGATATGAAAGGAAGGTTGGAGATTGGCCTATAATTAGCTAAGACAGCTGGGTCTAGAGATGGCTTTTTAAGTAAAGGTTTAACTACAGCCAGCTTGAAGGCCTGTGGTACATAGCCGATTATTAGAGATAGGTTGATCATATTTAAGATCGAAGAATTAATTAATGGCAGGACTTCTTTGAGCAGTTTTGTAGGAATGGGGTCTAAAAGACACGTTGATGGTTTGGAGGAATTAATTATTGAAGTTAACTCAGAAAGATCAATTGGAGAAAAAGAGTCTAACTTAACATCGATGGTACTAAGAGTAGATGTAGATAATATTACATCTGTGGGATGATTATTGGTAATTTTTTCTCTAATGATAAAAATTTTATTTGTGAAGAAGTTCATGAAGTCATTACTAGTTAACGTTAAAGGGATGGTTGGCTCAGTAGAGCTCTGACTTTTTGTCAGCCTGGCTACAGTGCTGAAGAGAAACCTGGGGTTGTTCTTATTTTCTTCAATCAGTGACGAATAGTAAGATGTTCTGGCTTTGCGGAGGGCTTTCTTATAAAGCAGCAAACTATTTCTCCAGGCTAAATGATGATCCTCTAAATTTGTGACACGCCATTTCCTCTCCAGCTTACGAGTTATCTGCTTTAGGCTACGTGTTTGAGAATTATACCACGGAGTCAGGGACTTTGGATTTGAGGCCTTAGTTTTCACAGGAGCTACAGTATCCATAGTCGTACGTAGTGAGGAGGTAAAATTATTAACAAGATAATCGACCTCTGTTGGAGTAGCGTTCAGATAGCTGCTCTGCTCTATGTTGGTACAGGGCATTGAAGATGATAACAGTGGGTGGATTATATTCTTAAACTTAGTTACAGCACTTTCAGAAAGACATCTACTTTGATAAAGTCTACTCTCCACTGCTGTGTAATCAATTATTGTAAATGTAAATGTTATCAGGAAATGATCAGACAGCAGAGGGTTTTCAGGAAACACTGTTAAATATTCAGTTTCTATGCCATACGTTAAAACAAGATCTAGAGTGTGATTAAAGTGGTGGGTGGGTTCTTTTACATTTTGAGAGAAGCCAATTGAGTCTAGTAACAGATTAAATGCGATGTTGAGGCTGTCATTTTTAGCATCTACATGGATGTTAAAATCACCCACAATAATTATTTTATCTGAGCTGAGCACTAAATCAGATAAAAAGTCTGAGAAATCAGAGAGAAACTCTGTGTAAGGCCCAGGTGGACGATAGATGATAACAAGTAAGACTGGTTTCTGAGTTTTACAGCTGGGGTGGACGAGGCTAAGCATCAGGCTTTCAAATGAATTAAAAGTCTGTCTTGGTCTTTCGTTAATTAATAGGCTGGTGTGAAAAATTGCTGCCACACCGCCCCCTCGGCCTGTGCTTCGGGATTTCTGGTAGTTAGAATGACTCGGGGGTGTTGATTCATTTAAACTAACATACTCATCCTGCTGCAACCAGGTTTCTGTAAGGCAGAGTAAATCGATTTGTTGATCAATTATTAAGTCATGTACTAACAGAGACTTGGAGGAGAGAGACCTAATATTTAATAATCCACATTTCACTGTTTTACTCTTTGGTTCAGATGTGGATACTGTATTGTTCTTTCTTTGTGATTTTTTATGTTTAAGTTGTTTATTGCTGGTTTTTAGTTTGTTTTTTGTCTTTTTGGGAGCTGACACAGTCTCAATGGAGATGGGTTTTTGGGGGGGTAGCAGGAGGAGAGAAGCTGCAGAGAGGCGTGTAAGACTGCAACTCTGCTTCCTGGTCCCAACTCTGGATAGTCATATTTTGGGGGGTTTAATGAATTTGTCCATATTTCTAGAAATGAGAGCTGCTCCATCCAAAGTGGGATGGATGCCGTCTCTCCTAACAAGACCAGGTTTCCTCCAGAAGGTTTGCCAATTATCTATGAAGCCCACATCGTTTCTGGGACACCACTCAGACAGCCAGCAATTTAAGGAGAACATGCGGCTAAACATGTCACTCCTGGTCTGATTGGGGAGGGGACCAGAGAAAACTACAGAGTCCGACATTGTTTTTGCAAAGTTACACACCGATTCAATATTGATTTTAGTGACCTCCGATTGGCGTAACCGGGTGTCATTACTGCCGACGTGAATTATGATCTTACTGTATTTACGTTTACCCTTAGCCAGCAGTTTTAAGTTCAATTGTATTTCTGTCATTTACCTGAACTTTGCCATTTATTTCCATCTCAACGGAGACCTGTGTCCCCTCTGCCTCAAACTTTAGCACATTGGAAAAGTCTTGCTGGCCTCTTGGCACTTTTTCTGCTGTCACCATGAAGTTTGGGTGACTGGATAGTCCCATAACTGTTGCAAGTTTCAATCGACAAGTTCCAGGATATTGGTATGTCAGTCCATCAAATGTCTGATATGACCCTGGGCCTCTGATCCAGCATGTTTCATAGCTATTTGGTCTGCATCCTCTTTCTCCATTCTCCAGCCTACCTACATGATTCAAATGGCCCACAACCATGAAACTGGCAAGACATGGAGCCAAAACTGCAGCTACAACGTCTCCCACAGTTTTCGTCTAGTATTACAATTTGTCCAGAGCGGTAGTAATGGCCCTCAAAGCTGCAGCCACACTCAGCATGAGGGACGCAGACCCCACCACTGAGGATGCAGCCTGAATCACAGATGCAGCTTTCCTGTGCAGGCAGAGGACAGTTGTGGGTGGAGTTGGGATTAACACAGGTAGGTGGACATCCTGTGCCTTCAGACTCAAAGTGGCTGTTGGCTGGACATGGGATTTCTAGAGAGCAGAGAAAAAAAATTGATCTCAACATTCGTGGCAATTTAATAAAATAATATTTTGAAATCATTTAAATAATTGGTTAACATACCACAAAAGTCGGGTCTCCTCCAGCTTTGCAGCTGAATACCATTTTGTTGACACTGACTTGCGTACACGGTTAAGGCTTGACAGAGAATGGGTTGGTACCCTCCTCCTACACACAGATCATAAACACAATGATCCACAAAGGACTGTGGAGGAAGTTGTTGATGGCAAGCAGCAAAAGGTCCAGAACTGCTGCTGAGGATACCACAGTGGTCAGTGTTGCTGTACAATGCTTGCTGTTGTGCAGTGCAGCCAGCACAGGCCAGACCTCCACACTGTGCTTCACAGCCGGGGTCATCATCCCCAGATGCTCTCCAGCTGTCAACAAAAACCACATCAGAGCTCACAAGCTGGCCCTGGCGTGTGCGAAAGTCATCTTGAGGTTGATTGTTGAAGTTTCCACAAAGGCCGCATGTTGCATTCTGGTAAGTGTAGGGCACACTGATCTGGACGTAATGATTCGTGTCATAAGACACCATTAAGCCAAAGTCAGTGCTGACAAACACAGAAAAAACTGACTCATAAACTTGTACAGTGCTATTTCTAAGGGAGAATGGAGTGGATGCAAAGTTCCCATTAACCTGCAAAAACACCAGCATACATAAACAGTAAAACATACATGTCACAAACAGATATTACCCTAAGTACAAACTTGATTCTTATTCCATACCTTCGCCTCACCACGACGTCCTTTGACAAGCTCAATTGTGTCATTGTAGACATGCACTTTCACCAGTCGTGTCCAAGAAACTTGAGTACCGCCTCTGTGCTCATTCTTGCCCTCTACTCTGTAGTACGGCAGTCCACTGTTACATTGCTCAGAGAGAACATAAGTGTAGGTACCCTGAAAGTGGAACACTCGGTTATCAAAGGTGTAGTAATGAGGATCGCCACTTATGGTGCAGGTGCGTCTCTGCACTGTTTGGCAAGAAAACTGGAAGGAAGTTTGCTGGCAGATCTGTGAAAAGGAGCACGGCTCGTTGCGGCACTGCAGGCCTGTTGAGGTACACGTGCACTTCTGGGCACAGGTCCTGTCACTCCAGAAGGAATCACCAAACTGCAGAGGTTCACCTTTGAAAAAACAGAAAATTTAAATGCTTTTACTTCAACTTGGAAACATTATTACTATTTAAATAGCTTTTGGACTAATTTTCTGTTATTATTTTCACAGAGTGGAGACCAAAAATGAAGGGATGGAGAGGGTGGATTGCTGTTCAGTATATAACAATACTCTTTTCATGAAGATATCATAGAATTTTATAAGTACATTCCTGCAACTGGCTATTGTGTTCAGGCCTTACCATTGAAAGTATAGCCTCTTGATCCATGGTCTGTCCTGAAGGCCCAGCGTCCAGGCACATTTACATTGCTGCTGAGATGGAAATTTGAGAACTCTCCTGTTGCGTTGTCTGAGAATGACCCAGGGATGGAAAAATGGTGAGTAGAATGGACTGTGTCATATCCAGCCAGAAAATGACAAGTCACACTGTTAAAAATAATTTCATGGTTATATTGTATTTGTACATTTATATGCATACATTTCACCGGAAGTAAGAAAGTAAGTAAGGGCCACAAAAATACATTTTCAGTATATTAGAAAATATTTAAAATGGTACCAACCTGTATAGAGTGTTGTGTTGGCTATTTCCCCATAGTTCATCAGCACAAATGAGTACTGACCTCCAGATATCAAGACTGCCTGGACTGTTGTTTGCTGTAAAAAGGTAACTTCTTGTTTTTAAAGGGAACCCCGGCTATTAAGACATGTTTGCGCTAAAATATGCACTGTGCTTTCAATAACACATATATGGTATTAAAATACGCCAAATGTTTTCCTTTTAAGCACATTTTATATAAAACCGATTTACCAGTAGGCCGCCATTGTTATTTACTTCTCAATGCACTCTGGGTAGTGATGTCATACGGTTGCACCGCATCCATTTCGCAGTTAGCAGCGCACTGGAAATGACTTCTGTTCAACCATTCCAGTTTGAACCAGAGCAACCCAAGAGAGAGAGAATGAAAATAGTCAACGAGCACTTAGTTTAGATGAAGATGAAAACAATCCATCACACGAGGACGCGAGAGTGAGGGAAAACTACTGGTGTCTATGCGTCTACTGCTTGCCAATGGCAACGGCGACTGAAAAGGTTTGTTGTAAATCACCAAAACTTTTTGAAACCGTATGTCTTAATCCAGATGTTCTTTGGGCAGCCCTTGTTAGCCTCCATGACCGGTATCCGGTCTTTAAGTGATAACGTGATGAATCCTGCTTCCGGGCCCAAAGTATTCTCATTTAATAAGACTGTTGTGTTTTTTAACATGTTTTAATGCTTTGTATCTTGTTCGATTTAATCTCAACAAGCCCCTAAAAACAGTCAGTGATCACTGTCGGCTTCTTACGGTTTTTATTACCGCTAATCATTTTAAAGCTCAGTTTTTAAACCCTTAAGATGTAACTACAGCCCAGCCCATGCAGCATGCTGCAAAAACTCAAAACCAAAATCAATACAATACTGCAGTATGTTAATGACTAACCTTGTATTGTGGATGGATTATCTCGGTGGTTCTCCTGACGGATGTCTGGTTCATTTACAGCATCCTGCCATGCGATTGCATTTGACCCTAACGTGGGGACCCTCACATTAACTTTTATCGAGTGGAAAAAGTCCTCCGTTCTTTAGCGTTTGTCCTCCAGCTTTACTGTTTATGTTATGCTAAAATAGCTTGTCGCGCTAGCGATCATGTAGTGTAATGGTGGATAACAGGTGTTATTCTAAGAAGGGAAACCCTCCAAAAAAAACGGACGGAGCAGTGGAGCAGCCAAGGGAATAGAATGATATAAAAACTGTATCACTAAAATATAATTTATTATACAAAAACAGTTAAAAATATAAAAGCAATTAAAACAACCCTGGCCAGGGAGAACACAGAATAACAATCAATAAAACATAAACATTAAAAGTCCAGTGGCATCCGCCATGGCATAAAAGTCACTAAAAGTCCAAATCCAGCCAATCGGAGCGGGCAAGCTGGCCTCCAGCTATCCCAGCAGCAGAACAGCTCCCTCCGCCTCTCCGCTCGCTGGCGTCGTATGCCCTCGCCACATACTTGCCGCCAACCTGCACCAGCCCGTCCCCTGCGTCTCTGAGCACTCTCTAAATCACCACCGGCTGTCACCTCTCAGGTGTGTCAAATTAATAAAACAGGAAAGGGGGGAGTCTCTTCAGGACAAATTAACAGATATAACAAATAAAAACACTACACACTGAAACACAGCAAGACATGCAAAGCAAACAACTTCAAAACAAAATCTGTCCTTCCCTGAATGACATCGCACATCATTATATACCAGCTAGCCAAACTTCAGTAACCCTACAAACGTCACTGCTGTTTACTTTCCTGCCGTCATTTATGTTGGAAGTTATAGCAGAGCTGTACGTTTTAATTTGTTTAATAAATCTCTCAGTCAGAACATGGTATATTATATTTAGATGGAAGCTAGCGAGCTAACTCCCTGCTAACTTCTAACTCAGTTAAATGTCATAAATTCCGTTTTCATGGATGCCTGGATGTTACACTTAATTAACAATTAAACTTAATTGTTACACTTGGCAGAGCAGGCACACTGATAATTTTATTACAAAATGAACAAATTTACACAGTTTTTCAACTCTAAGTAATGCTGCAGTGATCATTTGACTTTTGCAGCGGAGTTTGGGCCCAGACATGGCTAATAACGTCAGACTCAAAGACCGGATAGTGCAGGTGTACCAAGTCGTAACCAGGTCACTAATAAGCAGTGTTGGGCAAGTTACTTTCAAATAGTAATTCAATTATAGTTACTAGTTACTTCTTCAAAAAAGTAACTGAGTTAGTAACTGAGTTACAATATTCTAAAAGTAATTAATTACTTGGAAAAGTAACTATTGCGTTACTTAAAAAAAAAAAACAAAGAACGTTTAACCCTCTGGCGTCCAGGGTATAATTGGCCATTTTTTTACTACTCTTGATTTTCTCTCCACATTTTACCTTTAAAAACTATTTGCTTTGCCTTGTTTGGTATCATTCTTTTTAGCGCAACCTCACGTGCCTGAATTTACAGTTATGTTCTCATTTTGTCATACTGTATAACCAGAATTGATCTAAAATCAGACAAAAAACATAAAATCAGAGTAGAAAAAGTTATATTTTTACTGTAACAACCATAAACATGTTTAATGAATCATATTTTATAACTTCAAATGCAAATATTAATTGTCAATTTTAAAATCCTATGCACAAGTTTTGCAAACAACAAAGTTATTTGCATCCATTTACCTTTTACCCTTTTTTTAAATAACCATTTCAAACTATTTACAGAACAATCAGCTGTTCTTCAATAAGATGCCACAAATTATTTGTGCCACTCCAAAAAAATCATTTCTATCCACTATAAAGGAGAACATCACAGCCTGATACCTGCAGGTCTGACAGCAGCAGGTGTATCACTGCTGTTTCTACCTGGAGACAGCAGTCGCCTCATTGTTCTGACACACAACACAAAACTATCCACAACACTACACACTAACTACACAAGACAACACATTAACTACACACTCCAAACATGCTAAACGTCACAAATCTCACATCTCAAAACTCGCTCTCTCTTTCTCTCTCTCTCTTTTCCTGCTCTCTCTCCCTCTCTCTTTCTCTCTCCCTCTTTCTCTCTCTCCCTCTCTCTTTCTCTCTCCGTCACTCCTAAAACTTCCCCTGTTTTGTTTTGTTTTTTTGCTCATAAGCAGAGAGTGCTTGCTAGCGCTAACGTGGCGAAACTATTGAGGAAAAAACACCGCGTATATATCGTTTATCATGACTCTGGTTTTACGTGGCCTATCGACACAATTTATAAACTAGCACCTTGTTGCTTTGTCTTTAAGTGGTCATGTGATCGGCTTACCACGACTACTTTATTCTTCCTCAGTCAAACAGCAGCACTCATGCGATTGTTTTGCCTCCTTAGCTCCAGGTGTTGTGCTAGACAGTGATCGTGATTACCGTCTGTGCGGGAGCGCGCGTAGCTGCTTAAAGCTGTAGCGCCCAGATTACTTACAGCTACTTCCTGCAGCTGATATAAGATGCGGTGAACTGAACACAGCTTCAACTGTTTGTTGAAAAATAGTAACGGACCGCGTTACCTTGTTAGTAACTGTAACGGCGTTGTAACGATAGGAATAGTAATTAGTTAGATTACTCGTTACTGAAAAAAGTAACGCCGTTAGTAACGCCGTTACTTGTAACGCCGTTATTCCCATCACTGCTAATAAGCAAGTTAATTAATACGGTTGCTACACTACAGGGAGTGCAGAATTATTAGACAAATGAGTATTTTGTCCACATCATCCTCTTCATGCATGTTGTCTTACTCCAAGCTGTATAGGCTCGAAAGCCTACTACCAATTAAGCATATTAGGTGATGTGCATCTCTGTAATGAGAAGGGGTGTGGTCTAATGACATCAACACCCTATATCAGGTGTGCATAATTATTAGGCAACTTCCTTTCCTTTGGCAAAATGGGTCAAAAGAAGGACTTGACAGGCTCAGAAAAGTCAAAAATAGTGAGATATCTTGCAGAGGGATGCAGCAGTCTTAAAATTGCAAAGCTTCTGAAACGTGATCATCGAACAATCAAGCGTTTCATTCAAAATAGTCAACAGGGTCGCAAGAAGCGTGTGGAAAAACCAAGGCGCAAAATAACTGCCCATGAACTGAGAAAAGTCAAGCGTGCAGCTGCCAAGATGCCACTTGCCACCAGTTTGGCCATATTTCAGAGCTGCAACATCACTGGAGTGCCCAAAAGCACAAGGTGTGCAATACTCTTTTCTTACATGGCCAAGGTAAGAAAGGCTAAAAGACGACCACCACTGAACAAGACACACAAGCTGAAACGTCAAGACTGGGCCAAGAAATATCTCAAGACTGATTTTTCTAAGGTTTTATGGACTGATGAAATGAGAGTGAGTCTTGATGGGCCAGATGGATGGGCCCGTGGCTGGATTGGTAAAGGGCAGAGAGCTCCAGTCCGACTCAGACACCAGCAAGGTGGAGGTGGAGTACTGGTTTGGGCTGGTATCATCAAAGATGAGCTTGTGGGGCCTTTTCGGGTTGAGGATGGAGTCAAGCTCAACTCCCAGTCCTACTGCCAGTTTCTGGAAGACACCTTCTTCAAACAGTGGTACAGGAAGAAGTCTGCATCCTTCAAGAAAAACATGATTTTCATGCAGGACAATGCTCCATCACACGCGTCCAAGTACTCCACAGCGTGGCTGGCAAGAAAGGGTATAAAAGAAGAAAAACTAATGACATGGCCTCCTTGTTCACCTGATCTGAACCCCATTGAGAACCTGTGGTCCATCATCAAATGTGAGATTTACAAGGAGGGAAAACAGTACACCTCTCTGAACAGTGTCTGGGAGGCTGTGGTTGCTGCTGCACGCAATGTTTTTTTTTTGTTTTTTTTTTTGTTTTTTTTAACCTGTCCCGTTTGGTTCTTTTGCCATCAGAATTATTGTCTAGAGGCGAAGAAAGATGCCCAACGGATTTACTTTACCAAATGGACCATCCCAGCCTTGCCGTAATGGTCCATTTGATTCACCTTTTATTGTTTATTTTATTTTCACTTGCTGAATACGGGACAGACTTGACTGGTGGAAAGAAAGGGGAGAAAGAAAGAGGGAAAGAAAAACAGCTGAGAAGAGGGACGGGGGAGAAGGGCAAAAACCAAAAACCAACAGAATAAGCAGACAAAAAATACATATATCGATCACCTGGATCACCTGTTGAGAAAGAAAAAAAGAAAGCAAGCAGAAGAAAACGAGAGTAATAAACAACATCACAATGATATATGGGAATATGACAGTAAATACTAAATATTAAACATTATTGTGCAGCACGTGAGATCGACAGCGCACAGTGTGCTTTGAGGTAGGAGCCAAAAAGGGTGTAGTTTGTGTGTGTGATCACCCGTGTGTGCACCTGTGAGCATGAACGCGCTTGTTTTTAAAAGGTTCCTTCATGTAATGATCTGCTAGAGGGTGTGGGGGGCCACTGCCCCGTCCTCCAGGGCATGAAGCAGGTATGGAGGAGATCAAAACTCCAGACATCCAGAGGCCCCCAGAACACAAGAGACCAAGGAAGACCAACAGAGGGGCAGCCGCGCCACTATCCCAGAAAGAGCTGAGGAGAGTCCCAGATGAGGGGTCACTCAGCAGCCGCGGAGCAGAAGCCGGGGGGGGTTGCAGTGACGTGCCCGTGAGCTCCGCCGGCAGCCAGCTGTGCCTGAGTGACCGAGCCCCGGGCCGAGAGGCCGAGGGCACCCCATCCCCGAAGTGGCCCGAGCGAGCCCCAGGCTCCAGGCCCCGATAAGCAGCCGCCAAGGAGTGAGCCGGTGGGTACCTGGGCGCCCACCCCCGGACACAAAGAACCACCAACGCACCGATGTCTGAGGGCGTCTGCCACCGGCAGGGGAAGTGGTGGGGGGAGATGGGCCTCCAAACCTTGGAGGGCCTGAGATGTCCCCAGAGAGGTGGCGTCTGATACCCAACCTGACATATAGACACAGACAAACAGGCACACACAGATACAAACATCTATTCCCACCCTCATGCTCTCATATACAATTACTCAACACTCACCCAACGTGGAGACGGACATAAAGAGACGCTGTACACACAATCACACTCCCCAAGCGTACTCTACGCCCCGGGTCTAGGTACCCTTGCCCCTGGAGGGGGAAACTGCGCCCAGACCCAGGTGATGTTACCCTTTTCCCTGCAGTGGGGAGAAGCAGACTGCCCCGACTCCGCAGCAGCAGGGAGGCCCCACATTCCAGACCCCAGTCGGACGGCCAACTCCTCCTCCTAGCCCCCCCCGCTCCAGCAGGCCGCAGAGAACGGGGGTGTAGGAAGACTCCAAACCTCCCTCCACCCGCTCATATGTAGTGTTGATGTATGTGTGTTCTAAGGTGCATTTAAAACCCAGGAGGGCATGGAGCTACCTGCCAGAGCAGCAGGTAAGCGTATAGCCCCTCCTGCTAGCCCTCAATGTCTCAATGCTGCACGCAATGTTGATGGTGAACAGATCAAAACACTGACAGGATCCATGGATGGCAGGCTTTTGAGTGTCCTTGCAAAGAAAGGTGGCTATATTGGTCGCTGATTTGTTTTTGTTTTGTTTTTGAATGTCAGAAATGTATATTTGTGAATGTGGAGATGTTATATTGGTTTCACTGGTAAAAATAAATAATTGAAATGGGTATATATTTGTTTTTTGTTAAGTTGCCTAATAATTATGCACAGTAATAGTCACCTGCACACACAGATATCCCCCTAAAATAGCTAAAACTAAAAACAAACTAAAAACTACTTCCAAAAACATTCAGCTTTGATATTAATGAGTTTTTTGGGTTCATTGAGAACATGGTTGTTGTTCAATAATAAAATTATTCCTCAAAAATACAACTTGCCTAATAATTCTGCACTCCCTGTATAAAAAAACAAAACAGGTTAGCTGAATGAAAGCACCTATACTGCCGACAACCAATACATGTCATCGTCCCAGAATGCATTGTGTGCGAAAATACATGGCCGCTCCCGAAGCTCCAAAATAGTTTTAAACAACAAAGATTTAATGAAAAAAAAGTTGTAATTATTCTCAAGTATGTTTTTATGTAGTGGAGATCATTTGTAACATATTTAGAGTAACTTGTCATAATAGTCGGGGTTCCCTTTAAATTATAGGTACCATACATATATAATTAATATTGATTGTCTTTTAGAAAGAGTTCACTTACTGTTCCAGTCAGTGGATAATAGGCAAGCTGATACCAAGTCGCAACAAAGACCCAGTTTGCATTAAAATTCAGTCCTGGAAAGTATTGGTTAATGTCTTGTGTAGCTTTCCATGCACTGGAATCAGTTGGGGTACATAGCTATACCATGGTGCGTCAAAGGTCAGGTGTCCATTGTGATTTACCTGAAAAAAAAGGAAATGATAAGATAAGATAAGATAAGATAACCTTTATTAGTCCCACATGTGGGAAATTTGTTTTGTCACAGCAGGAAGTGGACAGTGCAAAAGTTATGAAGCAAAAATTAGAATAAAATAAAATAAGAATAAATACAGTACACAACTGTACAGAATAGAATAAAATAAAATACTATATACAGTAGAATAAAATAGAATAAAATATACAATAAGATAAAAATAGAATACAAATGCTATATACAACTGAGTAAAAAATACAACGATACCAGGAAGATTATTGCACTTAGTGTTATTGCACATGTGTGTGTTTGATCAGTTAAAGTCTTTGTTGTGGAGTCTGACAGCAGTGGGGAGGAAAGACCTGCGAAATCTCTCCGTCCCACACCGTGGGTGCCGCAGTCTCCCACTGAAGGAGCTGCTCAGTGTTGTCACAGTCTCATGCATGGGGTGGGAGATGTTGTCCAACAGGGATGACAGCTTAGCGGCCATTCTCCTGTCACTCACCACCTCCACTGGGTCCACTGGTAAAAACATTCTTGCAAACAAAGATAAGCAGATATCAACTGCAGGCAGATATAGACTTCGGTCGCTGGTGATAATCACGTTTTACTAGTGCTGTCAATAGATTAAAACTAATTAATCTCAAAATTTTCTGTAATTAATTGCGATTAATCGCAATTACTTGATCAATAGCCTGGTTGCAATTACATTTTTATAACTTTATATTTAAGGTTGTAACTGACATTTATGCAATATAATGAAGTAAATGCAGAATAAACACAAAGAATGTATGCTTAAATTCAAAGAGAATTTGAATAGTTTTCTTCAATCTTTTAGCACAGGTTCTCTCCTGTAAAATACAACTTTTTTAGAAACCTATATACTAATAGGTAAGTATACACTAATATATAATATAGATTAGTATATAATATATATTACTGATGTAAAACAGTTAAAATGTTTAATCAGATTCATCACAGGGTTAATTTGGATTAATTTTGATCAATTTTGATTAATCACAATTAAATATCATTTATTTTTATTATATATTAATCGCATTTCATTTTACATGAGAAACAGACTTGAGAAAAAAGGGAAAATATACGCACTTAACACGTTTATTGAACATCTTGAACATTCATGTTAACAAAAAACTCTATAAACATTTATCCACTCTCTGTCACTCTAGGGGAGGCACTTCAAGTCCTTGAAACGAGGAACCAAAGCTATGTAAAGAGTGTGCTCTCAACTATATTAATAGGTCTGCAGTTTGTTGCAATCCGTTTGGCAATTGTGTCAGTCAGTATTTCCAAGGTAGACTTACTGAGCCCCCGATGCTCCGTGAGTGGTTTGTTGCAAGCTGGGTGACGCGTTAGCCAAAGTCCTAGCAGCATCCCCATCTAACGTATGCTTCACGTCAATGTGATATTTAAGCTGGAAGTGCTTCGGTAAAAAGAAAATTCCTTCTTGCACAATGTGCATAATACTTTATGTTGGTCGACTGTTCCGTCTTGTTATTTTTTTAATATTCAAATTTCCCATCGAGAGGGCCAGTGTGCGTTTATCATCTTTCATATTTAGTTGATTGGTTCAACTGCCCGCCACTACCAGATCAACTGCTGATTTGCGCATGTGCGCAAATCTGCTTGGACAAACTCCCCGAAATGCGTTTACAGAAACATTTCAGGGATTTTCAGTCATTCTGCACTCCAGATGCATTAATTTGCGTTTTAAAAAATGTAATTGCGTTGACTGTGATGGCGGATTAATTTGCGTTAACGCGTTAATTTTGACACCACTACTTTTTATATAACCCATCTAGTTCTACTATTAAACCCAGAAGTACAGAATAAATATACAGAAAGAGTGAAGCATGTTCATAAAATTTCACCCACTGAAAGACTGCAGACCAGCAAAATGCTTTTAGGTGACTAAAAAAATTGATGTACATTGATGATTAAGTCTAGTTAGCTATTGCAAAGCTAATGTTGGCTTTGTGCTGCCGTAGTTATGCTAGCTATACACTAGCAGTCAAAAGTTTGGACACACCTCATTTAATGGTTTTTCTTTATTTTCATGACTGTTTACATTTAAGGTTTATCAAAAAACTATGAATGAACATATATGGAGTTAAGTAGTAAACAAAAATGTGAAATAACTCAAAACATGTTTTATATTTTACATTCTTTAAAATACCCACCCTTTGCTTTGATTAATGCTTTCACACCCTTGGCATTCTCTCGATGAGCTTCATGATGTAGTCACCTGAAATGGCTTTCCAACAGCCTTGGAGTTCCCAGAGATGCATCCCAGAGATCCATCTCATACCATCTCAGTTGGGTTCAGGTCAAGTGACTGTGACTGTCAAGTGACTTACAAAGCCTGGAGGTGTGTTTGGGGTCACTGTCCTGTTGAAAAATAAATGATGGTCCAACTAAACACAAACCAGATGGGATGGTGAGTTGCTGCTGTGGTAGCCATGCTGGTTCAGTGGTCCTTCAATTCTGAATAAATCCCCAACAGTGTCACCAGCAAAGCACCCCCACACCATCACACCTCCTCCCTCCCTGCTTCACAGTGGGAACCTTGCATGTAGAGAAAATCTGTTCACCTTTTCTGCACCTACATGTACACCTACACAGCGGGGGAAACCAAACATCTCAAATTTTGATTCATCAGACCAAAGCACAGATTTCCACTGGTCTAATATCCATTACTTGTCGTCCAAACAAGTCTCTTCTGCTTGATGCTTTTCCTTAGTAGTTGTCAAAGGAGTTTGCAAAGAAAAGCGTCTGGACTTCTTTGAGTTGCTTGAAGACGTTTCACCTCTCATCCGAGAAGCTTCTTCAGTTCTAAGGTCAAAATGGCCGAGAGTCCCAGATTTAAACCCAGTGGGAGTATCCCCCCAAGGAGGGACAAAGGACCCCCTGGTGATCCTCTAATCACATGCGCCAAGGTGTGAAAGCGGGTGTGGGACCTAATCAGCCAGGGTTTCGGGTGAGCTCTCGGATGAGAGGTGAAACGTCTTCAAGCAACTCAAAGAAGTCCAGACGCTTTTCTTTGCAAACTCCTTTGACTACGATGACCTGGATGACTGAGAACCTTCACAGACATATTCCTTAGTAGTTGTTTCTTAGCAATTATTTGACCATAAAGGCCTGATTCACACAGTCTCCTCTGAACAGTTGATGTAGAGATGTGTCTGCTACTGGAACTCTGTGTGGCATTTATCTGGGTTCTAATCTGAGGTGCTGTTAAGTTCTGAGGCTGGTGACGCAGATGAATTTATCTAGAGGTGACTCTTAGTCTTCCTTTCATGGGGCAGTCCTCATGTCATCCAGTTTCATCATAGTGCTTGATGGTTTTTGCAATTGCACTTGGGGACACATTCAAAGTTTTAGCAATTTTCTGGACTGACGGATCTTCAGTTCATAAAGTAATGATGGATTGTCGTTTCTCTTTACTTAGCTGATTGGTTTTTGCCTTAATATGAATTCTAACAGTTGTCAAATAAGGCTGTCAGTTGTGTACCAACCAGACTTCTTCACACTACAACTGATGGTCCCAACCCCATTAAGGAGGCAAGAAATTCCACAAATGAACCCTGACAAGTCACACCTGTGAATTGAAAACCATTTCAGGTGACTACATCATGAAGCTCATTGAGAGAAAGCAATGGGTGAACAAAGCAATGGGTGGCTACTTTCACAAATCTAAAATATGAAACATAGAGTTATTTATCAATTTTTTCTTTGCTACATAATTCCATAAATCTTGCTTCATATATTTGATATCTTCAGTATCTATCTACAATGTAGAAAATAATAAAAATAAAATATATATATATCAAATGAGAAGGTGTACCCAAACTTTTGACTGGTAGTATATATTAACTATATTAACTGATAGTGCCAATAGACTGCATGTAAAAGACGAATAAGTCTGCTTCGTCCAGGGGAAGTAAATTTCATCATCACATAGTGATTGCTAAGCTCCATGCAGAAAACTTAAAGCTTGTCAATTTTTTGTAACCACATGAGTTTCTCACTGTACACACTCTGTTCAGCACAGATATTTCTGTCTTTCAGTCCAGCTCTGACCAGCCACTGGTAGGATTTCTGGATGTCAGCCACTTCTTCTATCTGCCGGTGGCACATACCGTGCAGGGGCCTGTCCTTCCATGATGGCTTCTCCTCTTCCTCCTCAATCTTGGGTTCATTGAGCACGAGGTTGGCTGGGGCCATCTTCCTGATGTATTCGTGGATGTTTGTTGACTCATCCTGGACTGTGGTGCTGACACGCACCAGTACCCAGCCTCCTTTCTTCCGCTTTGCATACAGCCTCAGGGTGCTGGACTTGGGGTGAAACCCTCCATGCAATGCTAAGGAGCTTCCTTGTCATGATGTCAGTGGTTTGTATCTCCTCCTTTGGCTAGCTTATTATCCCAGCAGGGTACCTGATCACGGGCAGGGCGTAGGTGTTGATAGCCCGGATCTTGTTCTTACCATTCAGCTGACTCCTCAGGACTTGCCTGACCCTCTGCAGGTACTTGGTAGTTGCAGCTTTCCTAGTGGCCTCCTCATGGTTCCTATTTGCCTGTGGGATCCCCAGGTATTTGTAGCTATCCCCTATGTCTGCAATGTTGCCTTCTGGTAGTTCGATCCCCTCAGTTCTGACTACCCTTCCCCTCTTTGTTATTATCCAACTACATTTCTCCAGTCCGAAAGACATCCCGATGTCATTGCTGTAGATCCTGGTGGTGTGGATCAGTGAATCGATGTCTCATTCACTCTTGGCATACAGCTTGATTTCATCCAAGTACAGGAGGTGGCTGATAACTGCTCCATTCCATACATGGTATCGGTAGCCAGTCTTGTTAATGATCTCACTGAGGGGGTTCAGGCCTATGTAGGACAGCAGTGGGGACAGAGCATCTCCTTGGTAGATCCCACGCCTGATGGTGACTTGTGCTATTGGCTTGAGGTTGGCCTCTAGTGTTGTGTGCCACATCCCCATTGAGTTCCTGATGAAGGCTCTTAGGGTCCTGTTGGTCTTGTATAGGTCTAGCATTCCAAGATCCAGGTGTGGGGCATCAAGTCATAGGCCTTCTTGTAATCAATTCAGGCAGTGCACAGGTTGGTCAGCCTAGTCTTGCGGTCTTGGGCAAATGCTTGGTCTACCAGTAGCTGGTGTTTTGCTCCTCTGGTATTTTTGCCAATTCCTTTCTGTGCCCCACTCATGTATTGACCCATGTGCCTGTTCATCTTAGCCACTATGATGCCTCACAGGAACTTCCATGTGGTACTGAGGCAGGTTATTGGCTGGTAGTTACATGGGACCAGTCCCTTCTGGGGGTCCTTGAGGATCAGGACTGTCCTGCCTTTGGGTAGCCATTCTGGGTGTCTCTCATCGACTGGCAGCTGGTTCATTTGTGCTGCCAGACACTCATAGAGTGCAGTCAGCTTCTTCAGCCAGTAGGCGTGAACCATGTCGTGGCCTGGTGCTGTCCAACTCTTTATACTGGAGACCCGTTTATGGATATCTGCCACGGTAATGGTTACTGGACCCTGTTCAGGGAGGTTGCTGTGGTCTACTCTTAGATCCACCAGCTACTGGGCATTGCTGTTATGGGTTGCGTCCTTCTCCCATATGTTCTTCCTGTATTGCTCCATCTCCAGCCTTGCTGTTCTCATATTGTTCCCCGTGTTCCCAGCTGTGGACTACAGCTGGTTATTCTCCTCTCTTCTATCTCTTTGGTGTACCTCTTCAAGCGGCTGGCCAAGGCTGTGAGTCTTTGCTTGGCAGTTTCCAAGGCCTCAGGTATGGCAGCTTGCTGTACTTCTTAGACACCTTCTTCATCGCACGTTTCTGCAGCTCCGATAGTTGGCTAACCTCCTTCCCTGCTACCTTGATCTTAGCCTCTAGTCTCTTTCTATGTGGAGGGTACTGCTCCTTGTGGCTGTTCAACTTGCAGCTAAGCATTTCACTGATCGCTCCTGCTGTAGTGTAGATCAGCTAGTTAGTCTCGGTAATGGTGGCAGTAGGTATCGTCCATAGTGCTGCATTCACATCATCTAGTAGATCTTGTGAGGTTACTTCATATAGTCTTGGTAACTGGCTACAGAGGATCCAGGTTTCAAGCTTCGCCATGATTCTGTCTTGCAGGTCAGTTCCTCTCACACTCAACGATCCTTCTTCTGTTGCTCTTTGGGGGTTGGGGGTGATGATATCTCCCCCCTGACCTGTCGTTCTGGCTTCCCCTTGCCATAGCATGTGTGTTGTACCTCATCAATTTCTAGCTCTCAGAGCAGTCCCTTCTTCCGGATGTTGTAACACCGAGCTACTAGTTATTTCACCGTCAATGTGGATGTTGGGTATCGAAGATTCCATAGGTCCCTCATCCTATTCATAACGTTCTATCCATCCATCTTTTATTTGCTGTCTGTGATCACTTCACTGCTCTTTGCTCCTGTAGCCGGATGGGCTACTGACTCGCCACTGCCTTTTCTCTCTCTCTCGCTTGCTCTATTGCCCTCGCTCTCTCCTGCTCTCGCTCTCCGTCCGTCACATGTCACAAGTTAGGTTGACTAGGAGCACACCTGTACGTTAATTGCAGGGTGGGGGCCTGCCAGTATATGGTTAAGCAGGCTTTCCTTCCATTCATTCCAGCTTTGCCTCCTGCGTGAGCAGCACTGATATATCTGCAGGATAAATCAGGTGATTTCGATCAGGCTACATAACAGCCACGGGTAGGCTGCATATTTGTCCTCCTTGCATTTTCAGCATTTAAGTAGATTAGTAACTCATTTGTGGTCCTGTCTGTAGCGTGGCTGTTTCATTTTCTGACTTCAGCCAATGTGGAGAGAAGTAGCTGTACTACTATTGGCAGTTCAGTATAGTGTCTTCAGTTGGGGCGTAAGCAGCATTTAGCCATATTTGTTATTGACCTTTAATTAGAAAAGGCTAAGCGCTAAATGCATTTTTGATTGACAGGACTCGCTTGCTGCCATAGACTTACCTCACTGGCCTGTGTTTCGGCCCAGTCAAGCTGAAGAAACACCTGTAGAAGCTGCTGTTTTGGGCTCATCCTCGACGGAGCTGCTGTTTTGTCCCGGTTGATTTTATTTTTATTGGTTCTAGTTTCTTTTAGCTTGGCTTGTTTTATTTAATTTTATTGTGGACTGTTGTTTATATTTGTGCCCATGTGCCCGTGCGTTGTGCTGGTTAATTAGGACATCTGTACCAACCCAGCTGACTTGCTCCATTTCCAAAGGGAGCTGTACAGGGTTCCTCTTTTTGTGAGGGGCCACGATCAATATTTTAACCACTGTAACCGGTACAGGCCACTCTTCACATGTGGTGCAAGCCCTTCAGTCTATTTTGTTTTAAGTGTGTATGCTCGTGTATGTGGTTCTTTGTTTTATTAAAATTTGAAATATATATATATATATTGTTTCCTGACTGTGCGCATTAAGCTTGGTATTCGATGTCCTTTCAGAGTTTTTTGTGACTTTTAATTTGTTGTGTTTTGTTTTTATTACAGTGAACTGGGGACGCTTTCCACACAGCACCTGGCGTATAGACTGTGGATTCTTTGTGTGGTTTTCTTTTGGTCCTATTAAATCTGGTTCTTGTCATTCTTTTACTGAATATAGAGAGAACACAACTCAGTTGATCAAAATATTTATAATTTTTATTTAATCATCTTTTGGAAGAGAGAGACCTGCACAGCCCAAAAAGCCAGTTGCAAAATCTCTAACATTAGAAGCCAAAAATGTGTCTCATATAGGTGTTATTCTGGTCCTTTACACGTCACACATAGTTTCGATAAAAACAACTCCTTCTATGTTACTAGTTCCGCTTTTTCTGTCTGGTTTCCTGTATTTTATTAATATGCCTCTGCAGCTCTACACTAAACTTCCTGTTTTTCAGTCTGGCTGAGCACTTGGTTTGTGAGTCAAAGCTGGCCTTGCTTTACAGGCCTTTATTATTAAAATACATAAAACAATATAATCAGAAAATAAGCACTAAGAATATATGTTTATTCCGTGACAGTCCCCCTTTTCGTCTTTCCTAAGAAAGACAACATAATTCCTGATTTATCCCATTAAGTTTACTTGCATGTGAAAATAAGAGCTAGAATATAACAAAAGAAATCCTACTCAACAAAATGAAACCTTTCAATTGCCCAACTATGTATGTCATCCGTCCCCTCAACAGGCTGTGTATTTTCAATGTTCCCTTATTATTGTGGCATAATTACTTCTTTCCACAACAAATAAATCAAACAAATAAATCAAGCTCCAAGACAGCACCTCGCGTTTACGCTGGGCTGTGAGCTGTCCTTCCTTCAGTTCCTACCCCCTTTTTCCCCATAGTCACAATTTAAACTCACTTCTGACTTTCCTTACTGCTCACGGTAAAATCCAAACAGATATAATTAGCTTTTCCTAGTAAAAGATCCTAGATTACTTTTGTCGCTCTATGGAAACGGTCTCTACACAGTTAACCCGTTTCCTCTTTAAAGCTTACTGCTGGTTCCTAAGCACACACTTACAGTTCACGTTATTGTCCCTTCGCCTCCTTTAACGGCTAGAGCATATCTTTATTCACCTTCATTTAAGCATGCACTTCTAGAAGGGAAGACGAGGCCGGTGTCCCTCTGTAACAATCTTCACCCCTTTGTTAGTTCCAGGCAGCTTTATAGGAGCGACCCCATCATAAATCCCCACAGTGCTGCAAACTCTGTGTCTGTGTCTATGTGCACAAGCACGTGAGTGCCTGCGTGTGCGCGTACCCGCGTGTCTATGTGAGTGCACGTGAGTGAGTGTGCATGTGGATGTGTGAGTATATCAGTTAAAACACTGTGGGTATGTGTCTCTTCCTAGGGGCCATAAATACCATCTCCCCTCCAGACCACAGTTATCAAGTTAAATGTTGAGACCCCCACACAGGTATCCTCTGGGGAATTTCCACTCAGCATTAACTCCTCTTTGTCTTACTTTCACAGTTCAATTGGGGGAGGGTCTCCTAAGATCTACTCCTAAGTTCATGACACAGCCAGGCCTTTATTTATATCCAGGGCAGTGTCAGTGTCTCTACAATAATTCTACATTCTATCTTAACACATTTCTAAACTCTAAAACAAACTAAACATTCCTACATGTCTAAACTCTAAAATAAGCTAAACATTTCTACAAATCCCCCTTTTTATCTGCCCTATGGCAGATAAAACTACACTAAATCTTTCACCATAATCTTTTTCATACTGTGACTCCCCATTTCCCAAAAGTGGTCTCCTGGTGTTAGACTTTGTATCAGATTCTCCCACAGCACGATTGATGAGTCTTACGAATAAGGCTCTGATACAAGGCACACAACGACACCCATGCGTCACTAATATTGTAGTAAAAACAGACAAAGAAACCATAATTGACATAAGGAAACCTTTCCATTGCCCAAAGACAGAGGTCATCCACGCTTCCAGCAGGTTATCCAATCCCGAATGCTCATACATCATGGTGGACAACGTCTTTAGGCCTTCAGAGTTCGAGTCACAGAGCTGTCTGGAGCTGTGTTATTTAAAATAAAAGTACAATACATATCCCCAAACATCGCACAAACGCCCCCTTTTTCCCCCAACAACATATCTAACACCATCCGATTTGTACTGTCATTAAAGATGTTGGACCCAACTGCTCAGCAAGCCCTTCAACTGCGTCCCTGGTAAGGTTCGCCAGTCTCAGGACATTATAGTGCACATAATTAATACCATCCACATTCTTGCCAGGAGTTACTGGAAAGAATGCAGAAATCATTGGACAATTTTCAAATCCTCCAGCAATTTGGTCCGCTACCTTAAATTTGTTTAGGCACACCCCTAGAAACCCCAATAGCATCTCTGTATGTTGGTGATCCTATTGTAAGGTCAAACGATCCTGGTGACTGTTTGGCCAACACATGACGTCTGCACGTGGCTGTCAGTTGAGCGGTGCCGGGCTTAGCCAGCCGCACCCCCTTTTTTCCTACTAAAACGAGAGGTGCACCTATACGTACCATGGCACAGAGACCAAAAGTCCCACTATGAATTTCTAACATACAATCTGTACCCACCACAATAATAATACGAACCAGCACGTGCCCACAGGCCTATTTCAGTGCCGGTGTCTCTTGATACCTTTCCTCTGGCCAGGTACGTCACAGTGCACCAATCGGCGATAATCTCCCCGGCCTCATGCTCATGTCTGTCAGGGAAAGACACAGTAAAGTCAAAACACGTGCAGTTGGGTCTTCGTGGCATGAAGGGACCAAGCACAGTATCATTACCTATTGGTGGAAACAAACTTGCTAACATAGTACAATTACTTTCAGAAGCCGCTTCTCTGGTGAGTCTGAGCATGCACTCAAATCCCCACTGGTCTTCGGGATATAAAGGAGCTGGTTCTGTGAAAAGATGTGGGCGGGCAGCTGCGCACGCCACACAATCTGAAACATTCTGTTCTCTAGCATTTTGGATGAGCCAGTCTGGCCACAGATTGCTTTCACGGTAGCCAGTGGCCATTGAAATGAACTGTTTAGGTTTCAGTCTTGTATAATCTACCTCAAGTATTTGTGGGCCCGATTCTGAACGTGACAATGGTGGGGGAGGTGTTAATACAATTATTTCAGCCACATCAGGTGCAAAATCTCTAAAATTAATTTTAACCAGACCGTATGGGTCCTTCCCTGAGACGTCTACTCCTATGAATAAGTACACCACAGATCGAGCGGGCCACACAGTGTCATGCCAACGATTCAGTGAGAGGGTCAACGGGTTCTGCCCAGCTGAGAAGCCCCGCTGAAACCCAAGAACACGCATATAGTTAGGAATGTAAGTTTCAAGATTCTATTTCCTCCTAGTGATGGGAGCTAAGGAAACAAAAATGAAAACATTTATTTATTTATTTATTTATTTATTTTGTCTGTCCCATTTGGTTCTTTAGCCATCAGAATTATTGTCTGAAGATCAACAAGGATACCAAATGGATTTATTTTGCCAAATGGATCATCATGGCATTGCCGTATTGGTCCATTTGATCAAACTTTGTTGTTATTATTTATTTTATTTTCAGTTGTTACAGATGGGACAGACATGACTGGGGGATAGGAAAGGGAGAAAGAAAGAGAGGAAGGAAAAGAAAAACAGAAGGGAAAAGGGACAGTGAGAAAGGGCACTTACAAAGACAAAGAGAAAAAAAAAATCTCCTGGATCACCTGTTGAGAGAAAAAGAAGAGAAGACAAGCAAAAAAACCCAAACAAAAACAAAGCAACATACTAAACACAACACCATCACGTTAATCTAGCTAAGTGTGAACAGCAGTAAATACTAAATATTGAAAGTTGTTGTGTAGTTTATGGCTACGAACAGTGAACACCCGTGTGCACATCTGTGTGGATCAACGCGCTTGTATACAAAAGGTTTCCCCATGTAACGGTGTGCTAGAGGGTGTGGAGGCCCATAGCCCCGTCCCCCAGGGCATGAAGCAGGCATGGAGGAGATCCAGGCTCCAGACATCCAGAGGCCCCAGAGTGCGAGAGCCCAAGGAGTACCACCGGAGGGGCATCCGTGCCACCCTCCTGGGAAGGGCTGAGGAGATCCCCAGACGAGGGGGTCACCCAGTAGCCACGGAGCAGAAGCCAGAGGGGGCTGCACTGGCGTGCCAGCCGGCTCTGCCGGCAGCCAGCTGTGCCAGAGTGAACCGAGTTGCAGGCCCCGAGGCCGGAGGCCCGAGGGCCCCTTTTGCCCCGGAAGAGGCCTGACCGAGCGACAGGCACCAGGCCCCGCCAAGTAGCCACCGGGAGTGAGCTGGTGCATACCTGAGCGCCCAGCCCCGGACACCAAGAACCACCAATGCACCAACCCCTGAGGGCATCAGTTACCAGCAGGGAGTGTGGTGAGGGGAGATAGGCCTCCACACTTGGAGGGCCTGGGAGTACCCAGGGAGGTGGAGTCTAAGACCCGACCTGACATATAGACACAGACAAACAGGCACACACAGACACAAACATGCTTTCCCACCCTCATGCACACATATACAAACACTCAGCACTCACCCAACGTAGGGATAGACATACATAGACATGTACACACAATCATACTCCCCAAACATACTCTATGCCCCAGGTCCAGGTACCCTCGCCCCCAGAGGGGGAAACGGCACCCAGACCCAAGAGATGTGACCCTTTCCCCCGGGGTGGAGGCAAGCAGACCGCCCCAGGCTCCGCAGCAGCAGGGAGGCCAATCGGACAGCCAACACCTCCTCCCAGCCCCCGCCCCGATGGCTAGTAGAGAACGGGGGTGTGTGAAGACCCCATACCTCCCTCCTCCCGCTCATGTGTAGTGTTGCTGCGTGTTGTTCTAAAGTGCATTTAAAACAAGGGAGGGCATGGTGCTGCTGCCAGAGAGCAGCAGGTGTTAGCACGGCCCCTCCCGAGAACCCTCAATGTCTACATGGATTTAAAATTGAGAGGTGGGCACCGGCGCCAGAGGTAGGGTTGAATACACAGACCGTCCTCTGGACGCCGTTAACGTGGTCACCCTCAAGGGCCTATATATATATGTGTGTGTGTGTTATGAGAGTGTGAATAATGTGGATGTCTAAGTTGTGAAATAAAATTGAGGCACAGGTGGCTTTCCTTAAGGCTTAAGCAATGTCACTCCACTCATTTTATCACTGTATGCTCAATAGTGGCCAGCTAATGAGCCCATATTAAACTATTCCATAAACACTGCATCTCTTATTTGTTTTCTCATGTCACTTGTCTGTTTTCTGCTGAATCCTCTACATGCACTCTTAGAAAAACAAACATTAACAACACACATGGACAATCCTGATGGTCAGGCGCAGGTCGACAGGTTCCAGCGGTGCTGTAAAAGGTCATAAAGGTAAGCCTGCTGTAAAAGGAGTGACACTGGTTTCAACACAGGATGTGTCTTACATTTTATTCACATCGTAAAAGTAACCTTCACATTCTCCCAACATTGCAGTGTAACAGCATTACCAACTCATAACCTGTAAACACAGATTTCTTCCCACATAAACCCAGCAATCCTGTAGTAGAAAGAACATTAACCATTAGTGTGTCCTGCTGTAACTCACATAATCAAACACATGATTAACTCTCTGCTGTAGAAAAGAAATGTAAATGTTAACGCTGCGCACAAGCCCATGAATAACACACCCCTGATAGATTCACAAACACAGAAAGTGGCATTTAAAAGGTTAAATCGTCACACAACCTAGGATGCTGCTGTCATCTTCCTGCTCCTGTAAAAGAAACACATAAATTCATCCACCCTTTTGTCCTGTCTAGGTGGAGGTTAACCTTGAGTAGTGGTCAAGTCTTGTCAGCTATTGTCAGCTTTTACCAGTCAGTCAGTTTTTTTTCTCTCACTCATTCATTCATTCTTTCTTTGCTGATAGTGGAAATTATCATCATTTCCACCCACAGAAAAATGACGTCATTTCAAAAAAGAAAAGAAGAACTTTTAGATCGGATTATCTCGCTGAATCCCTTTTGGGCAGGGACTCATTTTCTAATTGTCCCAAATAAGTGACTTTCTCCTGAGCCCACTGTAATTTTTGGAGAAACTCACTTGCAACGGTTTTCTCGACATGTTGTATAGTGCTTTTAATTCCCGTCGTGCAGATCTGCTTAAAGAAAAGAAATTCACAAGCACAAGTCAGTGCACTTGTTCAAAACAAAAAATAAAATAAAAATAACAAACAAAACTGTCAAACAAAACTCCCAGTGCACTGTCCAAAAACAAAATAAAAATAAAAATAACAGATCAAAATGAAAAACAAAATTAAATAAAAATACAGAAGCCCAGTCTTAGGACTTGTCCCAGAATATTCTTTTTCTAATAGGTGAAAACACACCAAGTCTAAGAGTTGGTGCCATGGTACAACCTTCCCCATACATTAGAAACAGAAAACAAAACAAAACAAAAAATCTGCTAGTTTTATTCATTTAAACTCTGGCTGCAGGATTCTATTCACCCCTGTTATCATGTTCCCCAAAATAATACTAATTCAGTTGTCTATGTATCACTTCTCAACCCACTCAATAAACCAGACAGGATGATGGTAACAGGATTGCCTACTTAAAATTGTGTTTGATCCTAATGAGCTTCATTGCGTGTGTGTGTTAGTCGAGTTAATACATTTACTATCTCTGTGTGTTCTTTATGTACCTTCCCCCTTTTTTCTGAAACAAAACTCCGTTCACTCCAAATTTTGTTTCAGAAACATCTAAATGAAAATCTGTCATAGTCAGGCACAGCTAAACCCCAAGTGCTTGCAGGTTACCATCGGCAGCCACGCTGTGTGTTATTAACCCCTTCTACCAGTACCCTCTTTGGATGTGTAACACTTTATGTATGATTTTGTATTCTCTGTAGTGCATATCATGTACATGTGTGGTGTTGTCTGTCCGTTTTCTCTAACAGTACACTTGAATACCTCAGTGCTTGTCTTCCTCCCCCTTTTGTGGTGGTCTGGACACTTTGTCAATCCTCCACTTCAAGGCAGTCATTTGTCTCCCCAGATTCCTTAACCCAATTTAATTCCCCACACTAAAACAGCATTCCTCTGTCCTCACCTGCTCCTTTCTCTCCATTCTCCTCTCCCATTTTGCAGTCCAATGGCAGACAGTTCTCTTCAGCTTTGTCCAGTGTTTGCTCCCACTGTCTCTTTCATTGCCATCTTGCTCCAAACACGGCAAATGTCAAACTCCAACAATCTCCTCAAAGGTCCTTCACACACAGTGAAGTTGCAGCTTGCTGGAAACGCATCTCCATTCATCCAATCAAGATGATGGATCTTCTATTTCTGATGCCGTTTGCCCAAAGCGCTGCTGGACCTCTCTGCTGAGGTCTCTGGTATTGTCTCTTGGAGTGCTGTCCACTGTTGATGTTCATGCTTGTGCTTCTGGAACTGCACTCTGTGTCTTCGGGGAGAGATTAGCTTCCTTGGAGCTTGCTTTTTCAGGATGAGGACGGGAAGCTGCAAAACAATTCAGCCAAAAATTCTGGCTGGGTGTTTCTATTTTTGTTTCTAATGATCTTAACCTATAATTTTTTTCCGACTGCTGCCCGTGGAGAATTGATCCAGGTCCGTTCCCCACCTGTAATCGACAGACTGAGAGACTTTCATTATTCACTGTGACTGGATATGTTTTCATCACTCCTAAAGCAACACATCTCCACTTATTTTGTTTTGAACTCTACTAACTTTAAACCCCGAAAATAAAATTCCTATTCGTTCTTAACCGCAAACACAAAAAATCTTCTTGATGTTGTTGTTAATTTTTTTTCACCCACAATACTCCAAATTATGTTTTCTTTTGTGTCCAGCAGGGGAAGAAGATGACCTGTAGTGTCACTGCTTCCCCCAGTTGGAGACAATTTCTCACTCACACTTCCACACTTTTTATTTTCTTTGTTGTCATTATTTTCTCTCTCTTTTTTTTACACCCACACATTAACCTGTAAACTCACTCCTCCAAGCTCATTTTTCTTTCACCCCAACAGCTCTCATACAGTCAGCAAACAAATTCTCCATTCATCCTTGAGTACTTGGTCACCTATAAATGTCACTATTAATTTTATCAATTTATTTATCATTACCTTAACACTAATCCACTGTTTAGTTTTATTTATTTATTTTAGTTCACTTTCTCCTATTTGATCACGTTTATTTTTTAACTCTTATTATTTCACAGACAATCAACTAATCTACTTTGTCCCCCCTTTTTCCTCAAGGGAGCTCACACACACACACAGCCAGGTCACTCGCCCCCACCTTTCTTCCTCTCTCTCACACACACACATTTTACTCCTCCTTTGTTCCACCTGTGACCCTGCCCCTCGAGGCTGGCTCACACACACCTCATGCTTCTCACAGTCCCCTTCAAACTTTCTGCGAGACACCTTCTCTGCTGATTCAGGACAACCCCCTGATCAGCACAAAGAGTGGATATGGTCCACTTTTAGAACTGAACAAAAACAAAATTATAAACTCACGATCTTCAGATCGCAGCCTTTAACTGCGATTTCTCTTCTGTCTCAAAACACAGTCAAATTCAATCCCCAATAAACTCAGAATACACAACATTTAGTGGCACGGCCTCCCGTCCACATACAGCACAAAAAACACAATCTTATACTCAAATCTCTTAGTTCCTACACACACTCACACTTTTCCCCAAACACACACTTTTAGACACAAATTCTTTTTCTTACTTTAATTAACTCCCGTACTTCAAACGAGACGCCGATTCTAACGGCGTTTTCACACACACTACGCAGTCTACATACACTGCAGTCAGGTTATCAACCGCGACTAGGATCCAACACCTAGCTTTAGTTATTTAAGGCGCCCTCAGTGCCCAGGTCACCACCCCGGCTATCCTGTCCCACAGGTCCCAACGACGCGTCCGAAGGAGGGTGAAGTTGCCAAACTCGGAGCACACACAGCCCTCAGCCGGCGACGAGGCCTTAAACCCCGCTTTCTAACTAATAGCAACACACGTTTCCTGCTTTAACGCACGGAGGACGGATCACACACCGCCACTTTTTTCCTAATAACTAAGACGGATCACACACCGCCACGAATGAAACACCAATTCTATTAATTACTAACTAAGACGGATCACACACCGTTTCTTTAACATACAGAGTGAATTTACACTGAGACACGCTGAACTTAGCGAACAGATAATTTAGGCTTTAAACAATATGCACGGTAAAATAAACAGGTCGTGCTTACCTTTTAATCATGAGCTAGCTCTCTGTTCGCCTTGTTTCACGATCTCAGCTCTGCCAATTCATCCTCTCTGGGCCTCGAGCGAATCCCAGGGTTTCGGCACCAAAACTGTTGCGAAATCAGTTTTACCCCGGTTCTTTTATTCGTCGAGGGATCCAGAGATGGCACCGGAACTCAGTAGTTATTTTTACAAAATCTTTATTCATCTTTATTCACCTTCATTTAAGCATGCACTTCTAGAAGGGAAGACGAGGCCGGTGTCCCTCTGTAACAATCTTCACCCCTTTCCAGGCAGCTTTATAGGAGCGACCCCATCATAAAACCCCCACAGTGTGCTGCAAACTCTGTGTCTGTGTCTATGTGCACAAGCACGTGAGTGCCTGCGTGTGCGCGTACCCGCGTGTCTATGTGAGTGCACGTGAGTGAGTGTGCATGTGGATGTGTGAGTATATCAGTTAAAACACTGTGGGTATGTGTCTCTTCCTAGGGGCCATAAATACCATCTCCCCTCCAGACCACAGTTATCAAGTTAAATGTTGAGACCCCCACACAGGTATCCTCTGGGGAATTTCCACTCAGCATTAACTCCTCTTTGTCTTACTTTCACAGTTCAATTGGGGGAGGGTCTCCTAAGATCTACTCCTAAGTTCATGACACAGCCAGGCCTTTATTTATATCCAGGGCAGTGTCAGTGTCTCTATAATAATTCTACATTCTATCTTAACACATTTCTAAACTCTAAAACAAACTAAACATTCCTACATGTCTAAACTCTAAAATAAGCTAAACATTTCTACAATAAATAAAGACAAGTGCAAGAACAGAGCGCGCATCCCGGGGCCCCCACTCTGGTGTGGGCGTTCTGTGATCGCCCTTGTATACAAGTAAATGCTGCAGCGTCTGTGTGTTTCTCCTCTTAGACTCTTAGCTGAAGAAGTATCTTTAGAATAAATCTCTTGACAGGCTTACTAAATATCGCTATAAATATAAGTTAGATGAGCCTGATAAAATCTATGAATATCCCTTTAGTAATTATTTGAGTTTGATAAGTTGAAATAAATGTCTAAAATGTTAACCTATGTGTTTGTGTTAAATTAAGGTATTTATTTACATTTATCTCAGACAAAAAATTCAGTATGTGGTTCACAGAATACCTTCTTTGAATTTACTTAATATTTTTGTTTAAAATTAAATCAAAATATTTGAGAAATAGGTATCTATACTCATCAGTATCTTGTACTAAAATCATTAATTATTCAAATCAATATTATTTATTGTCAGCAACTACAACTGAAAAGTGTAAAGTAAAATACGATAACGTAGAGTAATTGAGTACCATGAGCCTTTTTCATTGTTTTGTTCATTTTGTTTTTTAAATACTCTGAGCTTTTGTGTTTGCTCTCCTGGTTTGCCATTTATCCTTCAAGTATGTAAGGCTTTGAGCTAAAAGGGAAAAGGCTCTTGTCTTTATAGTGCTTGTTTATTTCGAGTTAGAGCTGGGCGATAGAACGATAACGATATGTATTGCGAAATAACTTTTTCTCGATAGAAAAATTAAACTATTGCGATAGGCCTCATCTCTCTTGTCCTCTTAAAAAAAAAAGAACAGCCAATCAAAATTAAGTAGCGCAGAGCCGAACCAATCACAGCCGCAGCGTCACGTCACGTGACTTGTTACGTACAGCACAAGTGCCAAGGCGCACATGTGTATTTGTTTGGGAAGCAGCCAACCGGGCTGCCCAGGTAATGGAGGAAATGAGTGCACCGACTAGAGAAAAATCAACCGAGAGCGTGAGCGAAGGTTACCGAAGAAAAAACAGATGACGGTTCCAATGCCGGAGAGCTTGTCGAACGGAAGGGCCATAGAAGTTCCGTAGTGTGAAGGTATTTCTGTTAGGATGCCTGGGTCGTTGACCCAGAGGTTTTGAGTTCATTATATTATTTATCATTTCTTTTTTTTTTTATAATTTTTTATTTTTCCATTGACATTCAGAAACGGACATTCACAGCATTTACATCACATGAGAATACTTCTTGCATTTGTTGTCTGCCCTTGTTGCCAAAATAGTATTTTAATTTATATCCAGGTTATAAGAAGAGAGAAAAACTTACAGCCATAGCAACAATTGAAACAAACAGGCAAAAAAGAAAAGAAAACAAAAGAACAAAAAAAACCAAAAAACAAAAAAGACAAAACAAAAAAAAAACAAAAAAACTATGTACTGATAGGGAGTGATCTTACTCTTGCATACTCTCATACATCATAACTACTAGTTTGTGAAAATAAAATCTGGCCTATGAGGCGTGACATATTTGACCCAGTTTTCCCAATATGATGTAAATTTATCCAATTTGTGATTAACAAAAGCTGTTATCTTTTCCATTTTATAGATGTCCATTGTGATGTCCATCCATATATTTATAGTTGGGCTCTCCGGTAATAACCATTTTCTGGTAATACCCTTTTTACCGGCCATCAGCAAAATATTTACTAAATGTTTATCACTTTTCGGCCATTCCTGAGGTACATGTCCAAAAAACATAGTCTTACTCTCAAAGGGTATTTCACATTTGAAGATATACTGTAGAGCGTTGTGTATTTCTCTCCAATAGTCCCTCAAAACAGAGCAATCCCAGAAAATATGGTAGTGGTTTGCACTTTGGTTTCCACAGTTTCTCCAGCAGACAGGGGAGTTATTATCATAGTGAGACTTCTGGGAGGGTGTTATAAAGTACCTAATTAGGCTCTTCCAGCCGAATTCCCTCCATTTTTGGGAGCTTGTACACATCCATTGATACCTCCATATTGCCGTCCATTCTTCCTCAGATATACTTATCCCTCCTTCCTTCTCCCATTTTATTTTAATATATGAAGTTGAATGTGATGTCAAGTCCAAAAGACCCTTATACAGACATGAAACAATTCTATCAATAGTTTCTGAATTATAGCTTTTTATAAACAAATCGATCAAACGTGTGCCTGTCTTTGTCGCATTTTTCGTCTTCGTATCAACATAATGCCGTAGCTGCAAATATCGGTAGAAATCTTGTTTTTCTAATCAATATGTCCTTTTAAGCGTTTCAAAACTGAGCAATTTTCCATCTTTCATTATACTACATAGGTCTGTTATACCCTTAGCTATCCAATCCTTGAATCTAGAGTCCAATTTATTAGGTATGAACTCTGAGTCATAAGCACACCCTTTAAGAGCTATAATGTTGGCTTCTAGTTTATGTTCCTTTATAACAGTTTTCCATGTTTTAAGGGTCCGTTTCACCCATGGGTTATCCATGTTATTTATGTAAGTTTGTAAATTATTATCAGCTAGAATTGCCTGGATGGGAATGGGCAGCATTTTTTCCTCAAGGTTTTTCCATTGGGCAGTGTATGACGGGTTACACCAGCATATCACTGCTCTCATCTGCACTGCAAAATAGTAATATCTGAAATAAGGCAAGCCCCATCCTCCCTTTTGCTTAGCCAGCTGTAAAGTTTTGAGGCGAACCCTTGGTCTTTTACCTTGCCATATATACCTAGATAACATTTTGTCCCACTCGTTAAACTGATTTTGGTTAATCTCTATTGGCAGGGTTTGAAATAAATATAAGAATCTTGGCAATATATTCATTTTAATAGAGTCAATTCTTGAGCTAAGGTTAAAGAAAGGAATTAAATTCCATCTTGCTATGTCGTCCTTTATTTTTTTATGTATCGGTAAATAATTCTGTTCAAATAATTTTGTAAGATCTTTTGATAGGTTGATGCCTAGGTATTTAAACGACTCTGTTTGCCATGCCAAGGGGTAACTACTTCTTATTTCGTCTGATGGGCTATAATTATATGAGAGTAGCTGGGTTTTACCTATATTGATTTTGTACCCAGATAATTGGCCATATTGTTCAAATGAGTGCATCAGTTTAGGTAAAGAGTACGTTGGGTGTCCAAGATAGACCAGAATATCATCCGCGTAACAGGCCAATTTATATTCCGTCCCTTTAATAATGATTCCCTTGATGTCTTCGTTTTGTCTAATGAATTGAGCTAGTGGTTCTAAATATAATGCGAAGAGTAGTGGTGACCATGCACAACCCTGTCTGGTGCCTCTTTCTAGGGTAAAGCTGTTAGATAAATATCCATTGATTTTAATCCTAGCGGTAGGGTTGTCATATAGTGCCTGTATAGTTTTTATAGTTGTATCATGGAAGCCAAATTTATATAACACCCTGTAGAGAAAATTCCAATTAACGGAATCAAAGGCTTTTTCAGCGTCTACGCTTATCACAATTGCTTTAATTTTGGTTTTTTGTATATGGTCCATAATATGTAGTGTCTTTCGTATATTGTCTTGTGTTTGGCGTTGATGTATGAAACCTGTCTGGTCGTTGTGTATCAATAGAAACTCTTCTAATCGTTTGGCCATAATAGACGTATAGAGTTTATAGTCCACGTTAAGAACGGAAATTGGCCTATAAGATCCACATTCCATTTTATCCTTGCCTTCTTTTGGTATGGCTGAAATTATTGCCTCCTTCCAACTGGGTGGCGTTTGTGCCTTTTTCAAAGCCCAGTTCAATGTGGGAAGTAAAACAGGTATTAATTCTTTTTTAAATTCTTTATACCACTCTGCGGTGTAACCATCAGATCCTGGTGACTTGCTTAATTTAAGCCTACTGATTGCAGCTTTTAATTCTTCTTCAGTTATGTCCGCTGTCATGGTTTGATTTTGTTCTTCATCAAGAGTGGGTAGATCTAGAGAGTTCAGGAAGCTGTCAATCTGAGTTACCGTCCCACCGGGGACTTCAGAATATAGGGTTGTATAGAATATTTCAAAAGCTTCCTGAATTTCATTTAATTTATTTTTTATCACTTTTGTTCTTGGGTCCCTAATTTTATGAATTGTATTTTCCGCTATCTTTTTTTTCAGTTTCCACGCCAGTATTTTCGTAGATTTAGAGCCGCTTTCATAGTATCTCTGTTTCAGAAACATTAAATTTTTCTTAATTTCTTGTGTGGCTAGATTATTAATTTCATTCCTAATATTTTTAATTTCTCTTAATGTATCCTGTGTAGAATCTATTTTATGTTTTCTTTCTAGTTCCTTTAGTTTGTTTTTTAGGTCCTCTAATTTCCTATTCCTATTTTTTTTCTTGAATGAGGATATTGCTATAATTTTCCCTCTTAGTACGGCCTTCAAAGTATCCCATAATATAGGAGGTGAGACCTCTCCAGTATCATTGAGCTCTAAGAAGAAACTGATTTCTGATTTAATTTGTGCCTTAAAGGATAGGTCATTTAACAGGCTTGAGTTCAGTTTCCATGTATTATTTTTAAACCGTAGGTCAAAATCAATAGATAGATATATTGGTGCATGGTCACTTAAATCTATTGTCCCAATTCCACAAGTATGTATTTTATGCTTATCTTTGGCAAATGTTATAAAATAATCTATCCTTGTATAGAGAGAATGAGAGGCAGAATAGTAAGTGTAATCCCTTTTGTTAGGGAAAAGGTCTCGCCATATGTCAATTAATCCTACCTCCTCCAGAAGTATATTTACCTTCTTATATAGGGATTTCATATCATGAGTTTTCCTACTAGACGAGTCTAACTTTGGCTGTAAATGTATATTTAAATCCCCTCCACAGATCAAAAGGCCTTCTGTTTCTGTTACCATAATATTAATGATTTTTTGAAAAAAACTAATATCACTCCCTGGGGGGGCATAAACGTTGAAAAGGGTGATTGGATTCCCATCTATCTTTCCTTTTACTAAAATAAATCTGCCTTCTTTATCACCCATTTCGGATACTTTTTCAAAATTTAATTTGCTTGAAATAAGGATTGCAACTCCTCTCCTATGTCCTGATTTGTATGAAGAAAAGAACAAGTTAGTGAAGCCCATTCTCTTTAATTTTACATGCTCCTTATCTGACAAGTGGGTCTCCTGTAGGTAGGCTATGTGGGCTTGTTCTGCCCTTACTTTAGATAGGATTTTGCTACGTTTAATTGGGTTTAACAGCCCATTAACATTAAAAGAAATAAATTTTACTTTGTCACTAGCCATGCATATTAACTGTGTGTCCACAAAATAAACAAAATAAAACTTAGTAGATCTACTCCCTGAACAAACAAAAACATCGAACATAGGCAACAGATAAAGAAATAAAACTGTGATTCCAAGGCTGGGGTCTCTAACAATTGACCCTGGGCTGAGCTAGAGGTAACATCTAGCTGTGAGGGAAGGCCTCTCCCACCTGTGGGCTGAGGGCCCCCACCATGGCACTCACTTTAGAAGTCAGTCAGTGCTTATAACTCCTCTGAAGAGGGTGCGACCTGTCTTCTGAAGGCACGCAGTCTCTCCCTGATGTTTTTCTCTCGCTCCTCATCTGTCCCTCGCCGGTTCGGCCCTCCCGCTGTTTCCCAGGCGGTGCGGGACAGCTGCTCAGCCAGACTCTCCTTCGGTATAATGACGCTGACTGGTAGTCCTCTGTCCTTCATGTCTGTGGTCGCCTCCTCCGCTGTCTGATACAGACGTGTTCCATCCTCATAAAACACTCGTAGTTTAGCCGGGAACGGAGTGTGGAAGCGGATATTTTTCTGCTTTAACACCCGCTTCGCCTCCGCATATTCCTTCCTCTTCTGCAATACTGCTGGAGGGTAATCCTGGTCAAAATATATTAGCCTCCCATTCAGAAAAACCTTCTTCTTTTCCCAAGCTCTGCGTAGTATCTCTTCTTTAACCTTATAGAGGAGGAATTTGACTATTATTGACCGCGGTTTATCTTGCCTGTCTCCGGCGGGTCTTGGTGCCAGCGCCCGGTGCGCCCTCTCAATGTCGAGCTCCGCGGTAGGGTTTATCTCCAGCGCGTCCCGCAGTAGTTTTTTCACAAAATCCATCATAGACGACCCCTCGGCTCCTTCAGGAACATTATATATCCTTAAATTCTCCCGTCGGGATCTTCCTTCATGGTCGAGTAGCTTGTTTTCTTGTTGGTGCATGACTTTTATCACCTTATTCAGCACCTGCTCCAGATTTTGAACGCGGTCTTCCACTTTTTCTATTCGTACCTCTGCCTCCGCTATTTTTTGGTTAACGCTGATAATCTCTGATTTAATATCGTTCAGTTGTTCTTTTGTGTCTTTTCGGAAATCCCGAATCTCCTCCAAAACTTTTGCCAGACTTGCGGCGGCACATGAAGGAGCTGGGTTAGCATTAGCTTCGCCATGTTGTCCCTTCGTAGGGGAGCTGTTCTCCGAGTTTTCTGCATTTGCAGTTTCTGCGGCGGTGGTTTCTTTGTTTGCACGCGACTTCCCCATTCTTGCCCCTCTTGTCTGTTCGAGTAATATCTGAAGATCTGGTATTTGACGGTCTAAAGGGGCGAAATAACTATTTTCGCAAGGGAGCTGTTACTTTAGGCTGCCATTCAGGATGGTGACGTCACCGGAAATCAGCTCAGCTGTGTTTTTTTTTTTTATTTATTTATTTATCATTTCTAGTCTTTGGTTTCTTTGTTAGAGTTCTGTCTTTTGGTTTATGTCTCTGTGTTATCCTTAGTTGCTGTCTCCCCTGTCGGCTATATCCCTGTGTCCAGTCAGTGTCTGTGTCTGCCCTGGTCCCACGTCTCTGTTCCCTCTGTAGTGCCTGTCTGTGAGTCTGTGTCTGTTGTTCAGTCTGTGTTATGTTTCCTGTTTTACTTTGAAGGTCTCTGTCTTATGTTAATGTGTCTGGTTTTGCTTCCCCTGTTTCGTTAGGCCTGATTTGCCCCAGCTGTGTTTCCCTCCTGTTGCCCATTCCCTGATTGCTCCCTCTATGTATTTAAGCCCTGTGTTTCAGTTTGTCATTGTTGTGATCTACCCTTATCTTGCTGTGTGTTCTGTGTAAGGTTATTTTGTAGTCTCAGTTTCGTTACCCCTTTTTGAGTTCAGCATTAAAGCTGTTTAATTTCACGTTTGTCTCCGGAGTCTGCACTTTGGGTCCTTTTCCTGTCTGCACACAGCCGTCACATAACAATTTCAGCTATTTCAAGTCTGACAAAAAACAGAGTAGCGCTGTGCCGAAAGCAAGTCTGAAAATACAATAAACCGGTGCATGCTCAATCTCTGACTGAAAGCGTTAATTCGTCATTCGGCTTTTGTCAGACTAAAGTAACTGTTAAAACTGTTTGAAAAGCTAAGCTATACAACAAGGAGAGATTGAGAATTTCCTTTTAGTTCTCAGTTTATCTGATATTGACAAAAGTTAGTCAATTTTGTCTGTTCTTCTGTAAAACAAACTAAAATTTATTTTTAGAATTAAAATTTAGTTTCTAAGTGTAATTGACAATTTAGTAGTCTGTTTTGTTTGTTCTGTTTTGAAACTTAAACGCTTTAGCGGCTGCCTTTATTTATCTGAAACTGAAGTCTCATGTTCCTTAAGTACATCTACCCTGTTGAACTTATTATGGGAAATAAATATTTAAATCAAAACAAGCTGCAGATTATTTCACATTTTACTTGTGTGCAACGTACGGAAGAGGATTAGGGCCACTGGAAAGAAAAAAAAAAAAGAATTCTGACTTTAATCTCAGAATTCAATTCAATTTTATTTATATAGCGCCAAATCACAACAAAAGTCGCCTCAAGGCGCTTTATATTGTACAGTAGATCGCACAATAATAAATACAGAGAAAAACCCAACAATCACATGACCCCCTATGAGCAAGCACTTTGGCGACAGTGAGAAGGAAAAACTCCCTTTTAACAGGAAGAAACCTGCGGCAGAACCAGGCTCAGGGAGGGGCGGGGCTATCTGGTTGGGGTGAGAGAAGGAAAACAGGATAAAGACATGCTGTGGAAGAGAGACAGTGATTAATAACAGATATGATTCAATCCAGAGAGGTCTATTAACACATAGTGAGTGAGAAAGGTGACTGGAAAGGAAAAACTCAATGCATCATGGGAATCCCCGGCAGCCTACGTCTATTGCAGCATAACTAAGGGAGGATTCAGGGTCACCTGGTCCAGCCCTAACTATATGCTTTAGCAAAAAGGAAAGTTTTAAGCCTAATCTTAAAAGTAGAGATAGTGTCTGTCTCCCGAATCCAAACTGGAAGCTGGTTCCACAGAAGAGGGGCCTGAAAACTGAAGGCTCTGCCTCCCATTCTACTTTTAAATACTCTAGGAACAACAAGTAGGCCTGCAGAGCGAGAGCGAAGTGCTCTAATAGGGTGATATGGCACTACAAGGTCATTAAGATAAGATGGGGCATGATTATTTAAGACCTTGTATGTGAGGAGCAGGATTTTGAATTCAATTCTGAACTTAACAGGAAGCCAATGAAGGGAAGCCAAAACAGGAGAAATATGCTCTCTTTCTAGTCCCTGTCAGTACCCTTGCTGCAGCATTTTGAATCAGCTGAAGGCTTTTCAGCGAGTTTTTAGGACATCCTGATAATAAAGAATAGTCCAGCCTGGAAGTAATAAATGCATGAACTAGTTTTTCAGCGTCACTCTGAGACAGGATATTTCTAATTTTAGAGATGTTGCGCAAATGGAAGAAAGCAGTCTTACATAGTTTAATATGTGCGTTGAAGGACATGTCCTGGTCAAAAATAACTCCAAGGTTCCTCACAGTGTTACTGAAGGCCAAGGTAATGCCATCCAGAGTAAGAATCTGGTTAGATACCATTATTTCTAAGATTTTCAGGGCCGACTACAATAACCTCAGTTTTATCTGAATTAAGAAGCAGAAAGTTAGTGGCCATCCAGGTGTTTATGTCTTTAAGACATTCCTGCAGTTTAACTAATTGGTGTGTGTTACCTGGCTTCATGGATAGATAGAGCTGCATGTCATCTGCATAGCAGTGAAAATTTATGCTATGTCTTCTAATGATGCTGCCTAAGGGAAGCATGTATAATGTAAATAGAATTGGTCCTAGCACTGAACCCTGTGGAACACCATAACTGACCTTAGTGTGTGAAGAGGACTCTCCATTTACATGCACAAATTGGAGTCTATTAGATAGATATGATACAAACCACTGCAGCACAGTACCTGTAATACCTACAGCATGTTCTAATCGCTCTAATAGGATATTATGATCAACAGTATCAAATGCAGCACTAAGGTCTAGCAGGACAAGCACAGAGATGAGTCCACTGTCAGAGGCCATAAGAAGATCATTTGTAACCTTCACTAAAGCTGTTTCTGTGCTGTGATGAGCTCTGAAACCTGACTGTCTGCTCAGTCACTGACCGTCTCAGTCGCCTACTGGTTGCCTACTGCTGGTGGTCAGAGGGGCCCACCACCAGTAGGCAGTAGCCATCTATAATTTAGTTACACTGACCAAGCATGTCAGTGTTATTTACTCAATTTTTTCATGTTTGTGTAACAACTACAATTATTCATTTCAACTTAATATGTTTAAGCTTTAGTTATTCAATTGATCAAGTATATTGAACAGATTTGACTGGTTTCCAATCTACTCAATATTTTTAAGTGTAAAAGTGTTGCCTCAAAAATTTAAGTAAATGTCAGTTTTAGTTTTTAGAGTGTAGCTAAAAACTACAAGGAAGAAGGAGGTGGTGGCCTCAGACTGAACTCAGATCAAAATACTCTGATAAGCCACCTGATAAGGAAAGTCTTATATTAAAAAAAATGCTGCCAACCCTTCAGTGCTGGAAGAGTTGTCTTTACTGTGAACTAAATAGTTTAAAATGCCCTCATAGGCTTAGTGTTTTCTGTTCTATGGAAAATTGACTATTTCTCTCAGTGACACCAACATTTGCTGTATTTGTTCTTTTACATGTCTGTCTAGCATTAAAAAAAGAGAGCGAGAGAGATAAATGAATACATACATAAATATTGAATTTAAAGCTTTTTGATGTTGCAATCAAGCACTCAATAACTTCAGTTTCAGCTTAGAGAGGAACTCACCTGATGTCACTGCAGCTGTAAAAAAAAGGAAAAAAAAGAAAAGATAAATGTAGTGCTGTCAGCGTTAATCTCGTTAAAATGACGTTAACGCCATAACCGCATTAACGCGGCAAATCTCCATTAGCGAGTTAGCGTGGATCGCCCCGTGCATGGGGCTGCACGGCACTAACGCATTAACGAGCTAACTGCGATCCCCCCCACACACGGGGCGATCTGATGTTTTTTGTTGTTGCAATCAATAGATTTTCACTGGAATTTGAAGAAATTATAGAGAGGTTGTCAAAGCTTTAACTTACTTGTTGTCTGACCACTCAAACAAGCTATAACAATAAACACATACGTTTTAATACAAATCCTCACATAAATCAACATCAGTCAGCTAATGACTGCAACAATAAATCATTAGGGTGATTTTAATACTCACCTATAATCACCAAAAGCACCAAAGACAATAGGGTTTGACCTGCCATTGCTCAAGAGTCAAACCTGTGAATATACATATGTTGCACTACATTACATTCTTATATGAAAGAAATTTCATATCCGCAGACTCAATGGGTTCAAACGGGGGGCTACAAAGGGCCTCCAGCACCAAAGACAAGTCCCAAGCAGGGACACTGGACTTAAGCACGGGTCTCAGCTGGCGAACCCCTTTCAGAAAACGTATGGCGAGGGGATGTGCACCTGGTGTCACCCCGTCAAAGCCAATATGACAAGCAGATATAGCTGCTAAATAAACCTTAATTGTTGAAAATGAAAGGCCCTTATCCACCAGCTCCTGCAGGAATGTCAAAACATCCACAATAGAGCACTGAAATGGGAGAGTGTGGCGGTCCTGGCACCATTGCTCGAAGGCTCGCCATTTGTAAGCGTACAAGCCTCTAGTAGATGAGACCCTATCACACTAGGTGGCAAACCCTTAGCAATCAAGTTTAACCTCTCAGCAGGTAAGCATGAAGGCGCCACAGATCTGGGCGCGGATGAAACACTTCTCCTCCCGCCTGAGAGAGGAGATCCCTGCGGAGAGGAAGCTGCCAAGGACTCGCTGCTGGCAGGCTGATTATCTCTGCATACCACGACCTTGTGGGCCACCAAGGGGCCACTAGAATCAGAGAGAGGGAATGCCGACGCACTCTCTCTAGAACTGGAGATATCATTTCCACTGGGGGAAATGCATATAGGAGCACGTCTGGCCATGTGCATCCAAGCCCAAGGGTGCATCGTGGTCGATTATGGAGAAGAACAGGGGGCAGTGAATATTTACCCTGGAAGCAAAAAGATCTATTTGCACCTTGCCAAATAGATCCCAAATCTGAGCCACTATTAAAGGGTGTAACCTCCATTCTCTCACCAGAGGACCCCCCGTGGAGAGAAGGTCCGGCCCCAGGTTCAGGTGGCCCGGGACATGGGTGGCTCTTAGAGACAGAATATGAACACTGCACCATAACAGCAGAGAGCGAGACAGCTTCAACAGGGGAAGAGAGCATGATCCTCCCTGCCTGTTTATGTAAGACACCACTGTTGAATTGTCCGTCCTGACTAAGACATGCTGGCCCTGCAGGACTGGACGGAAATGCTTTAGAGCTAAGAACACTGCTAACAGCTCTAAGTGGTTGATGTGCAGCAGGCGCTGGGCTGCGGACCAGATCCCTCTCACTGATGCACCCTCGCACAGCGCTCCCCACCCTCTTAGGGAAGCATCTGTGGACACCACCTTGCGAAACAACACCCTCCCAATCCGAGAGCCCTGATGCAGCAGCCTGGGCTCCCTCCAAGGATGGAGAGCTAGCATGCAAGACGCAGTTACCGGCAGCCTGCTCCGGAGGTGACGCGATGCACACAAACAGTGAGAGAGAGTCCAGCGTTGAAACGCTCTCATTTTTAACAGTCCAAGTGGCACTACGGTGATCATAGATGCCATCATGCCCAACAAGCGTAATATCGTCTGGAAACGCAGTCTGCGTCCCAGCTGAAACTGAGCGAAGCAGCGATGAAACGCGGCCACTCTGTGCTCCGACAAACGTGCACAGCTGGAAAGCGAGCATATTTCCAAACCGAGGAAAGAAATCTGCTGACTCGGGAGTAGCGAGCTCTTTTGAAAGTTCACAGAGAACCCCAGTGTCTCAATGTGTGACAGAACCAGTGACAGCTGGGTCTCCGCCGGCTCTCTGGAGCAAGCTACGAGAGCTCAGTCGTCTAGGTAGGCTAAGATGCGGATGCCTCTCTCTCTCTGGGGGGCGCTAGCGCTGCTTCGGCACATTTCGTAAAGGTGCGAGGAGTGAGCGACAGCCCGAACGGCAGCACTAGCTATTCGTAGGCTATGCCCTCGAATGCAACCCTCAGGAACTGCCTGTGTTTCGGGTGTATAGCCACATGAAAATAAGCAGCTGTTAGATCGATTGTCGCAAACCAATCTCCCGGGCCGACTGCATTCAAGAGCTGTCTGAGTGTTAGCATCTTGAACCTGTACGTACGTAGATACGTGTTCAAGACTCGCAGGTGGAGGATGGGACGAAGCCCTCACGCCCCTTTTGTCAGAACAACAAAATAACGGCTGTACCAACCTTTGTCTGTCTCCGAAGCGGAGACCACTCGTATTGCTCTTTTCTGCAATAGCGCCTTTATTTCCTCTCTGAGTATCATGGCCGCCTCGGTGTTGACAGTCGTGTTTACGACTCCTTGGAAACGAGGCGGCTTGACCCGGAACTGCAACCGGTAACCCATGGCAACGGTTCGCAGCACCCACGGAGAGGGAGCGCAAGTGCGCCACTGAGGGAAGTGAGCAGCCAGCCGGCTGACCTGCAGCACCGTCGGCGGGGCGTTGTCGCCCCCCAGTGTGTCTGCAGGGGACTGCATCACCTGCCTGACCTGGCTCATTCTGCCCGCAGGCTGAGCATTTGTGATTGTTTGAGAATAAACAACATTCTTTATTGATTGTAACATGGGAACATGTACATTCATACATTTTGTTGGAGGCACCTTTTCTGGGGCACAACAATGAAAAACAGCGGGAACACTTGATGTGGTCACCTGAACATTTAACACACCTGAACAGGGAGTTACCTGAGGCATTTTGTGTGCAGGGGTTTTGTGCTTGGGAGACAGTGTTAGGAAAGTGCGGCGCCTTCTGGGGCTGACAACCTGAACAGAACTTAAGCGGCACCTCTTGGGTGGCAACAGAGGGGTAAAAGCAGCGTCTCCCTGCTGCTGGACCCCTTCTCCACTCGAAACCACAGCTAGGAGGGCTGAGGCTTCTTTCTCCTGGGCGTCGGGTCCCGCCGAGGGCCCGAGGGTGGGCCTTTGCTCCAGGCCGACTGGCGTGGAGCTCGGGCCGGAGGATGTGCTCTCACTGGCGGCACACCCACTTCAGCAGTGGGCGCCGATCTCTTGCCAGTTGGCAGAGGAGCGGCGGGTGTGTGAGAGCTAGCTGCGGGCTTAGGTTTCGGCTGACGCCTGGGGATGACGTCGCGCAGAGCTTCCATCTGCTTCTTCCTCAGATCGAATCCAGCCTGAATGGCTTCAAGTGAATGTCTGAATAACCCAGCCGCAGACACTGGTGTGTCCAGATATACAGCTCTGTCCCTATCCGGGACATCAGAGAGGGTTAGCCACAGGTGCCTCTGCGCCACTACTGTCGAAGCCATCCCTCTGCCCAGGGAGAGCACTGCACATCGAGGTGCACGGAGGATGTAATCTGTGGCGACTCTGACCTCGTTAAGAAGAGGTGCCAGTGGGCTGTCATCAGGAACCAGCGATGCGAGCTCTGCCAGGCACATTGCCTGGTACGTCTGAGGCATGGTGACGGAGCAGTGCCGGCCTGAGCCGGATAAATCTTCTCCAGCTGCGAAGCAGAGAATCTGCAGTGCTTGGACGGCAGAGTTGCAGGGCCGCCGACACCATGGTTATGGGACAGGGCCAGATAAGCAGCCAGAGACGGCTCCATAGGGGGTGGGTTAGCTAAGCCAGCCCCCTCGGCGCCGTCCAACTCCATGTACTGTCCATAGCCGGGCACAGTGATGCAGGTAGACAGAGGTTTGTCCCATGATGCTGTTAGCTCGCAGAGAAAGTCTGGGAACATGGGAAGGCAGTTTTTGGCCGTTGCGGGCTCCGGTGGGAGGAAAAGACCCACGAACCGCGACGGCTTCTGAGCGGAGGAGAGGGCCAGTCCACCTGCAACTTCTCAGCAGCACGGCGAAACAGGGAGAAAAGAGAGGTGTCATCGTGGGCGACTGGCGCAGCAGCGGTGGCACATTGGGCCGACAATGAGCTCTCCTGCTCATCCTCCGACAAACCATGTGTCAAAAGAGAATATTGTATAATGTGATCAGCTATATGAAATGTATCTTTTTATTTTATCATTAAGCACATGTCTATGTGACTTTTCACCTAGTAACTTGTGTGATGAACTTATGCAGATACTAACCGCTTCCTGGTTTAAAGAACATTTAGATGTAGAGAAGTGAAACCTCAGCTCGTTTACAAGAACATACAGATGTAGAAAAGGGGAACCTCAGCTCTGAGTTCTGAGAATAACTCTGTTATCTTTGTACACACACACACACACACACACACACACACACACACACACACACACACACACACACAGAAAAGTATAAATAAAAAATGCAGACAGAGATGAGGCGCAGATCCTGCGTTTCATGGCTGCCCTCGCGAGTTAAAGAAAATCTGCAGTGTTTGTGTGTTTTCTAACTCAGGTGTCTCAGCTGAACAAAGAACGGCAGGGTGATTTAAAGAAATCCCCTGTCATTTAAATTGGTCCTTCGAGCCTAGCGATGGAAACAACAGACACAGCAAAAGACGACTGAGGGTGAGAACACACTGAATGAAGGTCTAACTCGCCGCAAGGGTCTAAGTTTTGCGCAACAGGTCTAACCCGCCGCAAGGGTCTAAGTAGGTCTAACCCGCCGCAAGGGTCTAAGTAGGTCTAACCCGCCGCAAGGGTTTAAGTAGGTCTAACCCGCCGCAAGGGTCCAAGGGGTCTAACCCGCCGCAAGGGTTTGAAGAAATAAACGCGTGAAATAGGGTTTACGTTCGCCACAAGGAACTGTGTTTAGAGTGGTTTCAGAAGTGACCGTGAAATACTTCGTGACAAATTAGTGCGCAAATGTCTGTCTGTGTGTATGTATATGTGTCTTGTGTATATATGTTTTGGAAGTAAGTTGATTTTACAGCACAATACGCTGCTGAACTACTTCCATTGTTTTTTATTGTTTTCTTTGTGTATCCTGCAAAAAGCTCAAGTACTGGTGACAAAGGGGAAAGGTTGGGCTTTGTCTCATAAAACTGACACCGCTCCAGGAATAGCCCGGAGTAGGAGGCCGTGTCAGCAACCACCCCCGAGTCTAGTACCAGAGAAAGCTTTGCAGTTCTGTGATAATGGGGAATCCGCCCACCAAACTCACTGCTGACGAGCAGTGGCTAGAAAAGAAATGTCCAGGCGCCGGACAAATTAGTGCTTGTAGATGGAGAAAGCCTAAGAAAAGAAAACGTCCCACTATGCATTCACCCATATCAGAAAGAACATAATAATCCCTCATCAAATAAAAGATTAGAGATCAAAGTTTAAAAAGGGCTGGATACAGACCCAACTGAATACACATAAATACAAGAGGAATGCATAGTGGAATAAACAAAAGGTTAAATTAAATTAGAACTTATCTGTACTATATTCAAACTAATAATAGGAAGGATAACGACCTGTAAATTGGTACTAACAAATGAAACAAAATTGGGTAGATAACCATGCCCAGAATGAATAGAATGAATGAAAGCAGATAATTCACATAAAACATATTAAATAAATTAGAGAAATGCATAAGGTTTATTAAGGCTGTGTCATTGTTCAGCCAAGGAAAGTGTGTGAAAAAGCAAATGTCTCCAGCTTGGGAAGGTGTGAAGCTGCAGATCACACAGGCCCATGATGGATACATAATAAAATATAAAATAATAAACTATTGTATGTTAGTAGTATAGTAGTATATTGTAATATACTAATAAATATTGTGATATACTACTGCTGTTATAAAAAACAAACAAACAATGATAACATTAATAATGACATAATATTAATAATAAGAGGCACCTCAGTCAGTTATGATGTGAGGTGGATAATTGTTAAAAGTAGTCTGATTCAAGCTTAAGGCTTGTTCAAATTCAGTATAATGATATATGAGATGAAGAAAATAAGGAAAATAACTAAACTAATCAGGTGCATAGAGACACTTGACCTGATTGAAAATCTGTCGTCCTAGACGAGACATTGTTGAGATTTAGAGCACTCCTATATTAAAAACTATTACGCCAAACCCTGTATACAACAGCTAAAGCTACAGGTTTGAGAAGCTGTCAGGCCTGAGAGTGATTGTAAATAAAAGACGTCTGTGTAATATAAAATAAGAGATCTTTGTGTGAAAGGAGTCTCTGTGTCAGCAGTGCACTGCCTGTTGACTTCTATTTTTAGATGGCGTGTGTGTGAATGCAAATGAGGAGTGGTGGCGCGCATGGAGATTGTTGCTTTCGGTTTAGAGTGTTATTGAGCTCTATAACTATTGTTTGCAAATGTTGCTAAATGACTGTGACTGAGATGCTGGTTTTGCTCACTATAATTGTATAAATAGAGTTTGAATTCATTACTGTGGATGTATAGTAAGTGACCACTATATATCTTTCAGTAGTAACCTCTCTTGAGCAATAAATGCCGGTGTGTTTTAGTTTTTTCTCCAGTTTATGTGTGTGCTGTGAGAATGATTAGAGGTTTCAGTTGTTTTTCTTTGACTTGCTCTTTCTGATTATGAAAAGCATGTCTAAAATACTCGTATGAAAGCATATTTTGAGTGATTTTAACTGTGTGAATGCTGTATTTGATTTAGTAGAATTAAAGAGGGTGTGGAGACTATAAATACAAAGAAAAAACAAAGAGTTCGATTAGTCTGCAGGAACAGGAAATATGTGTGCCTGTGGTGTGTCTGTGACAGGAAATCGTGTGTGTAACAGGAACTACATGCCCATAAAAGGAGCTGACTGTGTCAAGACAGCTCACAGAGAGAAACAGACGAGTTAAACTCTAAGAAGATGAAGCGAATGAATGTTTTAAGAAAAGTAATGAAAATGGTAATGGTATGGTATTAATGGTATTAATTGTATGCTTTAGTGTGTCAATACAGGTGGATTTCTCTCAACCTGGAACCTTGAGTACAGCGGCAAAAGCATAGATTAATTGGGAAAATAAGCCACTTTTTGGCTAAAACTTTATAGCTTGACCTCCCACTTTGTCCTCGACCCTGAGAAGAAGCTCAAAGGACAGTTAATCTCATGATGAAGACCGACAGAACATCATGGACTTGAAGAATTAACAGCAGGCAAAAGACAGAGCAAATGAAAAAAGACTGACTGACAACTGCAGCAGCAGCATGAAAAGCACGTGATGCAACATGCACAGTGGCTGGTAAAGAACAGTGTCACATGACTGTTCGAAGGCACTGAACATGATATTTTGCCGGGCTGGAACCTAACTTAAAAGAAGAATACTGAAAGATCAAAACAGAGATGAAACAGACTGTGTTTGTTGGAGCTTTGAAGGCCACACAGGGACACTGTGGAAAAAAAGGGACGAGGACTGATGGGAGGTGAAGCAGGACAAGTTCGAGTGCGAGAATACAGGGTATAATTGGATTGAAATTGAAGGCTGAACTCATGATTGTTTAGAGATGTCCACCATGTCACAAACAAAAGAAGGTAAAAATAATGACAGAAATAACTGACAACTATATTAATGAATAGACAACACACACACAAATTGTTATATGTGAAATTATTTTTGGAAAGAGTCAGAAGTGAGATAGTTTGAATTTAGAACTCAGTGATAAGATGCATGAATTAAACCTTATTGTAACAAACACTTGCAATGAAGAAAGCAGCTTACACTCAATTAACATGAACGCAAAGCCTTGATGCCATAGGCAATTTGTTTTTGTTTTTGTTTGTTTGTTTTGTTGGCTTGAAAAACACATTTGTGATCATACTTGTGGATCACAATGACACATAATGATCGGGCATATGATTTACTAATGTCTGGTTTTAGAGCGGTGAGCTATGAGCTGTGAGCAATGCAAAGTTTTTTCCTAACTTAAAAGTTTGAAATATGTAAGATGTGTGGGTTCTTTGAAAAAATAGAAATGACCTAAATGCCTTAAGTAAAATGTAGTGTTCTCAGGTGGTAACTGGCGTCTCACTACTGGCAATGGCTCTGCTCATCACACTATCCATCCAGGAAGAAGGAAGACAACAATACACGAGCCGAGAAAAGAGATGGACTATGCCTGGTACAGATACGTGTTTAACAGAACTGCAGAGAAAGACTGTTATGTTTGCTCGCACATGCCGAGCGTATTAACACAACCATATAGGGGAAACACCCTGAGAATGACTTTTGTAAAGTGCACAACAACATCAGCATCCTCATCCAGGAAGAAGCGCTCAACTTTAACAAGTTTTAAAGAGACTGTTGATTGTCATTGGACTTTTCCTGATTTTATTTTTCTTTATTTGAATTATTCCTTGTTTAAAGCTGTAATTTCACAGATGACAAGTTTGTCACTCACAGCATACGCAGATGTACCAAAACCGATGAAGATCATGAAGACTTCTTTTCCTATTTGTTAGATGAAGATGAAGTGTAACTAATGATGTAGTAACTGAGAATGTGAAAGACAAGTAGTTACTCACTGATGAATTGTACATTTCATTTCGTGATCAACAGGAGGGGATGTCAAAAGAGACTATTGTATAATGTGATCAGCTATATGAAATGTATCTTTTTATTTTATCATTAAGCACATGTTTATGTGACTTTTCACCTAGTAACTTTTGACATGAACTCTTCTGTGATAAACAACTTGCAGCTTCCTCTTTCTGGTTTGGAAGATACAGACTTAGAAAAGGGGAACCTCAGCTCTGAGTTCTGAGAATAACTCTGTTATCTTTACACACACACACACACACACACACACACACACACACACACACACATACAGACACACAGAAAAGTATAAATAAAAAACGCAGACAGAGATGAGACGCAGATCCTGCGTTTCATGGCTGCCCTCGCGAGTTAAAGAAAATCTGCAGTGTTTGTGTGTTTTCTTACTCAGGTGTCTCAGCTGACGAAAGAACAGCAGGGTGATTTAAAGAAATCCCCTGTCAGGCACACACACCGTCCAAGACTGTGTGTGTGTGTGTGTGTGTGTGTGTGTGTGTGTGTGTGTGAATCCACACACATCCTTGTGTGTACCTTTAAGATATATCTTAAAGGTACCACCTGCAAACAAAGGAGCACAGATGTGGTTAACAATCAATGAGCAACAATTAAAACTGTGTTATTTAAGAGATCATTGTTACTTTCTGTTTCAAATAATAAGCACAAAGGTTTTAACAGATGAGTCACTGATTTGTTCACTAATTGTGACAGCAAATATAGCACATTGTGTACAAATAGCTTTAGCTATAAAATAAATCCATAAAAGTATCGCTTGTTACAACTAAGTGCTAAAGATCAACTTCCTAATTTGGCCTTCACCTTCAATAACAGTATGACTAAGTGACACTTTATTTAACAACACATTTCATTGTATATTCTTACTGGGGAAAAGAAATAGGCATTGTTCATAATCAGATTTTTATTAAATATTATGAATTACTTTAATGATTTTATTTCAAATGATAAAATGAAGCAAAAATAGTAATCATGTAATGATATTAAATTGTAGCTCAAACAGTAGGTACCCAGTTTATTGTATTGCACATATTACTTTATTTTGTAAATCCATAGTAGTGCTGGTTGAGTGTCTGAGAGACAAGTATATGGTCCATTACATGCATTAGTTAATCCTTAGAGAATTTAGACTAGAATATGTTTTGCATGGGAGGTAGGCAAACAAGTTCACATCTGGTCTACATAGTTATGGTTTTGTTTTGCAGGGTTTTAAGATACCATATCATCTGCTTTCAACACAGTGTGTGAGAACAAAAAAAACAAAACAAAAAAATCAGAACAGAAAACAAAACAGAAAGGTGTGTCTAAACATAACAACCTTGACCTATGTCTATGTCAAGGTTTTTATGGTTAACTAAAACTAAACTAAAACTAGATATGAGCAAACATTTAGTTAACTAAAATAAAAACAAAAACTTTAAATAACTAAAATGATATGTGAACTTGAAAATGAACTAATATATATATATATATATATATATGTAGAGAGAGAGAGAGAGAGAGAGAGAGAGAGAGTTTTATTATTTGTGAAAATATTATCAAAACTTGCCTTATGAGGCTTTCATTGACATATGTATCAAGCCTCTGGATGTGTATGAGCTCTATAAGACCACGTTATCAAAAGGTTCTGTATTTGAACTGTAACACTTTCCTAAATCTTGCCTCTGACATATGCCATACAGTAATCATTTGGAAGATTAAAACTAATGCTGAAAGTAATAAAAACTAAACTAAAACTCAACATTTTCATACACTAAAAACTAAACTAAAAACTAACCCCCACCCCCCATATGAAATACAGGGGAAAAAATTAATTACTGAGTTTGTACACAATCCTAAAGTGAGCTGTAACTCCACTTATTGCATGAAACCCTAATTTCTTGATACCGCCCTACTGTATAATTGCCTTCATTGCACTTAAAGAACAGGGTGAGCGAGTAGTTACTTAGAAGTTTTTAACATTTGTTTCAAATGCTGTTCTGGCTTTGTGGATTGCCAAAGGCAGTTATTTATTAAGAGCCCCAAATGTCAATGTGTGCATAACTACTTATTGTGTGCATCAGGTCACTCAGGTATCACTTTCAGGTTTTGCCGGGTGTAGAGACCAAACACTGCATTTTATCTCTGCTTTGCTAATCTGTGTTTTCTGGGTCACCTATTCACATCCAGCTGACAAAGCTGTGTGAGGTAGCAAGTAAATGCAGGGTGCGACTCATTTCCAGTAAAAGCTTACTTTATGAATTATAATGTGTTACCATGTTTTTAGCGGTCTTAGTCAATATTAAAGACGTGCTTTCAGATTTTGTTGTTGCTTACAGTTAATTGTACATGACTGCAGTCTCAGTCATTTTAGGCAAAATGATAGAGTTACGTACATTTAAGCTTTTGCCTTGCTTACTTGCACTTCACTTTAAATATTACATGCCTAAAAAAGAAAAAAAAATCAGATGTGGATTTTTTCTTAACATAGTCAGCTGTCATGCTGAAAATATTTTAAGTATCAGGACACATTGGAATTTCTGACTTGAACTGTGGTTTACTGGAAGAACAAAGGGTCATAAATGCAATGAGTTCAACAGTGTTTCAGTAAATACTATCCACTAAAAGAAAATGTGACCTGACTACATCAAGTCGTGTGACAGATGAACGAGTGGTACAGCAGCGTGACTTCTTTGTGTGATAGTTGCTTCTATGTGCACATAGTTCCTGCACTTGCACGGAGTGCTCTCCTAAGCCTTTAATGAAGCTATTATGCAGGCAAACCAGTAATCATCATGGTGCCATCTTTATTACATACTCCAATAAGGACTTTAGTAATGATAAACTCCTTCCTCACAAGCCAGACTGCAGGATACAGACATGTATCTTTATCTTCCAACATAAAAGACTGAATGGTAGAGTTTGTGTGATATATATGTGTGTGTGTGTGTGTGTGTGTGTGTGTGTGTGTGTGTGTGTGTGTGTGTGTGTGTGTGTGTGTGTGTGTGTGTGTACAAATGCCCAAAACCAACAAATTTAACTTTGTACCACCAGATTTTTATATACCGCATTTTTCAGACCATAAGGCGTACTGTCGATGAACAGGTCTGTTTTCATACATGAGGCGCATTAAGTGAAACAAAACAGTGAGATAAGTCAAACTTTACTCAACTCATTCATCTTGCATCCTCCACTCCCGTACCATTGAGTCATTAATGTTGTTTTTCTCGCAGCTGCTTTATTCCCAGGTTGTTGCCATGTATTAATGACCAACCTCGTATTGTGGATAGATTATCTCAGTTGTTCTTGACTGCATGCTGTGGTGGCAACCCCTAACCCTACTCAAGTAAATTTAAATAAAAGTAGGTAAATGTAAGTGTTTGGAAAAGTGTGCTTCTAAAAAGTACTTTTATTGCACCATGTTCATTTATTCATGAGCTGCTGTAACACGAATCAAATGGCTGAATTGTCACCTCAGCATGCAGTCAAGTGCTATAGAGTCTTGCTAATGTCCTACTAATTGCATTCAGGTGTGTTGCAGCTGCGACACATGGAAAAGTTTCCGGACACCGGCCCTCGAGGACAGGAGTTTGACACCTGTTATATAAATAAAACAGAATTGAATTGAAGTGTCAGTGCCAATGATTTATTTCAATAAAGATGTTTTGTGTAGTCCAAAAGCAGTTGTACACATGTAAGTGGTCCTTATGTGATATTATTTGTAATAGAAAAATTATAAGTAACATGTGAAATAAACAATGCGAAGCAATGCTTCTGAATGATAATTCATTAATAAAATGAAGTGATTAACTAAAACGTATTGCTCCACCTTCCATGTATGACATAAACTTGGCTTTGAAATTGACTAGCTAAAACTAAACATTGAAGATTGGATTAATAGATTTTGCTTTATGATTGCAAGGACACCTTATTTATGGAAAACCATATTTAATATTTGTCAATTTGTTTAAAAGGATAATCTCAGTAAAGACAACCAATAGTGAAAGTAAGATGATACATGAAAGAAGCTCAAAACCAAACACATGCTGTGGTGTCAGCATGTTGACATTTTTATTCATTGACTGTAAAGAGAGAAGTCAAACCTGTGTGGGGAGTTGTTGCTGGGTTTCCAGTCAACACTTTCTGCCAGTGGAAAAAAAAATATTAATTTCAGTGAAGTTACAGGAAATCAAAACGTCAACATAAAGTCATTCAAAAATTTCCATTATAAACTATTATTTAGATCTTCTGTCAAAACACAATCTTTGCAACAAAACACAGGCAGGTTATGTGTTGTAGTTGATCATACAATCATGGTAAAAAGAAAATAGAATCTCTTTCTAAAATTTTATGCATGATCCACTATAATAATAGTAAAGAAATCTAGTCCTTAACGTGTCTTAAATTTAGGTAAATACAGCCTGAACAACAACATATGACATATTATACCATCTCAATATTTAATTTTAAAAAACAAATGCAAAATATCTTCAGCTGTGTGGATGGACAAATAATGTTCAAACTTACCGCTTCCACTGGAATTAAATAAATAAATAGCAGCCAGCTAATAAAATGCACTTTTCCATGATTGATTAACAGCAAGTCTATGAAAATGTTTTCAGTGGCATGTTACAACAAACATAGTGATAACATAGCAAGAGCTGCACTTCAGTTTGGGAAGAGTAATATGGCCATTAAAAAAAGATAAAAAATCTTAAGTCCATTAGTCTGCCAGGGAAAGAAAAGAAATATTATTCACAGTTTAAAGACAGCTGCCAAACGCTGGCAGCTGTCTTTAAACTGTTGGTATCCCAACAAATTCACCAGGCTCTTTAGTGCTCTGTGAAAATGCAAAAAGCTCAAGAGCAACATCTCAGACTCTACATTGCTGAAGATTTAGCATGTTCAATGTTAATGTTCATGACAGCAGACTTAGAAAAAGACTGAACAAGAATGGTTTATTTGGAAGGGTTGTCAGGAAATGCCCTCTTCTTTCTAAAAAGAACATGGCAACATGTACATTAAATTTGCAGTTGAATCTCAATAAACCACAAGACATGTGGTTTATTGAGTATGTATGGTGGCAGAGGAAAGATGATGTGGGTTCCTTGCAGTCACTGAATTAACCATAAAGTCCTCTGTCTGTCAAAACAGTTCTAGAGTAGAGCTTATTTGTTTTCATTGGTCAAGGTGACTTAACACCTGCCATGTGACAAGGTGTTGCATCTTACCTAAGTAGGCAGAATCTTTTTAAATTCTTAAAATTTAGTTTTACCTTAGTGTTTAGTACTTAAATGTTGTACCACAGCATGTTTAACCTGACACCACACACAGGAAAGGAAGTGGCTTACCAAACTGCCACCTTCAGTTTTATACCACTACACACGTAGTCTCATAAATTCATTTTGCACAATTATAATTCCTTCATGTTGGCACAATTCTTCAATAGACAATAGACAGAAACAATGGCTTGCTTGATACTGAAAACCACACCTTCTGTTGTTCCTGGTCCTGCTGCTGGTAAAAATCACTTCCTTCCAGCCAGTCACACCAGATGGCTGCTCCTCTGCGGGTGTGGTTCTGAAAGAAGTTTCTTCCTGCTAAATATCTGTTTTTTCTTACCAGTATCATGAACTGTTTGTTGCCAAACTACTGTAGAGTCTTTACAATAAAGAGCTCGTTGAGGCAGCTGTTGTAGTGATTTGGTGCCATATACATAAACCTGAACTGAAATGAACATTGATAAGTCAATTAAACATGTGTGTGGGATTTTTCTTCTGTTTGTGATTTTATTAATCTAAATGGACTTTCAGTCAACATTTGTTACACCACAAACTTTGTTATGTAAGTGTGTGTTTTATTCAACATCAGTACTGCCTGCCAGAACTCAAGTACTCACTTTTTTCCCCATGCAGCTGGTTGGGGAATGCTGTCACTGATGTACTGGTTGCAGTATCCATCCATTCACTTCCGCTTATCCTTTTCAGGGTCGTGGGGGGCGCTGGAGCCTATCCCAGCTGTCATAGGGCGAGAGGCAGGGTACACCCTGGACAGGTCGCCAGTCTGTCGCAGGGATAACACACAGGGACAGACAACCATTCACATTCACACCTAGTGACAACTTCGATTATCCAATTAACCTGTCCCCACAAACTGCATGTTTTTGGACGGTGGGAGGAAGCCGGAGTACCCGGAGGGAACCCACGCAAACACGGGGAGAACATGCAAACTCCACGCAGAAAGACCCCGGCCTGATGGTGGAATTGAACTCAGGACCTTCTTGCTGTGCGGCAACAGTGCTAACCACCGTGCCACCGTGCTGCCCGCAGGTTGCAGTTAACTGGACTAATCTGTGTTGTCCATATTCATGGAGAAAAGAGGTCTCTGTATTCATGCAGGAGAAATAGATGAGAAAGACATGCTTTTTTTCCAAAACTATACAAAATAGAGTAAACAAACATCAAGAACAACTTTATCATCATAGGGTTCATAAAAAGAAATTTAAATAATGTGAGTATGATGCAAAGCGGATTCACATAAAAAATGTGCAAAATCATCAAATTATTAAAACTAATCAGATAGAGACATATTAGCCCAAAATAGATGGGCTGGAGTTATAAATATAGTATTTATTGTATTTTTTAGACGTAGATAAAAACATGTTTGATGTAAGAGCAGGAAATACATGAGTACATGCGTTTTTAACAAAAGTTTCTGTGTCTATATTTCAGGTGTGGGTTTTCTGTCCATAGCAGACATCAGATTTCTGCAGGAAATAATCTTGAAACATCATCTCTCAGTTAAATGAATATGTGTTTACTCACTTTTCAAGAAGCTAATTCTGGCATTGTGCTGCATTTGATTCTGTGTAATGAAAACTTAGAGGTCATCCAGGTCTTTATGTCTTTAAGCCATACCTGCAGTCTCAACAAGAAGGCACAGGTACATAAGGGATGAGAATATGGAACTGTTGGAATGTAAACACAGTGAAAGGGTCTCCATGTGTGGATTCTTCAACAAATAACATTTATACAAACATCAAGTGAACCAGTAGTTCCGTGTTCAAGAATCCACCGCTATCATAAGAAGAGATTAATGAGGTACAACACAAATGTGAGGGCAAGGGAAAGCAAGGACATCAGGTCAGTGGGGAGTTAATCATCCTCACACTCCAAGACTGAGAATCTAGAACAATTGGTGCATTGCAGGCGTTGAATGCCAGAGCAGCTGACATGAAAGCGAAAATTGTGGCTAGGCTGAAAACCTGCACTCCCTGAGGCCGATTACTAAGAGTACACAACGTATCCTCCAAAAGTCAATGCAACAAAGAAGATGTCAATGCAACACTGCAGACGATCTACTGCAACCATCAGTGAAACCAACCAGCTGATCTACAGCACAATTACGGTGATCCTGGAGATGAACCAGGCATCTGGTGGCTCTCAAGATTACCTACTGGCTAAAGGTTTCATCATCATGACAAAGATTTCATCTTTGCAATTAGTCTTGGATCTTTACTTTTGTTCTTGAATGTGAGCTGGAGCTTGCAAAAAAGTGCAATTGTGCTGCATTTGATTCTGTGTGGTATCTCTAAATACAGATGGAGAAACTAGTGACACTGACTAGCTGGACATAATAGTGATGGGCAAGCAAAGGAAGAAGGCCGTAGTGATAGATGTAGCTATACCAAGTGACAGCAACAACAGGAATAAAGAACAAAAGACGCTTGAGAAATACCTTTGTGTTATTAAATATCAAGTTAGACCACAGACAGTTGGTGTTTATATACAACTTTTTATTTGACAATAATTAGCTGGCCCCCATTAAGTTTAAACCTGTTTATCCACTACTAGTGTGTAAATAGAAAGTGGTGTAAAGTTAATATTTTTAATTACACAGAATCAAATGCAGCACAATGCCAGAGTTTGCTTCTTGGAAACAGACTACTGACATTTCAAGATTATTTCCTGCACAAACTGATTCCTGTTATTGACAAAAGACATTGAAAACCAGTCCTGTGCTTGACAAAGTTAATTACTTTTTTGCAAGCTCCAGCTCACATTCAAGAACAAAAGTAAAGATCCAAGACTAATTGCAAAGATGAAATCTTTGTCATGATGATGAAACCTTTAGCCAGTAGGTAATCTTGAGAGCCACCAGATGCCTGGTTCATCTCCAGGATCACAGTAATTGTGCTGTAGATCAGCTGGTTGGTTTCACTGATGGTTGCAGTAGATCGTCTGCAGTGTTGCATTGACATCTTCTTTGTTGCATTGACTTTTGGAGGATACTTCGTGTACTCTTAGTAATCGGCCACAGGGAGTGCCGGTTTTCAGCTTAGCCACAATTTTCGCTTTCATGTCAGCTGCTCTGGCATTCAACGCCTGCAACGCACCAATTGTTCTAGATTCTCAGTCTTGGAGTGTGAGGATGATTAACTCCCCACTGACCTGATGTCCTTGCTTTCCCTTGCCCTCACATTTGTGTTGTACCTCATTAATCTCCAGCTTTGATAGCAGTTGATTCTTGAACACGGAACTACTGGTTCACTTGATGTTTGTATAAATGTTATTTGTTGAAGAATCCACACATGGAGACCCTTTCACTGTGTTTACATTCCAACAGTTCCATATTCTCATCCCTTATCTACCTGTGCCTTCTTGTTGAGACTGCAGGTATGGCTTGAAGACAAATTCCTGTACTACCTCTAAATTTTCTATTTCTATATTCCAATAAAACTGAAATTATTGTACTCAGCCCTAAAAATCTTAGAAATTTGGTATTTAGACAGATCTTTATTCTTGATGGTATTACCTTGGCATCCAGTAATGATGTGAGGAATTTTGGAGTTTCCAACCAGGATATGTCCTTCAATACACATGTTAAATATGTAGGACGACTGCTTTATTCCATTTGCGTAGTATCTCCAAAATTAGATACTTCATGTCCCGGTCTGATGCTGGAAAAACTAATTTATGCATTCATACTTGCTATTTTATTAGATAGACTAAACAATTTTGGTCTATCTAAATGGTGTAAGTTGGTTTTCAAATTACTTGTCAGCAAGAAAACAGTGTGCCCATGCTGCTGGGTCTTCTTCCTCTTTTCTCCCAGTATCCAAAGGAGTTCCACAGGGCTCCATATTAAGGCCATTGTTCTTTTCTCTTTACAGAAACAACCTTTGTGATAATTTGTCAAATGCTGCATTCCATCTTTATGCAGACGATACAATTATTTATTGTTCATCTCCTTCAGTAGCACAAACCCTGCAATTTCTGCAGTCTGCCTTTGATGTCGTTCAGTCCCATTTAACTCAACTTAAGTTGGTTGTAAATCCAGAGAAATCCAAGTTCATGTTATTCTCAAATGGCAAAGAGTTGTTAGCTACGTCTCCCAAGATTAAAACAATTCAAGGAACTGAAACTGAAATGGTCACACCATACAAGTATCAAGGGATCATTATAGATCAGAATTTGTCATTTAAAACTCACAGTCAAAGGCTTGTGTCGAAGTTAAAATTAAAACTAAGTTACTTTTTTAGAAATCTTTTTTTTACCTTTATTGGATTATGGTAACCTGCTTTTTATGAATGCACCTGCCCACTACCTAAAGAGGTTGGATACTGTGTATCATTGTGCTTTACGTTTTATTACTGGTTATGGAAATCGTGTACATCATTGTTCTTTGTATGCTGCTGCTAAATGTCCATCTTTGCATATTCGCAGACTCTCCCATAGGTTGAGCTTTATCTATAAATCTCTCCTTATTTATCCTCCATCTTATTTATGTGTTTATATGTGCCTCTGTCAGTGCGCCCCAGGGTGGCTGTGGCTACATGTAGCTTGCCATCACCAGTGTGTGAATGTGTGCGTGAATGGGTGGATGACTGGATGTGTAAAGCGCTTTGGGGTCCTTAGGGACTAGTAAAGCACTATACAAATACAGGCCATTTACCATTTATATGTGTAAAAACCACAACCAACACAGCCTTCATTCTCACAATATCATACAATTGATTGTCTAAAAATCAGAACAGAATTGGGGGAAAAGGCTTTTAAATACGCTGCCCCTGCTTCCTGGAAAAATCTGCAGAAGGAACTGAAATGATCAGAATTGGTTACCTTGGGGGAGTTTAAGTCCATCCTAAAGGAACGAGAGAATAACTCTTTTACTCAGTGTGATTGTTTTTAATGTTACTCTTAATTTGATCTGTTATTGTATATTTTTCAAATGTTTGAACGGGATATTGTATTTGTTTTAAATGTTATATACTTATGTGGTACTTGTATTTTGACTTTTGTTGCCATGATGCCAGGTCTCTCTTGGAAATGAGATTTTTAATCTCAATGAGATTTTTTACCTGGATAAATAAAGGACTAATAATACTTCTAGGCTGGACTACTGTAATTCATTGTCATCAAGATGTCCTAAAACTCCCTTAAACCCCTTTAGTTGATCAAAAATTTTGCAGCAAATGCTCCAAAACACATCATCCAAAATGCTTCAGTTCTTTTCAATTAGCCTACATACACATTGAGATGTTTTTGTTCTAACCATTTTAAAATAAAATATTTGTAAAAATCGCATAAATAATTAAAATTAAATGTTGTCTTCTGTGCAAACTAGACTAATATGATTACACTGATACATTTGACACACTTATTTTATACTGTGACTCGAGTGTGGTTCTCAATTCCTCTTTATTTGTTAACATGCTCTCTGTATGAGTCTGAATATGTAGCAAGCAGATTTAATGAAACAACAAGGTAAACAGGTTTGGAAAGACAGATTCTTCTCATGGTTGAAATGCATATTTAAAAAGCAATAGATCTAATCTGTGTTGCATTCTAATGATTGTGCTGACAGACATCACACTTCCTTGTTGATTCACTCCGTTGTAACAACATGAATATGTTTAAACCCACATACCTATACAAACACTACAAACACTACTCAGTCAGTGATGGCAGAATTGTAAAACAAACCGAAAGTACGTTCCATTACATTGGCCCTATTCCCACATTCATATTTTCATTTTCATTTTATGAAAACCCACATAGCGTGTGTAATGATGATTAGTATATTAATGTATTTGATTATAAGACAAAATCCCTTAAAAAGACCGAAAACCTGCAACAAGGTGTCACACAGTGGAAATTTGTATTTATCTTGTATATTGTTTTTATTCTGATTTTTAGTGTTTATTTATGAGTGTCATTTTATTTGCATGGTTTTATTCTGTTTCTATTGCATGGTTTTTAGTGTTTTATGTGACATGGTTTTTATCCACTGTGGACTGGCTGCACATGGGACAAATTAGCTGATAGGGACCACCTGCTGGGGCATGGGTGTGTCCAGAGGTGGCCTATCAGCTGTGTAAAGACCTGACCTGACCTGACCTGACGGCAACAGTAGGAAACAACGCGTGTGATTGGCAGCAGGGCAGAGGTTTACCTCTGCCTGCATTTGTGAGTAGGGTCTCTACTGTTGTTTACTGGGTGCAGCTGGACTGGGAGAGGGTCGCCATGGCCATGAGCCAGGGCTGCTTCTGGGACCATTGTTCTGGCCCCTATTTGTTACTTTACAGGACACCGACGCAAGTGGAGCTGTGGCGGTGGCCGCATGATCGATTCGGGTGCAGAACGCAAGCCGGGCTGGGAAGTGATGGGCCAGCGGAAGGACAAGAAGATGGGCGGCTCTTTCTTATCTGCCGAAGACGAGGCTGGCGTGGACTCTGCTTTAAAGAAGAACTTCCTGGCCTGCTGATGGACCCATAATGAACATGTGGCATAATTATAGCAGGGGTTTTTTTAATGAATGTAGAAAATAGTAGTTTTACGGGTTTTAGAATTGTTTTATGTAGTTTTAGTAGATAACATTTTATTCCATACATTTTAAGGGTGTTTTTATTTGTGCTCCCTGGCCTAGTAATAAACTGTTTCTGATGAGACCTGCTTCATCTCTGTGCCTGTAGTATCGGACTCGCCTGCTCCCCCTTGTATTTTAAAGAATCTTTCTTTTTAGCACAACATTCTGGCACGACTGCTTTAATGTCTGCGTTTGTTACGTGTTACAAAGGCAACACACTCTGTAGGCAGTATATACTTTTACGGCAATATTATTTTATTCTGTTAAATATTCATTTTCTTTCTTTTTTATTCTTTTGTAAGATACGTTTAAGTGCAGTAAAAATTGGATAAGAGTATGTTTACTTTGACAACACAAACAGGACTAGATCTTTTGATTTCTAACTAACCGAACATGAATCACTTGAGCTTAATATTTGATATTTTTACTGACTGGTCAGCTGATTCATGATTTTTATCCATTTATTACTGGACTTGAATTCTAAAGTTTCAGCATTTGGGCAAAAAACTACTCACAAACTCCCACAGATACCTACTTCTGGATTTTTGCAGCCAGAAGTAGCTAAATTTGCACAAGAGAGTCGAGTGCTAACATAAGGAAGTTGGCACTCGACTAACCGACATCATGATTAAGGTGGAGCGGCCATGGCCCACTGAATCCAAGTCAACTTAAGCTGTCAGAGGTAACGCCCAGCAATCATCTCTTGGCTACAGTTGCCCGTCTTGGCATTCACTTGTCAAGTATAAGCAATTAAGAAAATAAAAAATAAAAAACCATTAAAAATGTAAATGTTCTTTTTTGTGCTGTTAAGTTGGGCATTGTCACATGGGATTCAGTAGGAACTTGACGCCACCTCAAGGGAACAGCAGGAACTGCAGTTTTTGGCCCTTGTTTGACTGAAATATATGCATTCACTTATGCAGTTATTATGCACTTATTATGACCACTGGATTAAAAAAATGCTTATTATGTTTAAGTAACTTACTTCAAATTAACTATTTCAAAATCTTTTCTTTCTTTTTTTTTTACATTTCCTGATAATTTTAGGTTTAAGCAGAGAAAAACAAAACAACTGGTGACAACTCAATGTTGCCTTCTGGTGGCATCTGGAGGCCACAGTAGGAAGCGCCCACTGATGAAGAAGAGTATGGTAGAAATGGAGCAGATGGCTGTTCGCCTGCTGTTCACAGCTTGGGGCTATGAATTCAAGGCTTTTTTGACAAGCAGCAGATGGCTTTCAATATAATGTAAATATATTAATAATATAATAAAAATCAAAATGAGCAGAAAAAATGTGTGGATGAGTTCCAGACAAATCCAGTTGCATTTAAATGCTTCTAGTAGCACTTGAACAGTAGACTTAGGCTCTGATTATATTTATCTCATGGACATCTGCACTTTTCTTTCTTCTCTTAATTTTTATAGCAGGCTATACAAAGTTAAAGTTATTTTCCGGTTTTAATTTAAATTGAATTAAGATCTACAAGAGACAAACAGCAAACACTTTAAGTTTAATTTCCCAACAAAAATAGCACAAATCCAACTTTCACTCCATAGTTCTCCACCTGCAGCGTCTTCCTTTATGTTTAACTTGAAGGCCATGAAATTGTTGACGTGACTGATAAGACTGTGTGAACACTGAGCTGATTTAGGTTATTCTATATGAGAGATTTCTGTGTTTAGATTTAGTTATAGCGCATGTTCCTGCACAAAGAAATAAATATGAATTTGTGGTTATTAACGTATTTCTACTGCAAAGCATCATCGTTGCAGTTTATCACACAACCACAAGATGCCAGTATCACATTGTCTTGGATCAGGTTAGTAAAAAAAATACATTTTATGAAAGTGTTGATTAGTTATATTTTATTCCTCGCACCAAGATGCAAGAAGATTTTCAGTCAGAGAAAGAAGTGGCGGGGACCACGGGCGGACAGAAACAGTGTGATGCTGTAGTCAGTGCATATTCTAAACAGAAGGGTGTGTGTTTATGTGTGTGAAAGGGGGAGTGAGTGAGAGAGAGAGAGAGCAAAACTGGGTGTCAAAATCTTGAGCTCTGGGAAAGCCTCCCAGTCTGTGTGCTGTGTGGGGAAGCAGCAGCACAGTGAAGGTTTCCATTTGGGAGAGTGTTTAAGGAATTACCAAAAGTTCACTTTGCCTGAATGACGCAGCAGTGGATGGCTCGTGAAGGTTATGCACAATGGAGATGTTCGCCTGTCAGTGCTTTGCTTGGATACTTTTGAAAGGAACCATATGTCTGGTGAGTGAAATGAATGGTAGCATTAAACACATTATACGGTTTGCATTAAAAGTTGAGTTATGCTACATTTTAAGAGGGTTTTGCAAATAGTTCAAGTTCTACATATTTTAGATTTAATCCACTATCCTTAACGATGACTTTCTTTGCAGACTTAAGTTGCTTCAAACACACTGATGCATGAGGTTTAACAATATTTATGGAGTTAGATTTTTACAATATTAAAAAACCTTCTTAAAAAGTTCTTTCAAATAAGATTCTATTTAATTTTCCCCTGTGCTTAATGTTTCTAGTTGGTTCTTGGACCACACCAGACACACAGCAACTTTACCTTCACCAAGAGAGCACCGCCTCATCCCAGCAGAGCCCACGAGATTTCTTCACAGCAGAAGAACTCTGTGTTTCAGTCCAGGAGTCTAACTCAGCACACCAAGCTGTCCCGTAACCCCTTCGTCCCTCTTTCAAAGCAGGGATTTTGGGAAATACTTGGAGGAAACTCGCAGCTGCACTCCAACCCATCATTAAAGATAAAGCTTCAGCCCATCATGAAAGTTCATGGAACATCTAAATGGTCCGGGACGTTCATCTGGGGGGACTTTTATTCAAATATAAAGACAGTCAAATTGAATTTGCTGATATTGGGGAAGATTGTGGATCATGGTAACGGGTCTCTCGGCGTCTTCTTCCGCCACAACTCCACGGGGGTAGGCAACGTGTCCGTCAGCCTCGTGCCACCGACGAAAGAGGTGGAGTTCGACTTGGAGCGCCAAAGCGTGATCCACCCCAAAGATTCAAAGACGTTCAACTGCAGAGTGGACTCCGAGAAAACCGAACGCAACAAGAAGGTGATGCTGTGCAACTACGACCCATCAAAGACATGTGATCAGGAGCACACCCAGAGCCACGTCACCTGGATGTGCTCCAGACCTTTCCAGGTCATCTGCATCTACGTGTCTTTCTACAGCACAGACTACAGACTGGTTCAGAAAGTCTGCCCGGACTATAGCCTGCAGAGTCCAGCCTACCTGCCCGCAGGTTAAAGGACACTGAAGAGTGATGTCTCAGCAAGCCTGCATAGAAAAATCCAGTTAGTGCAGCTATGAGCCAGTTTGATGGATCATTTTGGAGGTTCTTGAAGAAATTTGTTTGAAAAATTTCACTTTAGTTTCTATGTTTTTAGTGCAAAGAAATTGCCTGCTTTAAGAATTTTAGATCATGTAACAAAAAAAGATCATGGTGCAACTAAAAGTTGCTTTCTTAATTATTCCATTGAATATATGGTTTTATGAAACCACAGTGTTATGAAAATACTCACAAAAATCTTGATATTTGTTCTTTTTCTGAACTGTAGTTACCAACACAAAAGGCTGTGTTATTACTCAGCAGATTAATCAGCTATTCCCTTCATGTTTCTTTGGTTAAAGTAGACAATGGTAGGTTTTTGGGTTCATAAAAGCCAAGGTATAGTCATGCTTGAATGTTCTTGTATGCTGAAGCTGCAGGACCATAAATACTTGTGGCTCTGCAAATCAGTCCTTCAAAATTATTTTCATGCCACTGTCATTTTTTCTGAAATAAAGAATTTCATTTCTTTTCCTGTAATAATTAGAATGTATCCATCCTCGCACTGTACTTACAAATGCATGACGTCTGTGACGGTTAACACTTACTTTGCTTTTCCCTTTTCATGTTTTTCTTTATATCTGCACTGTATTTTGCACAGTAAAATAAAAACAGCATTAAAAATAAGAGAAAACTCCAACACGTGATGATCTTTGGGGAAAACCGCTGAGTTCAGGCAGCACAGAGTGACCTGTGAAACCACCTGGGGCTGCTTTATAAGAAAGCTCACAGCCTGATTTCTTGGTAGAAAGCTGAAGGGAGATGTTTATTCATGATTCTTGATATGAACTACCACTCAGAAGAGCTGCAGGCTATAAAAGATGAAGCACACAGGTTTAAGCTTTGTGTTATTCAAATACATCTTGCTTTGCTTTGTTAAGAAAGTATGCTTGTCGTTGCCCACACGTTCATGTTCACGTTATCTTTGAACAGCTGGCAGGTTAAACAGGCATGTCAGACTGTCTTTGGATAAACCTCAGTATTGTATCCTTGTTAAACTGTGTCTGCAGTTTAAACCCAGAGTGGCTCCGAGTAAAACTAAGGTGCACGCGAGAGTGCAGGGGTATGGGTCAGGAAACTGCTCAGGAGGCGCAATTAAACACATCTGCTCGATCGCTGCACTCGACGCACTGGCAACTAACCTTTTCTGCCGGGTGGATGGATGTTTAATGACCCAGACACAGGCTGCTAACTCGATTACGTAGGTGACAGAGGTTAAAGACACCCCTCACCATCCACCGCTGTTTCCGAAACAGCGGGGAGAACGCTTCTGTCAACAGCTGCAAGTGCAGTCAACCATATTACTGAGTCTCAGCATCCTATGCAGCATATTGCTTTTTATAAATTAGCAAGGACAGAGTGGTGGGAGGACCATCCACTACCTAAAAACATGTTTAAGGATTATGCAGACATTTGATTTCAGCTTCTCTGCAGGCCGGCACCAGGAAGTTTTCAGTTAAGGGAAAACAATATGTGGAAAAAATGTCCAATGAGAGGTTCGTGCTATTTGTACCATTTCTATAATTGATGTGCTAATAAAGGTACTATTGAAGGTACTTATAAGCAGTACCTTATATTTCATTGGTAAGTCATGACCTTGTATGCAAACTCTTCCTCTGCAGGGCATGCAGTAATCAAAGTTGTATATATTAGGTATTTCATGTTGGTTTCTCATTTCAGGCCTAGAGACTATCATCATAGTAACAAAGACAGTACCCCCCACCCCCCACCCACCCCTTCAGTTTTTTGAGATTTTCAGGAATTTGCTTATACACAGCTCTCTTAAGGTCCTGCAACAGCATTCCAGCGCTTTTGAAAAAAAATTAAGTCATTCTGCCGTAGATTTGTTGCTGGGCTCAATATTGTGTTTGGCTTCAAGTAGATGGTTTACTCAGACTGCAAGGTCCTTAAATTCTGTGGCTGCAAAAAAGGCCCAAAGCATCACCCATCAACCACTGTGCTTGACAGTTTTTTGAGGTGTTTGTGCTTATATGCTGTTTATTTTCACCAAACATGGCGTTGTGCATTATGGCCAATGAACTCCACTGTGGTCGCGTTCAAAAGACTTTTTGCCAAAGTCTCATGGTTTGGTTAGATGAGACCTGGCTGTGCTGCCACGCTCTTTTTTAGAGAGAACATGGCAGCAAATTCTTTAAAACAAGCCACACTTTCTAATTGTACTATCATGAAATTTGGGTGACACCTAACTCTTGGGTTCCTTTTTTTAATTTTAATTTTTCCTTTCCACAGTTCTACATTCAATACATTTGCCAAATTGCCAGCACCTGGTTGCTTCTTACCCTGTAAATTCTAGGTATACCTAGTTTTTGATAAACAAATGACAGTGTAATACGTCATGTGTTACGGTTCATCCAATCATAAGACCTATCGATCAGATTATTATTGTTACACAACATCTGTTATGTAAAACCTTAACACTTCTTTTTACCTTGACTGTACATATCTTTTACACCATTTATTGTTATGAACAATATCTGATTTATTGTTATTCTCCTATGCTGCTATGCAGTGAGTAATAATAGACTGCAACATCTGCCAGAATTTGGGTATTGGAGACAAAATTATATATGTCTGTTATATGTCTGTCTACAGGGTGGGCCATTTATATGGATACACCGTAATAACATGGGAATGGTTGGTGATATTAAAGTCCTGTTTGTGGCACATTAGTATATGTGAGGGGGCAAACTCCTCAAGATGGGTGGTGACCATGTTGGCCATTTAGAAGTCGGCCATCTTGGATACAACTTTTGTTTTTTTCAATAGGAAGAGGGCCATGTGACACATCAAACTTATTGGTAATGTCACAAGAAAAACAATGGTGTGTTTGGTTTCAACCTAACTTTATTCTTTCATGAGTTATATACAAGTTCCTGACCACTTATAAAATGTGTTCAATGTGCTGCCCATTGTGTTGGATTGTCAATGCAACCCTCTTCTCCCACTCTTCACACACTGATAGCAACACCGCAGGAGAAATGCCAGCACAGGCATCCAGTATCCGTAGTTTCAGGTGCTGCACATCTCGTATCTTCACACCATAGACAATTGCCTTCAGATGACCCCAAAGATAAAAGTCTAAGGGGGTCAGATCGGGAGACCTTGGGGGCCATTCAACTGGCCCACGACGACCAATCCACTTTCCAGGAAACTGTTCATCTAGGAATGCTCGGACCTGGCACCCATAATGTGGTGGTGCACCATCTTGCTAGAAAAACTCAGGGAACGTGTCAGCTTCAGTGCATAAAGAGGGAAACACATCATCATGTAGCAATTTCAAATATCCAGTGGCCTTGAGGTTTCCATTGATGAAGAATGGACCCACTATCGTTGTACCCCATATACCACACCAAACCATCACTTTTGTTGTTCCAACAGTCTTGGAGGGATCCATCCGATGTGGGTTAGTGTCAGGCCAATAGCGGTGGTTTTGTTTGTTAACTTCACCATTCACATAAAAGTTGCCTCATCACTGAACAAAATCTTCTGCATGAACTGAGGGTCCTGTTCCAAGTTTTGTTTTGCCCATTCTGCAAATTCTGTACGCCGATCTGGGTCATCCTCGTTGAGATGCTGCAGTAGCTGGAGTTTGTAAGGGTGCCATTTGTGAGTAGCTAATATCCGCCAAAGGGATGTTCGACTAATGCCACTCTCCAGTGACATGCGGCGAGTGCTATGCTGTGGGTTCTTGCTGAATGAAGCTAGGACAGCCACTGATGTTTCTTCATTAGTGACAGTTTTCTTGTGTCCACATTTTGGCAAATCCAACACTGAACCAGTTTCACGAAACTTAGCAAGCAGTTTGCTAACTGTAGCATGGGAGATGGGTGGTCTCGTAGGGTGTCTTGCATTGAAATCTGCTGCAATGACCCGGTTACTGCGTTCACCAGATATCAACGCAATTTTGATCCGCTCCTCACGTGTTAACCTCTTTGACATGTCAATGGCTGTGAACAAAGAGAAACTTGTAAATAACTCATGAAAGAATAAAGTTACGTTGAAACCAAGCACACCATTGTTTTTCTTGTGACATTACCAATAAGTTTGATGTGTCACATGGCCCTCTGCCTATTGAAAAAACAAAAGTTGTACCCAAGATGGCCGACTTCTAAATGGCCAACATGGTCACCACCCATCTTGAGGAGTTTGCCCCCTCACATATACTAATGTGCCACAAACAGGACTTTAATATCACCAACCATTCCCATTTTATTACGGTGTATCCATATAAATGGCCCACCCTGTATATTAATGAATAGCTAACGATCTAAGACATTTAGGATAAAGTCTGTGTTCACTTCAAAATATTTTTCTGTGGCAAAACTCCATAAATTCTCTTTTCTTTGGAGATTTATGTGCTTTTATGCAAACGTTTGACTACAACAGACACCAGACAAAGCTTGCACTGCATTCAATACAAAATAGTTGTGGTTTATTCTTTTGGGAACAAAAAATGGCAACAACTAAGTGTCACTTCTCATATTCAGCGATATCTACAGGAAAGAAACAACAATGGTTCCTTCTATCAATTACCATTTTTCACCAGGTTAAAATGATAACTTCAAAAATGTATTTCATATGGTTTTACCTTGGTGTGCATGTGTTTCACATTATGTCTATTCTGAACATTAAAACGTGTTCATTTCAATTTCATTTCCCTTCAGTCTTCATGCCTGCAAAGAATTTCTCTGTTGAAAATGCTTTTGTTTAAACACAGCTTCAAAAGCACTGGTGTCTGTACAAATTCCTATGGAAAAAAAATAGAAATAACATTTTTGAGGGAAAAAAAAAAAAATACCTCTCATAAAATAACATCGACACGCCTTATCGGAATCTAATGTAACCATTTCTTAACCTCCCTTTGTTGTCTCCTAGTAGGTTTGTCTGTCTACACCTTGGAAATAATTTTCTCTCAAGGGCTACAAAGAGATCCAGACACAAAACAAATTTCCCCAAGAATGACATCCAGTTGTGCGTTGCTATTTTCTGTATCCTTTTTAAACTGGTTTTCTCCTCTAATTTAAAAAAAAAAAAAGAAGAAGAAAAAAAAAGAAAACGGATGCAGATGAAGCCTGAAGAGTTCTACATGGGAGTTCATGTATTGGTTTTTTTGTCACTTGCTGATAAATCTTCTTAAAGGGTACTTGTTCTTGGTGGTCCAGCTGGGTCTCTAGTCCAAGAAGCTTGCGTCAATGTGTGCTTGCCTACAGTATTTCTACTTTACTGCTGGTAAGGGTTGACAAGGGGGTGACCTGTGAATTTAGTGCAATGTTTTCCCCACTTTCTTTGGGAAAATTTGATGATTTTTGTCCCATATCTGCTGTTGCTGCTTCTTTTTTGTTTTCTTGACTAGCCCTTGGTTGTCTTTCTTGGGGGTCTTCTAGTTTGAAAGGCCCATTTCATCTTTTTTAGTCCCTCACAGGCCCATGTGTCCTTTAGTTTTTGGGCTTCTCTCACAGCTCTACTCCAAACACTAAGAACAGAGCAAAAAAAGAAGCCATGTGATAAAATAGACACTTAAAAGACCTTATCTGCTATAGTCCTTCAAGCCTCCAAGTTTCCAAAACGGTTGGCTCTTGTTGGGTTCATGTGTCCAGTTCTTCCTCCTGAACAGATTCCAAAGTAGGAACTACCAAGGATTTCGGATTTATTCACGGAAAAGAGACCTCACTAAACCAGAGCCGAGGAGAAAGGAGAGGGTGCTGTGGGGTTTTTTCCTTTGTAAACAACAAAACATCGACTTAACAATCCCACTTATCCCTCTCGTCCATCTCTTCCTCCTCCTTCCCTCCATCTTTAGAAGAGACTAAATACAGCAGGTTCTGGATGGGGCAGAAGGGGGAGATTTGGGGAGAGGCTGTAGGTAGTGTAGTAGGTAACAGCGAGGGGGAAAGGTTGTCCCTGTGTGTTTGAGGGCTGGGGGGATCTGTGTGTTTCTGTGAGTGCATGTATGTGTGAAGGTGTGCGTTTGTATGAGTGCGTGTGGACGCCTTCCTGTGGGACTGTTAGGACTGTTTGAGGCGTTTGCGTGGGGGTCCGAGGAAAGGGCACTGAGCAGAAGCCAGGGAGCGATACGCTTCAGCCACCAGGTGCGGATGAGACGCCACCATAGACTTCCAGCCTGCTGTCTCCATCACCTCCGCAGCATGGCTGGAGGATGAGATGAGAAAGGACGAAAAAGAAAAAGATTACAAATCAAGTTTTCCTTAAGTAAACAAATGCAAAACAAATTTACAGACAGGCAATCTGGAAATCCTAAATAATGGAAGATGTTTGGATCTAATTTTCCTGTGAATAGCACAGACTGTGTGAAACCATTACATGGGTGTTATAGTTCTGCTAAGGTCCGCTTGAGTCTGATTGACAGAAATTTCCCTGTCAGACGGTGAGCGTGTGGCTTTGCCAATTTTTAGTGATCCTGCAAACTTTGTGGAAACTTTACACAACAATGCTCCAATTACCTCAATTACTGTGCCTTCAGACTTCAAAAAACGATAACAGGAATGACTGCTGGGCTGTGGTAACTCCAGCTGCCGGTTTACAATAGTGCTCAAAAGATACAAAATCTCTACTTCCAGTTAAAAGTTTATCCTTAAAGTAGGAGCCAGAATCAGGAGTTCAACTAAAGCTTAAGGGAGAGTTGGAAGCTTAAACCGGTGTAATCTCACCTCATGACTGAGATTATAGTGACAATTTATTTATTTTTTTTAATATACTTTTTATTCATTATTACCTGAAACTAGTAAGAGCATAAAGTCACAGGTCAAGCGAAGCGATGGGCATTTTCCCAACAGACTTTTAGACTTTCAGTTTAAGGGACACAGCATGGGCTTCATTTTTCACACCAGGGAGCTACGTCCATGGATTACACTTGAGGTCAGAAGTTTACACCATTATGTTTACAAGGTGTAAACATAAAAGTAATTTTATGATTTTAATCATTTCGTTCTCATCTTTTATGCCTAAAAAACAAGAGCTGGGCGCACAAATTTTAATTTGGGATTTTTCTAATCCACACAGGGTGAAAACTACACATACAGGCTCAAATAGATACATACCCACTAATATTTGGTTAAATGTCCCTTACCAAGTTGTACCTTTTGGTAAACATCAACAAACTTCTGGCATAATTTAGGCTGAATCTTCTTGGCAGAGTTTATTTTAATTGGTTGGTTTCACGGCATAAACCCAGCTCTTAAGCTTAGTTCACAAATTTTCAATAGGGTTGAGGTCAGAGCTTTGGGAACACCATTACATAGGCTTGTGGAAACTTCTGACCACAACTGTACATACACACTATAGCCCTGACTGGCACAGAGTTAGCAGTTTGCCTCCATACACTTCATTCTGTTGTCTCCTATTCAAAAGCAGACTCAGTTTTTCTTTTGTACCACAGACTGAAACGCTTTCATTCTCCCATTTTGCCTGATAAATAAGAATTAAATGGACACATAGTAGCAGTTAACTGGAATCACATGCTAATGCAATTCCTCAATCATACAACATCCTCTCTTCCTTTGTGCTTCTATGGATTTAAAGCGAGTTAGAATCCTTCTGATGGAAATATGTTGTGGGGACAAAGAAGTCCATGTTGAAAAGATAATTACATTATGTTAGCAATTTTTTTTTTTTTTTAAATCATAAAAAAATAATAGTAATATCTGAGCCCACCATCAGCACAGACGTGTGTTAATATCACACTTTCAGTCAACAGAGGAGGTGACAACAGATCTAGTGAGGAGTCAGGTTGCCCCGATCCCTCTGAAAGCCATGGCAGGGTTTAATAATATCAGGCAGACCACTCCATGGGGGCATATGTGAAATTAAAATCACTGACTGGCACAGACACATCAAGAGATGAGGCAAGGGGGACAGAGCGAGTTCAGGTACTACCTGTAATGATGCCAAGATAAAGAAGAACGACAAGAACCAAACTGACATGACAGAGACAGGACGTACAGTGGATGTGGAGGACCTGCGAGTGCGTGAAAAAGGTGTTGGAAACCCTATTGCATGTGACGATGAGCTCTTTTTTCTTCAACTTACTAGTTAATGAAGTCGACAGCCTGCGTTTTGAGCTGGTCGGCACTGTGCAGGTCAGCGAGGATCAGGATCTCAGCAGCGTTTTCCACAGACAGGCTAGTGCACAGCGCGTCCTCACACATGACCTTCAGTCTCTCCAGAGCATACTGTAAGAGAGTGGATACAAGAAGATTGGCATTTTCCTCTTCTCCATCAGTATCTATGTGGTCTCTGCTGTCACAGTTGACCATTTCAGTGTTCAAATACAAAGCTTCATTTAGTCTTGTTGTCAGTGGGGTCTGATCTCTAAAATATATTATGTTTTAAAGAGATAAATAGGAGAGTAGGATATAAACATTTCAGTGCTCGACCTCTGAGGGAAACTGTCTCAAAGCCAGCTCCACATTTGGTGTCATGGAGGAGTGAGATCAGCGTTAAATCATCCAACTGTTCCTTGAAATCCCAAAGTCTTACTGGGAAAAGGTTTACTGGGTACACTTGTATCATGCCATGCATTAATGCAACTCATTATCTTTACCTCAAGGGATTTCTGAAAGCTCGCTCTGCAAAATATACTTAGGACTAATTACAGTCTACAAGCTCTGTAGCTGTATATGGTTTTGTCTGCACTAGATTATCAAGAGGAGAAAGGAGGGAAAAACATGACGTTAGATGAAACACTTCATGTGTAGCTCTTCATTATTCTCCTCCACAGAAAACTGAATAAAAAATAAAAAAAAATGCACTGAGCCCTCAGAAACAGTGCTGAGCTGTGTGGTAGCATCCAAACCTCATTACAGTAACTTCTGCACTGGTCATGTGACGCACACTGTGTAAAAAAGCCCTTTTGTTTTATAGCCACAGTCACTGCAGAAGCAGGTGGGGTGAATCGTTGAATGCAGTTTTTCTGAGGGTCACAACCCCCCGAATGATTTTTTTTTGTCTTAACAGAATTCGATCCAAGCCCTCTGTGGGCTCGACTGAAAAGGTCTCTCATACATGTGCTCCGTGGGCTCAAATTCCTCCATTGTCCACTAATTGCACTGGTTGACAGTTCAATCCCCACATGGCAAGGTGCCCTTGGGAAAGACACTGAACACCAGGTTACTCCCCAATAGCAGGTAAACCTGATTTATTCCAAGCCTTAAAAAACCCAGAAAATGACTCTTTGTGTTTGAGTTTTATCAATTCAGTGATTTGTAATTGTAATTTATCCCATTCATGTTCACAGAAAGCCAAGAGTCGCACTAGTCGCACACCAGCTCTGAGGCACCAGGACGTTGAGGCCACAAACTGTAGAAATCCTGAGTATGTGGCCATGTTACAAACAGGCAACAGGCTTTCCCACATCCACAGAGTGTCGGGTAGCAGCTTCCCACTCTTATATTACCTTATCAGCTGCTGCAAGCAAGTCATCGGCCATTTTGTCCAAGTTTGGAGCCTTGTCTGTGTAAATGAAGCACATCATCTCTTTGAAAACCTCAGGCTCCACATCGTTGATCTCCACACGATTCTGACAAGACACAAGACATGGAGACTGAATGAAGCATCAGTGACATCAGCTTTAACTGCACTTCAACAGCACATTTGTGTCACACCAGAAAAATTTAAATCCAACCTGATTTTATTTATAAAGCACTTTTTAAAAACCAAGAGTTACACAAAGTGCTGTACAAAAGAATGAAAATGCCACAGAACAATAAAACAATAATAAACGGAGGGTAAGAACATACTTTCTCATTTTCTATTCCTCAAATTAAAAGCCAAGGAATAAAAATGAGTTTGAAGATGAGTTTTTAAAAACAGGCAAAGATGTACAGGGAAATAATTCCATAATTTGGGGACGACAGCTGATAAAGCTTGACCCCTGGTTTTCAGACAGGTTTCTGGACTTTCAGCTGGTCCTCAGCGACCTCGAGGAACATATAGTATAGCAGGTCATGTGTAAAAATATATACAGTGGTGCTGAGCCATTAAGAGCTTTTAAAAAGAAATATTAAAATCTTAAAATTAATCTTAAAAATGAACATAGAGCGAGTGGAGGGAGACCAGGACAGGGAAAACGAGCCCATGGTATTTCAAGGGAAGTGTTGCTAAGGCCAACTTTATGGCCATTAAAGTTCTCCAGACACATTGTGTGAAAGGTTGCTCAAAATCTTTTAAAAATAAAGCAGATTTGATCTTATATAAAAGCCTCAAGTGGTAAAAAAAATTTAACGGCATAATTTATTTGCTTAGTTACTTTAAACACAGTCACAGTCCACTGTGCATCTAACATGTAGCTGCTCAAAGGGGCTCGGGTCCAGGAGAAGATCAGCACACTGGGTCAGAAACAATGACCTCATTCTTACTAAAAATTATTTATACTGCTGAAATCAGTAACAGTAATTAAGCAGCTTTAAACGAGCAAAAGAACATTTTATTTATTTATTTGGAGTGCAACTGCATATTCATCGAGTAAGTGTGAGACTGTCTTCTGTGTCAGCCTAATGTGATCAAGATAGCCATTATTTATACCTACATTTGCAGTCACATAATAATACCCATAAATATTTATGGTTAAAATACTGAAAGAGTTCAGTTTGGCTGAATTCAGTATTATCTGTAATTTAATAAATTCATAAAGGGCATTTTATGCCAACCACTCCTGCAATTTCATTTCTTACAGTCACGTGTGCAAAAATGGAGAGAAAAAAAAAGCAATTCTGTGCGTCTGCAGCTTTGTCAGTGAAGGATGAATCCTGACCCCCAAGATCGGCAGGACAATTGCATTTCAGCTGTGCTATCATTCAGTTTCACCAAACGGCTCTGTGCTGCAGCCATTTGACAGCACGCAATCCTTCACTCGTTTTAACCTCGCATCACGGCAGTGAAAATCTGAGCAGTCGGGCCACTGAGGAACAAAACAAATTTATTTCAGAGGATTTTAAAAAAAACTTCGGAACCTTGGGTTTACCTTTTTGCTCTCTTCCATCTCGTGCTCAAACATGGCGCTGAATACTGGGGAACGTGCTAGGAAACAGGAAGAGAACAACTTGCAGTCACTAATTAGTAAAATTTGAATAAATTTCAATCTTATAAACATGAAGAAGAAGTTTGTACCTGCTAGGATGGCTTTATGTGCTTGAAACTCCTGGCCAGCCACACACAGGGAGCAGTCTGTGAAACGCGAGTTCTCCCACAGGCCACCCAGCTCGTCTGCTAGCCGGCAGTCGGGTACCTTCACCATGTTCATAGTGTTCTGACCAGAAATGTTGACCGAGTCCTGCACCACACTCACCTGAGGGGGAGAAATATAATGAAATGCAATGCTCCAAAAATGCAAGGTCAGAGAGAAAAGGCAACATCAAAATGTAGCAACATACCTCACAGAAGAGCGTGAGCTTGTCGTCGGGTAGAAGGCCATTGGCCTCATCTAGGAGGAAATCTCTCCGGATGAACTTTTTAAAACCCCAATCCTTCCCCTGGACAAAACGATACGCCCTCTGGCTTTCTGCAGACAGAGACGACAAAGAGAAGAAACGATGAGGAAAGTCTAAGAAGAAACTATTTTACAAAAGCTTGACGCAGAAATATTAAACTCCAACAAAAACTGAAAATGTGCCTCTTTCACTAAATATTCTGTACTCACCCATGGCTTTGGTCTCCTCTCCCTTGGCGTTGAGGATAGAGAACTTGAACTTGGCACGCACCTCGGCCTTTGGACAGCTGACCAGCAGCAGGTAGAGGGACAAGTAATCTTTGCTCTCCTCATCCAGGCCCTTGGGATTCACCCGCAAACACCTGATGGGGACAGAAGATTCAATAAGAAGGTCGATGTAAAAATGTATTAACCCATTATTAGTGTATGTCATTCCTAACTAGACTATTATGCTGTACAAGGAAAGTGCAGAAGTTGAACACCAGGAAAGCTTAATGATTTATTTGTTTTGGTGTGTAAGGCTCTTTCATTGAAGTTGTACTGGAGGTCATTCATTAAGGCTAAATCAGGCTAAACCTGTGTTATAAATCTAACATGTTACATTTGTACAGATTTTGAGGGATTTTGAAAAGAAAACTGATTAAACTAGGATGCTATATAAGAAAATGTTATCCACGCTTTTTTGGTTTTCCATGAGAATCCACAGCGAGAGATTTCTGGGGTATGGCTCTAACTGAAATGATATTTGAGCAGTTTGCTTGACTGTTTGTAAACAGCTTAAAAGGACTTCCATCAGACAGATTATCACATCTGCGTGTGTCAGTCTGAGCGGGATTATCCAAATGTTTGCAACAAAGCAGCCCTCATTCTGACGCACCATTTCAGCTTGTCATTGGCCCCAGAAGAGAAGGTGGAGCTCTTGATGACCTCCCCCATCTCCTCACGACAGAAGCTGAAGTTATTGATGGTCCACATGTAAGAGAACTTCACCACTTTGATCTGTTAAAAGGAAGAATACATTCAGAAAAGGCTTAGATTCATTAATCCGAGGTTCAATCAGACAGCGAGCCTGAAACAAGAGTCATTTCACCTGAGTGTAGCACCAGCTCTCGGCCACAGGCCCGCTGGACATTTCCGCAGGGGGAGGGGGACTCGGGACTCTTGACATTGCCAGTGTGACAGATGTTTGGGGCAAGAGGGTGAGGAAGAGGAATCTGTCACTTCCACTCGTCAGTGTTCAGCCCAGACTTCCATCTGCATCGGTGCGCGTCACATGGAAGCTGTTTGCCCCCTACAGACAGAGAATGTGATGAATTAGTCTGAATCATATCAATGTTTAAGTTTCACTCGCACACTGTACAGAAAAACATTTTAAATTAGAAGTACTGTGATGCCTCCATCAGCCACTCAAGCTGCAGTTTATATCCAGACTGTAAAGACTAGTGCATGAATTCATGAGTTGTGGATAAAGATGGGAGGTTGCAGGGACCTTGAATTTCTGATCAATCCATCCTTGAGTTTAAGTAAAAGTTTGCAAGTGAGAAAAAAGGTGACCTCGACCTTAGCCTGAACATTTCAGCCAAATTTGAAGTTATCCCCTGGAACAGTTTGAGCCATACAGTGTTCACAGAGACAGGACACTGGCGCTGGATCTTTCATTAATCTAGGTGAGACCGAATATCATTTCATTCGTGTGGCCCCTGCTGCACAATACTGGGGTTTGTTGGCTTGGAGTTAGATGAATTGTCCCTGACCCACTGGAGGACAGCAGGAGATCGATGGCACCATGCCTGTTCTGAGATCAATAACTGCTGCAGCTGCAATTAAGTCTCAAAAATGAACTGTAAATAAACAAGCCGTCTCCTAGGACTGTGCTAGGAGTTTGGACCCACCGGCCACGCTCCCTAATTAACTTAAAGTCACACAGAAACGCCATGCAGATCAGATGTGTACACACACGCGCACACAGAACAGACTTCATTCCTTACACACAAATAAGCCACAACATTAAAACAACTGATAAGTGTTTATATTGATTATCTTGTTATAATCCAAGATTCTCCTGAGAAGTCTTTGTGTCCTGACATTCACACACTCCCAAAGCTGCCCGGGAACAGCTTGAGGAAGTTTGGAAGACAACAAAGAGTCCAAAGCTTAACTCCAAACTCCCCATTTCTCCTAGTAAAAAGGTGGTGTCAACCATAAGGCCCAGGGGCCAGAACCAGCCCGACTGGATGGCTTTGGAAAATGTGACTTTTAACTGTATTTTCATTAACTGAACTGCTTTTTCTGCTGATAGAAATCTCTCCCATGAGCATTCCTGCTACACTAAAGTAATTAAGTAATAGGCAAACAGTTAAACACTGAAAAATGCCCTTTTTTCACAGTCTACTCTAACATTTCTAGAAGTTTTTAGGTTTGTATTTTTTGTTTGGTTTGTTTTACATTTCACTGTGCACAGTAAAAAAAAAATATTAAAAAAAATATTAAATTTAATAAAATTTGTAACCAATAATGTTTTGTTTCATAATTACAGGACAGTCTGGGCAATCAGCTTCTAGAAATGTTTCTGTAATTTTACACATGCATTTCTTACCATTTCAGTTCCTTTCATTTATTACAGCAGCACAGGTTTTAGCATGCACAAAAACTGATACATAATGTGGAAATTGCGCTTTGTCCCCCTTGTCTAAAGATATCACAGGCACTAAATGTGTAGTTAAGATTCTTTATATTGACAGAAAGGGAAGTTTAATTGTTCTGGCCCACCTAAGATCAAAGTGGGCTGTATGTGGCCCCCCATGTAAAATGACTGTGACATCCCTGCATAGAGCCGCTGCCAGACGAGCTGAAACAAGCACAGTTCAGTGAGGGCCTATCCCAAAACCCCAAGATCCACAGAGTCCACACACAGGATACAAATATAACTGACATCGCCTACAAATGTGGAATTCATAAACAGGCAATGTGGTTACTGTGACCTAACTCAATGACTACACTATAACAAGATATGTGTAGCCAAAGACTATTATAATTGACTGCTTCATGTCTCTATTGTAATCCAAACATCAATAAAAACCTACAAGTGAAATATCAATCCACAACTAAATAGAAAAAGAACAAGCACAATATTTTCCCTCTTTAAGGAAAGTTTAATACAACTGTCATGGTTGACCTCTTTTGTGGGTGAATTTTGCCCTTTTAAACATTTAAATATATACCTGTACCATTTTATTTTTTCAATTTAGGGGGAAATTAAGACACACTGGACTTTAAAAAGCTTAGAAATTTGATCTAACATTCTAGTTGTGTTCATGTTATATGGTATATAACACAAAAAAACAGTTCCCTACCTCTAAAAACAGAATTGCATAATAGTTTCAGTTACAATACCTGGTGTGTGCTGGGGGTACACAGAAGTGACATGCCTAAAAAAAAAAAGGCACACATGTACTCTTGCTCTGTTTGTACACTTTAGTAGCGGAAACCAAGTTCTATGCTGGTTTATTTAACACAACACCAATCTCTGTTAATCTGTTTCCATTCCTCCGTTTCTTATTTCTATTTCAACAGTCCTTGAACCGTTCATCCGTCTCTACCGGTCTCTCACATGCACAATCTTTAATGTCTTTACATCTTCATCCATAAATTCAATTTGGGACCAAAACTTGGTGTAACAAATGGGAAGGTTGGGACCGCCAAGCTTTCTGATTCTGATAATTACACCGAATGCAGGTGAGATGTCAACAGTGAAACTTCTTCAAGGCTCAAGGAATTAAATACTGGATTCAGAACTAACCTCAGTATTTGATTTGCAGTGGACATTCATGTCTATCCATGTTTTCTTAGCAACCTTGGTTAAAATCAGCTGAGCCGATTACTACAGAAGCATACTTAAAGCTTCGTAATATGTAACTCCTCATTAACATAATTATCCAATCAGTCAATCACATAACAGCAACTCAATGTATTTAGGCATGCAGACAGTCAAGACAACTGGCTGAAATTCAAACTGAGCATCACAATGGGGAAAAAGGTCAAATAAGTGACCATGGTTGTTGGTGCCAGACTGGCGGGTCTGAGTATTTCAGAAACTGCTGATCTATTGGGAATTTCCCACACCACCATCTCTGGAGTTTACAGAGAATGGTCTGAAAGAAAAAATCCAGTGAGCGGCAGTTCTCTGGGTGAAAATGACTTGTTGATGTCACAGGTCAGAATGCCCAAACTGCTTCAATCTGACAGGAAGGCAACAGTAACTCAAAAAACCACTTGTTACAACCAGTGTAAGCAGAAGAGCATCAAAGAATGCACAACACATTAAAACCCCAGAGAAGACTGGGGTCTTCATCCTGCCTTGTATCAAGAGTTCAGACTGACCGTGGTGTGATGATGTGGGGGATATTTTCTTCACACACCCAGTGCTGACCCACAGCCTACCCGAGTGTTGTTGCTGTTCATGTCTAGCCCTTCATGACTGCAGCGTACCATCTCCTGATGGGTTCTTCCAGCAGGATAAATCACCATGTCACACAGCTGAAAACATTTCAAACTGGTTTCTTCAGCATGACAATGAATTCACTGTCATCAAATGGCCTCTGCAGTCAACAGATTTCAATCCAATAGCACATCTCTGGAATGTGGTGCAACTTAAGATTCATATCATGGATGTGCAGCTAACAAATCTGCAGCAACTGTGTGATGCTATCATGTTGCATCCCAGTCCTGGTTTAAATACAGGTATTTAACCTTTATTTGTGTTACTAAAGTTATACACAGCTTCAATTACAATACTGAGTCTATCTATTACAAAACAATTAATATTAGAAGCAGAGTCCAGCAGCTAGACTTTGTAAAAAATCAAATTAATGAAGAAACAATGAAACCACCTCATATGTTTTTGACAGTGGCAATTGGCAAGATGGAGACAGAGAAGAAAGTATAGGGAAAGAAAATTAAACTTAAAGTGATAGAGAGGCCAAATGGAAAAAAACAGGCAGCAAATGAAAGATGGAACACCATCTGTGGAACTATTCACCAAGATAAATTGCCATGAAAACAGGTTGGATGGCGACAAAAGAAAATCAAACTGAGGTGTGAGAGAGCAATCAAATATAGATTTGTGGACTGAGGTGAAGATGCACACTGTATTGAAACTTCTGCACATTTCAAGAGCTGCAGCACCTCTTAATCAAGACACACAGATTTAGGGTAGTGCACTCATAGCGAAACAGCTGAACTCATCATCAGCCTAATTTTCTTTAAAAACAATTATTGCTCAACCCAAAAACTGACATTCCCCATTTCTTCAGTCTACAGCGAGTCTATAAAGCTATACGTGCATGTAATTAATTATTTTATTGGCCAACGTGGCAAAAGAGTTACTGCTAATTGAAACAGGACATTATCTGCTGCTGTTCCTTTGCATTAAAGCCACACACCAGGTGAAACAGGGAGTGCCTTTTACTGTCAGGAAGGCTATGGAAGCACACTATATGACAGTATTTACTGCAGGAATTGTTCATCCAACACACCTAACAGCTAAGACATTTTTATAGATTTGTCACTGACAAGTAATAGAAGGAGAACCAGTGGCAGTACACTGCAACCCTATTTCAAAAAGGTTTGTTAGTTTGTTGCTCAAAGCCACCATAACATTTTAAACATGTCAAAAACGTATGAGTTTGGTTTGATTTGTTCTTTTTTAATGTGAAATTCTGATTTAGGGTTTAAATTATTTACATCCACACGTGTGGGAACAGGGTGGTAAATGAGCTAAACTAACTTTACTGATGGGTGCCAGAAAAGAGGAAAGGTAACCTCCCTGTGTCCCTGATATTGTTTGGAAAATTAAAATCAAAACACACTACATGAACTACAATTATAACTGACTCTTTGTCTAGTACACTGTCACGTGCAGCAGCTGGTTTGTTGTATTTGAGATGAAGCTGTTTTATTAGGACTTGGTGGCAGTCTTAAAAAGCTCTTGATACAAATTTGCATTAGTCTCTTCGGTCTTTGTCAAATATTTTTTGTGGCGTGTTCTCGTCTCTGAATGGAGGGCCTATGACCAGAGGGTGACACGTGCTGTGCAGATTGTAAAGTCCTTTCTGACAAATTTGTGATGTGTGATATTGCACCATATAAATGGAAATGATTCAGTAACTTTAAAATGTCATTCGCAGAGGTCAAAGGGTTTGTGATAAAGTCACACATCTTAACTTACACCAGATAATCTAAACACTTATCACCAGTTAGGGGGAAGTACTAAAACTCCACTGAGCCTGTGCAATTAATGTTTGAAGAGAAATGCTGCAACTGCTAACCTGGCTAATGTATTCCCTAATGACCATGTTAACGTTTTTGACATATTTTTAAAAAGTACAGCAGAGCTTTTAGATATAAGGGCAGGGACAAAAACAACGCCTACTGGAGGAATGTAGTTTCCTTTAGCTTGCTGTAGCTTATCGTTCACATCTCTTTGGCTCAAGCATGCTGTTGTGCTTGACTGCAGCTTAGAGCCCACACATGGAGTTATCTTAACCATTTGCCTTCTGGTTGTTTAGTTATGGGTTCATAATTTCAAAGTGTTCATAAATTTCATGTAAACTGTCAGAAAGGTTCTATGTTATGACGATCCACCCATCTTTCTTAACTGTTTATCCAACTCAGGTAGCCTCTCTCAGCTGTTACTGGGCAAGAGGCAAGGTGCACCCTGGACAGATTTCAAGCCTATCACAGGGTCCACTCATAGAAAAAGACTACCAGTCACACTCACGTTTACACCTGGTTTTAGAATAAACTGAAAGACCTACATGTATGTCTTTGGACTGTGAAGGAAGGCCGTTGTACCTGGGTAAAACCCATACACATAAAGTGGAACACCCAAAATCCACACAGACAGGCTACAGCTAGCAAGCAGGTTATAACCAGGAGCTCTTTTGTCGTGAGGAGATAGTGCTAACCACTCCACCACCATATTGTCCATTTATAATGGTAACATAAGGGGCATAAGCAAATTAAAAAGTATTATTAATCTGCTTAGGTCTTTTTTGAAAAAACAAAGGTAAGCAGAAAAAGAACAGTATTGTGTAAGACATAGCAACTATACTGATATTGGCAATACACAGTCCAATCATTTTAGCAAAAGCTAGGGCAAGGCTCTTACAATAATAACACCTGGAATCAAAACACAGCAGATTGCAAAAGTACATTCAAAGCCTGAGAGGTGTTACAGGAAATAAAACTCCATTAACCTGTCAATTGTCAACCCTTTTCAATTTTCAACAACAAAAAAGGCCAAACTTCACAGAACTGCTGACGTCATCCAACGTGACAGCTTTGGCTACAAAAACCCACCAAGTAACTACACAAAAAAAAATAAAAAAAAAAAAAAAAAATAATAGGAAAACATAGGAAAACAGAAATCTTGGGAAAGGGTGACACAGACTATAAAGTGGACCTGAGTTCAACACAAAACTGCACGATTACTTTGCGAACACAAAAACTGATCCTGGTAAATATTGGGAGGACAGCTGAGACTGCGGTAAATTTGCTCAGCTCAGCGGCACTTATAGACGGCACAATGAATGACTCTAGTCTGCAGAAGCCTGTCAGAAGAGGAACCAAAGCACAGTGCCAAAAATCACAAGTGGGGTGGGGGGCAAAAACTAAGACAAAAAGTATGTTGTCAAACTTGAATCCAAAAGAACACCTTCAGGATATTTTAGAGACAAAGGAAGAGCAACGCAACGATTCAAGCAAAAACAAGCTCTCCGTATATCTGTGCAGCACTATGCAAATAAGGACTGAGTCCATCACCAAAAAATAAAGGTGGATACGCGATAAAAATAAATAAATAAAGGATTAAATTCATGGTAAGGAAAGTGTAACTGCTGATGCATTTTCAATGGTAAATAAAAACTATTAGTAATATTTTAGGAAATATTTTTCCTATTCAAGTTAGACCAAACGCAGTTAATGCAAGATGTGATAAACTCTGACATTTAAATGATCCTGCTGTATACTGGACATTTTTATTTGTAGGTGATAAAAATAATAAATAAAAACCTGTAGAGATGTGGAATACACACTGTGGCAGTTATAAACGCAATGCGTTTCCTGACATTTTACTCACTTGACTTTAAAAAAAAAAAAAAAAAAAAAAAAAGGAGAAATCAATCTCTGCTCTAAATTAAAGACTGGAGGTATGGAGGCATTTCAGACAGCAATTTCCAACGGGGGATGAAAAAAAAAATTGCAAGCCTTGTTGAAGTGTCAGTGAACACAATGTCTGTTTCCAAAGCTTTGGTCTTTGAGGACTGCAGTAAGCCACAGAAAAACCTTAAAACTATAATTGGTACAGGGACCGGGGATCGATTGCAGGGCGCGTGTTCGGCCTCTGTGGGAGCAATTTCATATTCTGCCCTCGGTCACGGTGCTCCTCCTTTCCTAAAAACTCAATCTCGGAGAGGTATGAACTATTGATTTTGCTACAGCGATCAGCTTGCCTCGTTCTCATCTTCAACTATGCGCAGACCCGCAATTACACTGAAGGGGATTTGACAGGGCGAAAAAGCATTAGCAGCCGGGCTTCGGCTCCTGTCTGTACTTCCCGAGCAAAACCCCGCTCGCTTCACCACATACGTGAGGTTAAAGGCAGGACAGGCCTCAATGCATAGCTAATATCGCCGGTCACCTGGTTCATATTGTTACCAACAGATACACTTGCTGTCTTGACCTCCAAAACACACATGGGAGTATCAGAGTAGTATTACTGTTTTCAATTTGCTTAATTTTGTATCAAACATTGGTTTAGTTTTTTTTTGGGGGGGGGGGGGGGGGGGTTGAAGCTCCAGAACTAAATGATCCTTTGGAAACATTTATCTATCCACCACAGAGATCGTACTCAACTGAAATGAAAGAAGGTGACATAGACCTGCATTTAGGGTCAGTGTGCTCATTATAATACATAATCCGCTATATCTTAATGAGCTAATAAACCCAGAGTGCATCCCTTTAGCACAAATCCTGCAAGACATGTCAACCATGTCTATTATGTAAGAAGGGAAAATTAAGTAGCACAGATGCCATTCATTAACACAAAACAGTCAGCGGTCTGACTGAGTGGTCTGACTTTTTTAAATGAAAATCGTCCAAATATTAATTAAAATATTCTTTTGATTGTAGTAATTTAAACCTATCACTGAGCCCTATCTAGGGATGAAGCCAACGCTTGGGTCTCAGAAATCACAATCATATGCATTAAGTTGAAAACCTATTTGAGATTTCAGCTGCAGCAGTCACTCTGCAACATCTATGCGTTTTTAACAAAATAGCAATGAAAGCTCACAGGCAGTGGATTTTTCTTAGTGGGTCATCCCACTAAAGGTGAACTCAGCTCAACTGAGTTAAGTATATAAGGGGGGGGGGCAGATGAGCTCAGGGAAAAAACATATTAAAGGCCACTTCAAGTCTGCTGCACAGCAGGTTTTTGATTTGGCAAAAGAAATGCATTGCTGGAATAAGTGCAACTGCTGCAAGACAGCCCTGCACTGCAAGTAATACTCAACATCACCAAAAAAATACAGCTGCAAGTCTATCTTCTGATAAATTATTTGATTGGTGGGGGGAAAGGCTTTTTAAAAACAATGTTTCTCAAGATTAAAGACCATAGAGCTACCTAACAAAGCCACAGTTTAATAAAGCAAGAAAAACAAACAAACCTCAATTTACCTGCCAGAAATACATGTAAGCTGCATCAGAGATGTAGATGTCCTCCTTTAGATTTGAGATAAGCACATAAATAAAATGACTGGTTTAAGACTTTGTTTGTTTACACTGACCTGATTCACTCATTACTCTGTGCCTAAACCGAGAAGGCAATCAGTTTCACAATGAACTTTGACTCACAATTTCCACCCATACAATAATCCCTGACAGCTGGTCACCTCACCACTTTGTGAGCAGCATGGTTTATACACTTTATAGGAATACAAGTCATAACCGCATGAGCACTTCCACGGATAAACCTCCCGAGTTAAAACAGCCTGCAGTGAATGAGCAGTGAGTGAATGACTCCAATAAAAAAGTATGATGGAGGCCCAGCATATAAACCCTCTTGTTCCTGACATCAATTGTGAATTGCAAATCTAATTTAATGCAACACCACAAAGTTTAAACGTGGTATTTTTCTGAGTATTTCTGTGAAGTTGAAGAGCCTGTACTTTAATTTTTAGTAGTTCATGTCGGGAAGTTAAACTCACTTAATGTAGGCGGTGACAGTAGCAGGTAGTTAACCTGCTAACAATGTACAATAATCGACACTGGTATCTCATTTTGAAATGGCACCCCATTTTAAATACGAGTGCAGACCATTGTGGTCATAAAAAAGAAACGTGACAGTCTCTGGCATAGCTATTAATACATAAATCCTGCCGGTAATCCAGACAATGCACCAATAGCACCACAGCTAAGTGGGGCGAGCTACTTGGCTAGTTAGCCCTTTGCCTGTAGCAGCTAACCTAAGCCAAACAAAAAGGTCGGGGAAATAACTGCGCAAACTGCAACTAAAAATGCTACACGACTACCTTTGTCGTGTTTCTTTAAGTCCTTAATCCCTGTCTCACAGCTTTCTTATTATTTTCCGCTAGACTCACCTTAATGTTGGATTTAATTACAACGCTAGTTGGCCGGAGTCTTGTGTTGTTGTTAGCTAGCTGGCTGTTGAACTGGACCGCTATAGCTGTGTGTCACAAATAGCACACCCTGCTGTCTGGGAGTAATTTCACAAACCACTGCTATATCCATCTATAAATGTGGTCTGAAGTTCATAAACACTTATCATCATGTCATGGTGATTTTGAGCTTTGCATTATTTCTTTGAACTATTCTTTCTATGGTGTAATGACTGTACAACAACAAAAGCATTCCATGTTTCCATGTTTAATTTCATTTTCAAATTCAAATTTTATTTGAATTAACACACACAACCATACACAGTACAACATGTTGTGAAATGCTTATTGCTGTGCAATGCCCGACCATTAAATGACAGTAACAACTGACAGTAAGATTTACAGATTTACAGATTACTACAAAATGTACAGATTTTAACTTAGAAATTTACAGTAAAAATGTGCAAATAACAGTTTATGAAATAAATTATGAATAAAAAAGAAAGAAGAAATTATTAATTATAAGAAGTGTGCAAAAAACCAGAGTGCGTGTGGTGATGTGATGTGTGTGGCAGAGTCCAGTCCTACACGTGGTTCAGGGCCCGAATAGCCTGGGGGAAGAAGCTCCTCCTCATTCTCTCTGTTTTGGCCTTAAGGGAGCGGAAGCGCTTCCCAGACCTCAACAGTGAGAAGAGTCCATTGTTGTGGTGGGAGAGGTCCATCATAATCTTCCCGGCTTTAGTCTTTCACCGCTTGGTGTGAATGGACAGCAGGTCAGGAAGTTCTGATCGAATGATGCGTTCGGCCGAGTGCACCACTCTTTGCAGATCTTGTCTGTCCTGCTTGGTGCTGTTCCCAAACCAGGTGCAGATGTTTCCCGTCAGGAAGCTCTCGATGGTGCAGGAGTAGAAGTTCTTAAGCACTCTCAGTGGCAGACGGAAGTCTCTAAGTCTTTTGAGTTTTCTCTAATCGACACAGGGTCAACATTGTACATACAGGCTCAAATATAAACATACACTCACTTAAATCTTTTATGTGTTGCTTAAGGTTTTACAGTGTCCAACACTCAGAGCAATAGGAAAGTCCAAGTAGCTCACTGAAGATTTAAGAATATGAATTGTAGATTTACACAAGCTAGCAAGGTATTTTGAAGCCATTTCTAAACAACGGCACGATCCAAGATAATCAGTTCAAACTCTATTTAAGTACAACTTATTTTGATGTATCACTTTGCCAAGGTCTAGAAGAAGAGCCTTGGATACGAGAGGAAATTGTTTAGGATGTTCAGGAACAACCCAGGAACCATGGCTCTGGCCAAAAATGCACATCTATTCCAAATCTAACACCTTCAAGCTCAATTTAGAAATAGATTTGCTATATGGATCAGCCAAATCCATTCTAGGGAAAAGTATTATGGTCAAATGAGAAAAAGATGAGCTATTTGGCCACAACAACAGAGGGATGTTTTGAAAAGTAAAGGTTAGGCTTTCAAACCTAAGAACACTGCGCCAGCTGTCAAGCATGGTGGTGGTAGCATCATGCTCTGGGACTGCTGCCAGTGCTGCTGGTACATTGCACACCTTAAATCAACAGTTAGATGTTTGAAACATAGACACAGCTGAGTGTTTCAATAGGGCAATGATCCCAAACACATATTACATTGGTTTTGGAATCGATAAAGCAGGCTAACATTAAGCTTCTAGAATGGCTGTCCCAAAACTCCAATGTCAACCCTATTCAGAATTTAATCAATTCTGCCAAAAGGAGTGGTTAAATATCAAGCTAGAAGTATGGCACAGACATCTGTGACTCAGGCATCTCAACCATAACCAAAGGGTTATGGTCAAGACACAACTTGCTAAGGGGGCATCTAACCAAATATTAGTGGGGGAGTATGTATATTTCCAGTGGTCAGCAATGTGTTGCTAGAAAGACGGATAACCATGGGAAATTTTGAATCACCAGTTAAGATAACTCCACTAACTGCATGTCTTTGGACTGTGGGAGGAAGCAAGAACATGCAGACTCCACACAGAAAACCCCCCGACCAGATGATGGATTCAAACCCAGGACCTTCTTGCTGTGAAGCAACAGTGCTAAACCCCACACAAACATGCTGCCCACTTGTGTCCACTTAGTCTTTAAACACATATGCTTTACAATCATTCCACCCTGGAAAAACAACAGTTTAAAAAACCCATTAAAAGCCCCAAATCACCATGACATTCACATGTATATAAATGTATGTAACGTATGTATCCAAACAAACATAATTGAGCCCATTTTAAAGAGAATAGTAAACAGCCCTGTAATCTCAAGCAGAGATAACCAGACATCAGCTGTTTAATGTAAAAATGAATTAAGCAGCATCTCGGTTATTAGCGCCTGTTTGAGTGTGTATATAACAAAAGCTTAAGCTTTTATGGAAAACATTATTAGCAGCAGAGGAAGTCTACCACTACAGCATGTTTCTTGCTTATTATGTCCTCCTTTTTAACCAGTCATTTGTGATGAGATATATTGATTGCCTCATTTAGTGAGCAAGGCTGAATCACTGTGGACCAGGCAGTGCTGTCCTCACATTCTCTTCATTTTTCAAGTATGCTCATACAAACACAATTTTTAGACCATCTAGTCTTTCTGATCCTTCTAAAAGCAGTATATATCTGCACAGCTTTCTTATTAAGCAGCACAAAGCACAGCATGATGGGCTGAAATCCTAATTTATCAAAGAAAAACAAATAATTCAAATGCCCCTCACGATCCACAAATATAAGATATTTTGTCTGAGTTGAGATTAAATGCATTTCCTTAATAATACATGTGTGAAGCACAGATATATGAAACTTTATTTCAGCTTTCTTTATTATTACAAGTTTAGAAACTGCTTGTTTCATATTGTAGAGAATACAGTTGGCATGCATATTTGCACCCACGAAAACATACCTAACAGCAACAAAGTACAGTTGTCCACAGACTCGCAGTAAAATAAAGATAAGAGACATGTATATAATTTACACATTTACAGATGCTTTTATGCTCCAATCAATAAAGGCATTGTTTGAACGCAGTGTAGAGAAAAACAAGTAGCAGTCCAGGAGATGAAAGATTCACCTCCGCTTAGCAGGGATAACAACATTTCCACTGGTTGCGATGGGGATTAGAAGCCTTCGCTGGTCCATGCGAAGATACTTTTCAATAAGCACTTCCACTGGCACCTTGTCATTCACATAACCCTGCCTGCAAGTTACAAACACATACTGGTTAAGTTCCATGTTAGAAAATTAATGTAAAATGTCAAAAAAAATAGATCATGAATGAGGTGTGCTACCTATAGGAGGGATTCAAGATATTCTACAGGCTTATGCTCTTATTACAGTCAGATATTGCCTTTAACCTACACAGAGCTCAACATTGCCATCTAGAGGTCAGAATAATCCAAGCGTTGCAGAGTGGGGTTTTTTTTTTTTCCCCCCCTATGTTAATACTGTAGTGTCAGTGTCTTACCTTACAGGTGGGCACTTCTGGCTTAAAAGAATTCTTCTTTTTAAATACATATTATTTGGGGGCCTTTTGGCTTTATTAGATAGTGGAGAGTGAACAGGGAAGACAGGCCTACACTCAACATGGGTTTCTTGATTCGTTTTGTTTTTTGGTTCATTTTATTCATTTATTTATAACACAGCAGAAAAACTAAACAGCTAGCTAGTTGGACATGTACACTGAGCTGTGCAGAACAAGGTATTTAAATAAATCTGCACATGTTTGCTCCATAAAGTTATATAGCAGTGTTGTATTGAGCCTCCTCAAACCCTCCTATGAACATGTAATGCAGTTTTGTGTATAAAGTAGTTCGCTACATTTTTAAGTGGTATTTAAGTTTTGCTTTTTCCTCCTTAATTAAACAAAGGGGCTTTATGACATTAAAAACATTGACTGCAAAAAGTCTTGAATTCTGCCCTCATACCTTTTGAGCAGAAGTTCAACGTCCTCGACCTCTATGGTTTTTCTCTTTGCATGGACAGCATATGTCTCCAGGTCCTCAGCTAGCCGGTCAAAGAATTTATCCATTCTGTTAAAACGACAACAAATCTGTTATATTAAAGCGACACACAGTTCTAACAAAGACAAAGAGACACTGCATGTGATCAATGGCGAAACAAGTATGTTACTTACATTTCATTTAGGACAGGGTGGACGTCTGCAGAGACTTTTGTTTTGGCAAAGTGCTTAAAGACGCCCATAAGGTAACTCTTAGGAAGAACTGTTTCCTTTTTAGAGATCTTCGTCTTCCTCACTCTCCTCTGCTTAGGTTTAGCTGCAGGTAAAGGTTCTCTTGTACCGCTGGTACTGGTAGAGACAAGAAGAGAGTGTCAGTGACAGGCACTGGCAAATAAAAACTGCATTCTGTACCTGTGCTACAACAGCAGTTTTTCTATTTAAAGCAGAGAGGCTTTTAGGGAGTTAAAAGACCACTGTGTCAGCTGAAAGGTACATATCCCCGGCTGAGTAGGTACTTCTTTCTCCCTAAAAACAGTCCTGACTGAAACCCACAGGACACACAAACACGCACGCACGCACACACACACACACTTAAGTGTAGTAGGACATGCAGCTTACCTGGCCTGATTGTTCTTTAGAATAGAAGGTGATGCTGAAGGATCAGGACGATTAAAGTTAATTTTCTCTCTGACAAACGCTGGAGTCTTGCAGGGGAAGTCTGAAGCTATCAGAAAACAGATTTCTTAGTAATTCTGAATGCTTAAATAGATATTTTACCAGCGCAAACTAACCTTCATCCTCTTCATCATCTTCTTCTTCTTCTTCCAATTCTTCTTCTGGTTCAGCAGGGTCCTCAGCTGGAGCTTCATCAGGCACAGTTTCACTCCTACCATCTTCAATGTCATATGTTCCCTCTGGCAGAGGAAATGAGTTCTCTTTGTCAGCCTCAGCCTCATTCGTTGTCCCAGTGGCCTCTGCCTGTCCTTGGGTTGAGGATTCGGCCACATCAGGGTCTCTGGTGTGAGTCTGACCACTCTCATGGCTTCCCATTTCAAAGCTGGTGTGCAAATCAAGAGTGCCATGCCCTTTGAATTTGGCATCAGGCCATCCTACAAACAAAACCACAAACAATAATTAATCTCAGCCATACAGATTTTTAAATGCTAATTGATTGATTGATATTTTTTTTTTTAACCTGCAAACGTAGCATTAGGGAAATCCTCTGCTGCCCCTGTAACTGGCACAGTGAGACCGCCCTCAGAGCGATAAGCCCTCCGGTTGATGTGTTCTGAGTCATGTTTCAGCTGAGATGATGCCTCCTCTTCCTTTTCATCGCTGAAGATCTCAAAGTCATTTTCGTTCTCAGACTTGGTCACGTGCTCATTTCTCTCAGACTGACCACTAACATCCTCTTCAGGCAGGGCTTCTACAACTTCATCAGTGTGATATTCAGTGCCACCGTCCTCTTCAACCTTTTCGGTTTGAGAGTCTGGTACAACGTCCTCTTCCTCAGACTGAGTAGATGCTTCAACTTCAGACTGGGAACCAGTTTGAGATTCCTCTACGCCTCTCTTGTCTTCTTCCTCTTCTTCTTCTTCAGTCTGATCCTCAGCCACATTCTCGTCTTCAGACTGAGAACCTGCGTCATCACCCTTTTCAAACTGCGAGTCGGCTGTACCTCCATCAATGTTAGAGTCAACTACACCTTCCTCATCTTCCTCCTCCTCCTCTTCAGTTTTAGAATCTGCTTCAGCTTCCTCTTCAGCCTGTGACCCTGCTTCAACACCCTGTTCAAGATCGGAATTGAGGGCAACTTCTGCTCCGTCCTCACCTTCTTCAAACTGAGCTGCATCATCGCTTACACCCATCTGAGATTTAACTACATCTTCGTCTCCGTCAGATTTTGCCACGACATCTTCAGGTTTATTGTAAACTGTTCTCCTTGCTTCCTTCTTTTCAGATTCATCTTCAGTTGGAAACACATACACAAGTTGGTCAGTTTCCAGCTTGCTCTGCTCCACTTCCATCTGCTCCTCCAACTCCATCTCCCTCATGTCTTTCTGCAGCTGAGACCCCATGACTGTAGGTTTGTCCTGAGTAGCAATGATAGAAAAGTTGGAGGTCATGGCATCAGCCTGGGCGTAGAGAGCCGTGTTACAGTTCACGATATCGGCTGTGATATCTGGTTCGCTGAGTTTGCTTAGACCTAAGGTGAAGCCCTCAGAGTGAGTAGATTCACCGAGCCCCTGCTCCACAGGTCCAAAGCTGCTCATACCTGGATGACAGGAAGGAGGAAAATGTAAGGTGGAGGTAAAGAGCAGCTGCAAATAACCTACAATTCTTTTCATGCTGTACTTCTGTTCTCACGTCACTGGGCTGAAGTGTTAAATGTATACGCAGTTGTAGCTTTGCAGTGAACCTCTGCAGAATTTAACTAAAACTTTCACCAGCAGGGGGCAGCACCTTACTTGTAGGTGGGTTGAATAGTTGGACGTGTGCTGGCAGCTTAACCAAAGGTTACATGGCCTTGTTACACCATCTTGTGATAAAAATTGGTATTAAACAAAATTACAATCCAATCTAGTTCCACTTTTTTTAAACCTCCATTCAGCACAATTCTTTTTGAGACATAGTCACAGCAGCTTTGTCTTTACAGTCTGGTAAAAGCTTTACTTACTGAAACATTTTCACATGCACTCATCTACAAAATGTATGAGAGGTGAAGAAGACAGTGGAGATATGCGTCAGGGGTGATTTGTGACAGAAGACCAAAATGTCTGAATAAAGGAGCAGAGGCCAAGCTGGAGCTGACAAGGAAGGACAGGATTAGAAATAAGTATAATGAGTATAACAGCTCAGGTTTAGTCAAAGTCTGGACTCAAAGTTAGAGAGGCAAAGCTGAGAGGTTTTGGACATGTGCAAAGGAGGGATGGTGACTTATATTCAACAAAAGATGTTAAAGAAGAAGCTGCCAGGCAGGAGGAAAAGAAGAAGACCACGGAGTAGATTCATGGATGCAGTGCAGGAGAGGATGTTAGGGATAAAGATGGTTGCAAATCACTGACAAATTCACTGTGGTGACCCCTAAAGTGAGCAGCCGAAAGAAGGTGATATTTAAAGTGACTCAATAGCAGGTCAAAATCCAGCGACAGTTCTCAAGGTGAAAAAGCCTGATAGTGAGGTTATTTAGCAATGAATCAATTATCAAATTAGCCAGTCGGTAACAACAGTATTTGAAATTATATTATACGTTTCTGTTTGATTTTCTGTGTTTTATACCATATGGTTGTATGGTTGCCTCAGAAAGAAATCTTTGAAAAAATTGTGGCCCATTAAAAGAATGTAATAAAGTATTTTGATCGCAGTGTTCACCTCCCATCTGTCGTTTATCTACAGCAGCACCAAATTCTTCCTCTGAGATTTTCCGACGATTTGAAACTCTTCTCTGCAGACCTCTTTTCTCAGTCTTAGCGTCAACAAATGGGGTTTTTAAATTCAAGGAAGGGGAGCTGAAAAACAGATTGGACAAAAAATAAAAAACATGGTGTGCATTCACACGCTAATCATTAATTCTAAATCTAATTAATATTTTGCATTCTTTCTACACTTTACCTCAACACAGACAGTGATGCAGTGTCATCTATTGATTGTTCAGTTTCCTCTTCAGCTTCTGGAAGCACAAACATCCAGCATACACAGTAAGTGTTCACATTGCTGCAGAAGCACACTTAAAAAAAAAAAAAAACCCCACAACCTCATTTTCATTTGCTGTACCTCCTTAATACTCGTTTCAACCTTACCATCTCCATCTTTAAGTCGTTTTTCAAAAGCCGTCGTGTTAAAACTTCTGCGCGGTCTCTTTCGGCTCAGTCCCTTTGCAGTGCTGGCTGCTTGGCCAATCGTTACATCAGGCAGGTCCAGCCCTGACAGCTCCATACTGAAAGTCAATTTAGCCCAAAAGTTTATTTCCCTTCACAACCAGAAATAGTTCAGTTCCTTGAAAATACTGCTGTATTTACTTCCAAAAATGCCATGGATCACCCTGTAACGCACAGCTCACCTAGAATGCGTTTTGGAGATGGTCGAATTGGCTGAAGGTGGCTCCGGCTCTTCAGATGTTTCTTTCTCATGAACCACAGGGGATTTCACCGGCTCTGAAAACCAAAACATATAAGCAAAAGCAAACCCAACCGAAACCAACCAAAAATAAAAAGAAGGCTAGTTCACGCACCTGTCCGCAGGATGTTCATGAGTATGTGTCTGGGAGTGTCTCCGTCATTAATCAGTACTGAAGATGTGGCAGGCATGTTTACCTTTTTGAACACAACTGAGGCAGTCCTCCTTTTAGTGGCGGGGAGGGATTTTCTGGTTATGCTCTAGAAAAAAGGGGCAAAGTGAATAAGTTTAACATGCCCAAGAAGAACAACTGCCCTGCTCACCTCTTTCCTTACCTCATGGAGCTTATGTCTCATGCTGCGCCTGAGGATCTCCTGCGGGGTTTGGGGACCCGCATCTTTCTTGCTGAGCCTGCTACTGCGCCGGGTCTCGCTGATACTCAGCTCCTGGGAATTACTGGAGACAAGTCAGCTTACGATTAGTTAATACTGGATACAAAGTCACTGAGACTAACGTGCAACAACCACAAGAGTTTGCCAATACGTTAGCAATATCTTAGCTAACATTAATGCTGAAAATGCCAGTGAATACGACTTTCGTGGTTCTCTCCCAGAAAATGAACCGTACCTGCGTGTGACAGGGGTCCTGGGTGGCTCGGTGGTGAGAATATGTTTCAGCAGGACCCGAGCGGACAAGTCCTCCGTGGGATCCATTTAGCTACCGAAGAGCAAAGTTAGCTGAACTAAGCTAGCAGACGATTGCGGGCAATTAAACGTCAAAAATGTTAAACAAATGACTTTTTCCACAACAACGCTGTCCAAACGAGCGGTGCTCATCTGAAGTTAGTGTCGTTTATCTCAGCTTTCACCCGAACGTCATTTATCTTCCGATACTTGCCTTGTGTTGTTTGTTTCAACGGACTCACTTCTCATATGGTCCCGCGTTATTTTTAAGTGAAATCTCGCGAGAAAAGAGATTCGACTTAAACCTCGCGATAACACCATTGACCAAACGCAACACAATTCAGATGTATTACATGGCAATAATTTATCAATTATTTTATCAAATTAAATAAGTAATTTAATTAAAAATGAAACTTTCATATTATTTTCGGAAAAACCAATAATATAAATAAATAATTTACAAAATCAGAGGTATGGATTTTTTTCAATACTGAAATTTTATTTTATCATATTTTATTTCACTTTAGTTTAGTTTAGTTTAGTTTAGTTTTCATCCATACTTCAAGATTGTGGGTCATTACCCATGATTATTATCCTAATGCAAACCTTTGTGAAAATATCTCAAAACATAGAAAATAACTTCAGAAATTTGAGCTAATGACCCAATATTTTGAGATAATAACCTACGGCAAAAAAATCTATACAGATATGATACACACTCATAATCAGTCAACATGAAATTCAGAATGCATAACCATAATATTTGAGATTAGAAGATAATACAATAACAAGACCAAAGAAGAGGGAGTAAAGAGTGTTTCTTCTGCATTATGGTCCAGATATATTAGAAGTCATACATTTATTTTTTTTATCAATTTGTGTTATCACTAAAAACCTCACATCAAAAAGTAAATCACATAAATTTATACTTATATATTATAAATTCTCTTGAGAACTGTGTTGCTCTCACATTTATTTTCCAGTTTATCGCACTACACTCCACTGGTCAAAACTTAGTGCACACCTGACAGAAATTCAAAACACCTCACTGCACCTGACAACTCACAAATGTGTATAGGGAAAAAACAATGGGCCATGTGTCGTATATTATTTACCTGCAAGAGAACATGTCAGTTACCACAAGGGGTGACAATTATAAATATGTTAAAATATTGATCTAAAAAAAGGATACAGATTTTTCATTTTGAGAAACTTATCCTACTTATCTCTCTTTGTCATAAGGTTGTACACCACCACCATGACCACCAATTTCAAATTTGGATTCATTTGGCATACCTCAGGCTTTTCTCCCCATTTTCATTCCTGTAGATTGTCCTCTTGAAAGCAATCCTACCTGCACACCATGCCAAGTTTTCAACTAATGCAAAAATACAATTTTATGTCTCTCATACTCTGTTATCTTTGGCATTTTTCATAGATTCGGCTAAGGAAATTGGAGCAAAAGCTTTGAACTTTTGAAGAATTGCTCAAGACCACATTATTCAATAAAAGGACTAGATGTTACAATCCCTGATAATGCATTGCTTTAAATACAGAAAAAATCTTGAGGAATGGCTGTTATGAGGAATAGCAGCCCCAAACTTCACCAGCGGCATACATCATTGTGTGCCTCAACTTTCTGACTTTTACCCAAGCTAATCTGCCATTTTTTCTTCCTTGGTTAGGTTTACAGATTAGAGATCTGATCTAGATTATCATATTAAAATGTGGGACACATCGTTAGTAGTGGACCTTGGATTCATCGGGTGTTTCGGCCATTATCACTAGACACCCTCATCCAAGGAGGCCCTGCCAGGATTTATCAGGCCCCGGAGTGTGTCACTGGTTTATGTTAAATTGTTATTTCTCTTCTTCTTTCTTCTGTTTAGTTTTCTACAGTTTATTTTCTCCTATCTATTCACTGCAACTGAGAAGTAATACTTACCTCTTTAACATTTATGGAGCCTAACTTCTTCAAAGGGATAGAAAAGGTGATAGAGAGAAGTAAGACAAAAGGGACAAGATAGGAAAGAGCAGAGAGGAGAGCCAGAAGGGGGGCGCCCGATCTGGCTTCCCACACCTCCCCGCCGGATCGGGCAGTACGCTCTACCTCTCTACCATCTCCCAGAAAAAGGAAGAAGAGCAGAGGAGAGGAGAGCGGAACATTTTTCTTTTCTTTCATTATTCCTTTTGGTTCACTACCATGAGGTTAACTGCACATTCCCCAGGAGGCCCTTAGACAGCTGCTGAGGCAGGCCCACCACGGGTTGGTCAATCCTGGGCGTGTGTCTCGGGGTTAGCTGACTGCCTTGGCTGCCCAAGTGATGTCAAAAAATTAAAAGGAAGTCTGACTCATTAGAAAGAAAATATATTTTTTTTAAAAATACAAACAAGGGATGGCTCAAGACTGGATTTACAATTTCAAACTTACTTTACACATTAAAAGTCTGTGTCAATAGAATAAGAAGAATTTCTGTTTTTTGGTTCAAATCTAAGACCAGGTGAGGATGATGGTTAAACCATGTAGAATTTGAGATATATGCATTAAATATAAGGCTCTATATATATGTATATATATATATAAAAACAAACATCAGGGGGCACTTGTTCTCATTGTCTCAAATTCTACTATAGTTTCTTTGTAAACCACTAAAGGAGCACATTCTTGCTTCTCATATTTTCTGATGTGTTGTAATCTTTCCCCTCAGCTCGTGCCTGTAATAAGCATGCAAGGGAGGCATTAAAGATTTAAATAGTCTTTAATAATTTATGGCAGAGCAAACTGATATTCAACAATCAGTAAAACAGGTGGTTGTCTGTTTCATTCATAGTCATTTATAGGTGAATGCTCCCTTTCCCCAGCACACTGGAAATAAACCTTCATTTGCTGTCTTAGGCTTGTTTATATTTTTTTTTAAAAAGTGCAAAGGCTCCTCGCACGGATGGCTTAGAAGTCTGGCCTGTCCTTCTTCAGTTTGGAGTAGTCCATGTTTACTGCAAGAAGCTGGACACACACACACACACACACACACACACACACACACACACACACACATAAAAACAAATATGCATTATCATTTGACTGCAGAGATATGGACTTTGACACAAGATAACAGAAAAGATATGGCCTGTTTCTTCGCGGAAACACGCCTGCTCTATAACTGCTCTATAACTTGACATAAAGGATTAAGAAAAATAGCTCGTACTTTGTACTGCTGATTGGGCTCCATTTTGTTCCAAGGTTCAGGGTTGTTCTTGTGATCCCATCTGAAGACAAGAAGAAAAGCCGTGAGCAAAACAACACTTCCCTGAGAAACCGAGGAAGCTGAAAACGCCCACTGTTCTACAAGTTTAAATCGTCTCAGATACTTACGACACATCTGGGTTTTTCAGAGCTGCCCTTGTCAGGGCCAACACACTCATGGTTGCCCCTCCACTTATGAAGATGAACAGGGGGATCAGCTTTGAACAAAGGACATCAGTCAATAAATCTATCACTTTATCAATGCCAGTGGAGCAAAACAAAAAGAAAACAATATACAGAGTTTAAAAAATGTTAGGCACATTTTCCTTCTTGAGTTTAGAATGGAGGAGCAGAAGCTGCTGTAAATCTGTGTAAATCTGCTGCTTTCTGACTGGAAGTGGTAGTCTTAGATTAGGTTACCAGATGTCAGAAACTAAAATTGCAGACATAAAAGATGGGAACAGACAAGATGGACTCTGCTTTCCTCTGCAGCTGCAGATCTTGCAGGATTTCCTGTGTGGAGCCTTAAAGAGTATGTTTCTATGTTTGATCTATAAAACATTGATAAATCTTTGTTATCTGTGTCCTTTTTGGATCTTATTCGCCATTTCATCTGTTCCCAACCATGTGTAGGAGTCCAGTTTTTCCTACTCTGCGTTGCCAAGACATAATGTGTCTTATTAAGTTTTAAGATAAGGGCAAATATTTGTTGTCCCTGCTTATATTACCACACTTTGACCCCGTGGCCAGTTGCATGTGTCTATCAGCTATTTATACAACCAGGGTCACTTTCTCACCTTGCTGCTGTGGGTAAAAATGTGCAGTTTTCCTTAAAAAGCCTTGCTGAGGCGGCGTTACTGTTATAGTAACAGTCTGTGATGTATAAAATGCACAGGATTTCCATACTGGTATTGTTATTGTTATCTCCTGACATAAGAGGATTGTTTAAACAATGAAGTGTTTTCACCAGCAGGGAGCTGACAGGCTTCTCAGTCAGAGCAGGAGGGGGACAAAGCATTTCCATCCAGAGGTCTATTAATATGGAGGCTGCCACAAACCAAACCCTTTCACCCCGTCGTCCTTGGGGAAATAAACCCTCATATGTATTTCTCTGGCCTTCACTCAAGCTAATATGGAAACTACTCCACCGCTATACGTGCTGCCACCACCCTTTCACATGGCTGCAGACGCACGATGAAGTGAAACAAGCGATCCCCCCCCACCACACACACACACACAGAGAGATTTGAACCTCTAAATTGTCATCATTATAACATTTCAGTAACATCAGTATATCACGCTCAGTCGGAGCAGGTGATGCGGTTGTCTGATTCTGCGGATGCCAGAGCGCAAAAACGAACTCTGTCATGAGGAGGGTGCCGGTGAAAAACCCAAGAAAAGCTTTCACGGGATAACACGAATATACTGATTAAAATAAGAGGAATGTAGTGGTGTGAAAATGTTTCTACCATTTGTTTTTGTTTTTTTTTTTAAACAAAACCTGTGCGTCTGTCGAGGAATTTGAGATTTCCGCACTCAGAGCTGTATATGAAATTATTTTTGCCTTTATAAATAGTGAAATACTCTACGAATGCGCACTTTAGGGTGTCTGTGTGTGGATAAGTCACAAAAACTGTTTTCCTGAGCCTTCACAGCTGATCCCACATCAGGTAATTAAGGAGAGATCTTGGGGAAAAAACGGGAGCGCGCGCAGCTTCATGCTTCTGATAGGCACGTTTCAATGTCACCGTCTCCTTGGTTACAGGCTGGTAATAACGACCATTAAAATAAAACGAGTGGCTGAGACTTACAGCTGGGTGGCTCTTAACCTGCTTGGCGACGACCCCAAAGAATGATGACATGGTGGACAGTCCTCCCGCTGACCGGCTCCGTTAACGTGAATATCTGCGGGCTGAAGGCGCGCCTCTGCGGAGGATCTCCTGCCGTTTCCTGCAGGCCTGAACGTACAATTGAACTGCACCCCACCTCCACGCGCTACTGTCAGCCAATCCCACAATGCAACGACAGCAGCTGTGCGAAACCCCTACCTGGGCTCATATCTCTGTGCGCTACGGGGGATTTGCTCAAGTGGATTTTAAACCCTCTACCTCCATTTTTATTTATTTTGAGCAGCTAAAGTTGGACCGTTCAGATCAATCTAAAGGCTCAAAACAGCACGCGCGAATATAAGAAAAAGGAAATGACTAAGAAGTATCAGCACGTGATGCTGTTTTATCTAGCTGCGATGGGATTTGGAGGTGTTTAGTTTGTCTGAGGTTATCTGGTTCAGGTTAGATTTACAGTTACATTAAACATCCTTAAAAAGTTGAAATAAAAAGGTCCCAAACTGCTGAGAATGGTTTCACTTTCAGTTCTGTGACAGATGCAGAAACATCTGCAGCTTCTTCGTCAGTTTTCCTTTTGATTTGATTTTTGATTCCAAAGGCATGAAGAGCAGTTAAAAGTGAGCCACTCAGGCAAACTCTTCACAGCTTCAAAGCTCATGAAAAGAGCGATTTACAAAGTGTATATTATCAGTGACTTCTTTAGGCACACCAGTTCAATTGTTTACTAACCAAATATGTAATGAGGAAATTACATGGCAGCAACTCTGCATGTAGACATTCAGATATCTTGAGACAGTGAACCAAACTGCTGAGCCCCACCCCACACACTCTAGGATTTACAGAGGATGGTCCGATAAAAACAAAATATGCAGTGAGCGTTAGTTTTTTGGGGGGTGAAAACGCCCTGTTGATGTCAGAGAATGGCCAGGCTACTTCGAGTTGACAGGAAGTCAACAACTCAAGCAACCAAAGCATGCAGAAGAGCATCTCTGAACTCAAATGGGCTTCAGCGGCAGAAGACCACACTGGGTATGACTTCTGTCAGCTAAGAACAGGAAACCAAGGCTATGATTCACACAGGCTGACAAAAAACAAAAAACTGAGCGATAGATCGGAAAAATGTCAGATGATTTTCCATTTCTGCTCCAGCATTCAGATGGTAAGGTCAGGAATTCATCCTGCCTTGTATAAGCAGTACGTTCTTGAACTCTTCAGTATCAACTGAGAAATCTTTAAATCCTAACAGAATAATATATATATTTTTAAACCTTTATGACCACAGTGTACCGTTTTTCCTATGGTTGCTTGTAGTAGGATGAAGCGCCATGTTACTAAACTCAATTTATGTCAAACTGGTTTCTTCAACCCATCAGTGAGTTACTAATCTCACTCCAATAGAGCACTTTTGGTACATGGGGGAACTGAAGACTCACATAATGGATGCACAGTCACGAACCTGCAGCAATTGCAATGGCCCATATTGAAGTATGGGCCAAAATCTTATGTTTTTGAATGTGTGCCATGAAAAATTGGCAGCTCTGAAGACAAAGCAGTTACTGGTTACTAGCAAGGTGTCCCTAATGAGGTGGCCAGTAAGTGTACATGTTCTATCAGGCCAAAAATGAAACTTTAAATTTATTGTTTGTGCCATCAATAATCAGCTTTACGGAAAAAAAAAACAAAAAAAAAAAAAAAAAAAAAAAAAAAAAAACACAAACCCAAGAAACTGAGAAGCATTGCAGTGAGTCAAAGGTAATGACTGAAGAAACCAATGTGACTGAAGACAAAGAGGAAATTAAAGCTTTATAAGTGCTGCATTAGAGTTTGTGACAGACTGGAACACTTCTTCTCATCTGTTATTTTGCAATCTACACGTCTTAGTCAGGCGGCTCTCAATCCCCCCCCGCCCCAGAAAATAGTGAAAATTCCAGTGTATGGAGACATAATGACACATGGTACCATTATAAGATTTTCTAGTGTTTTCTTTTACCCAATTTAGAAACAAATATTTCAGTATGACTAGATGAATGCACAAGGCTTGAAAGTAGCTTCCTAACTGCAGGATAAATGAAAACTTGGCAGTATACGCAAGGGACTTCACACCAATAGGTCCGCTCTTGAACACCATGGCTACATAGATTGTGCTTCGCTTTGAATTCACCCCACAAAGAGCTACAATGCTAAAATGAATGTAATAAACACAGAAAGTATGCTAGCATCATGTATTTATGTAGACAAAACACAGAACCTGAGATAACACATTGCCAGTATCCACAACCGGGGAAAGAAAAAGAAAATCTTTGAAGATTATTCGGAATGAGAAGATTTCAGTCCATCAGCATTTCATCAAGATGCTAAAACAAGGAAATGTTAGTCAAAAGATCAAAATAGTCAACTTTCAGTTCACATGCAAACAGAACTATCAGAGGCTAAATTATGGAGGAAACCTCTCCTCTGTAAAACCCTCTGCTGGAAGTGCATAAAAATCCACCCGATACAATATCACATGTGACATCTGCCTGACAGAACAAAACTAAAAATGACAAAGGTCTTTTTTTTCTTTTTAGCTTATGTAACAGGTATTTGGGGAAAAAAAAAAAAAACAGTAAAAACCAGACATCACTACACATATATTTACAATGAAGTACAAAAGTGAGTATAAAAATAAGAATTGCGACTCAAAAGTAGTAGTTCAACTTGTGCAAACATGTCTGCGAGAAAATAAAACTATATGATCGTTAACTTGTCAGCTTGGTAGAACAAAATGAACATCAGGGAAACTGAGGACGACAAGTCTATACCACTAAAACTGGTTAGGTAGTCAACTAGGCTGTGAAACCTCAAAACTAAAACGTACCATCAGGCACACATCTAGAATGTCAACGAACAACAGGTAACCCTTTTTTTTGCAAGTAAACAAGATATATATTTTTTTTTTTAAAAGAAAGAAAGTACTACTCGTAAAGCAAGAATGCATGTGCTGAAGCCATTAGGTGCTGATGCTACCCGTACTTCTACATCTACAAAATTCCCTTTACAACAATCAAAATGTCATTTCATGTTGTCCTTTAAATCAGGTAAAAACAATAAAGTACCCACTGATTTGTCACGCTTCGTACACTAGTGACTGGTGCAAGGAAAATAAGTGAACAGCAGATAAATATCTTTGATAAGATGAAAAAAAAAATAATTAAACAGATGCAGTTTAAAAATAAGGAACAGTATCAACAAAGTTACTGTTGTGGCGTCTTTGAGGAAATAACTGTGCAGGAAGTGAGCAGTCAGTCAAACAAATCAAGTGAAAGTTGAGAGAAAAATAAGTGAGCAGTGCTGCTTTAAGACAGCACCATGCCTCAATTATTTTTGGCTAAGACAAATGTAAATATCTTTGGGTAATAACAGAACTAAATTTGTTTAGTTTAGAAGTGTTGCAATTAAGGAAACCAAAACAAGAGGCTCAGAGAGCAGTCTCCTTTGCATTGTGACTCATTTTCTCAATACCCTTAAACATCAAGCCCTTTTCAGACATCCAGTGGTTTCCTTTAATCTCGCTGCATCTGAAAGTCTCACATTTGCTAACATTTATCCATCACTTTCAACATGACTAGTGAATACCTGATTACAATGGCTCGCATGCATTTTTTTTTGCTGGTCAGCTCACTACAGAGCATCCTAGATAACAACAAGCAGCACATAAACAGCACTTTATCTGTTACTAGTTTGTATAAACTCTAAATTATTCCTCCCATACGCATTTTTTGCTATCCCTATTTCAAAAGCAGCTCTCTGTAGCAGTGTTGTGTTGGAGGGGAAGCTCCAGCAGCACTAACAGATGACCCATTTGTGGTTGTGCAAGATTTAAGCCTTTAAAACTGATTGCTCTCAACTAGAGTCGATGCTGGAAATAGAAATTCAAGTCTTTTGCAGGGGTGCACAAGTCTCAGTGAAGCTCTAATGAACATTAGTGATGCCATCGCATGACTGAAAAGGGCACAATGTTATTTGTTTGTACCTGCGTGGCAAAAGAATGAGCTAAGAATAAAAAAACAAAAAAAAAAAAACACCACTCTGTTCATTTCCAAAGAAACGACCTGGAGCCGTTTTTATAAAGCTAGCCCCTCTCCAGAACTTTCTCCCATCATGGTAGTGGCTGCAGGAGGATCTGGAGGACCAGCCCAGTTGTTAGAGGACACTGTCTGGCAGGAGCTTGTTCCCTGGTTCAAGCAGTTGCCTGCTGGAGAGCCAAAGCTTCTGAAAAACATGTCCATGGAGGGGAGCAGGGGCTTAGGGAGGCTGACTGGGCAAAAGGCTGAACCCCCATAGGGGGTGAAGTTTACCTTGTTGGGGTCGGGGCAGGAGGAGATGAGGGCCATTGTGGGTTTCTGTGGAGAGCTAAAGAAGAAAAGGAGAAGAAAAACTTAAGTCCATAAAAGTGATACAAAAAGTTTGGTTACATTGGGTGCACACAGTCACAGATTTCTTTCATTTAGTTCAGCAGCATTTTTTTATCATGTGGAAAAACTGACATAATGTTGAACCTGCACTTCTTTTTTTAATGTTAACCACATTTAATCCCAGAGATATCTTAAGCTTCTTTTCACTGACAGAAAGGGAAGTTTCACTGGTCCAGCCAACTTAAGATCAGAGTGACTTGTATGCGGCTCACGATGTAAAATGAGTTTGACGTCCCTGATCTATGTAGTCACTGCCTGTGCTTACATGTCAACATGCACAAGGCTTTACTGGAGCCGAAACTGTTCCCTAGAAGTCACGGACCCACTAGAAAAGAAAAACTAAAATACCAAGCAACAGAGTTTTGTAAGTGCTGCTTCCTTATTATGAGTAACGACTAGTAATTTCACAGTGTAAGATTCAGACAGAGTTGAAAACAAGGAGGACTTTGAATGCTTTAGTGCTGACAACATGAAGTGTTGCAACATAATCAACTTGTCAGTTTGGCAGAACAAAACTCCCAAGCTGAACAAACAAACTGCTTTGAGGGGGGGGGGGGGGACTGTTCGTACATCTACAGTTAATGCCACTAACTCACTCTAACAGAGTGCAAGGTAAACTCTGAATCAACTAAAAACTATCACATCATGCAGGAAATCACATTCAACTTTGGGTAAAGACACTTTGTTTTTCTACCGTTTATTTTTTTCCAAATGTGACCACCAGAGGGCATCCACATGCTGACAGTGTTAACTGACAACGAGTATACAGTATTTCTCTAATTATATTTCATTATCCAGAGGTGATTTATCCGTCTCCCTCTAGCATGCAAACACAAAAACAAAATGAATAAAAACCTACCTGATCTCCTCCCACACTCTGACCCTTTCACAGCCCTCTGGAGGTTTTCTCTGGAAGCAGCAGCTTTTGTTGGGCCCTGGAGATGAGGCGTTCAGGAGAGGAGAAAGGTCAGCCTCATTCTGGAAGGAGAACGGAGACAGGAACCCACTGTCTGTTGAGCCTGGAAAGAGGAGAGAAAAATGTATATTCAATACAAATAATATAACAGATTTTAATGTTCTGAGGGGCAGCAACAGTTTACTTGCTTCTTCTCAACCTTGCCCCCTTAACATGGTCTTGTCATTTCCTCTCAAACTCAGTTTCAAACAGTCCTAATTTTCTGCGAGCCGAGAGCTTGGTTTCTGGCTATGACTGATCAACATTCTGAAGTTTTCAGCTAGAGTCCTTTCCAAGCTTAGATACAGTGAGTTATGTCTGAAGTCGTTTCTGGACTCAAAGGCTTGTGCAGACAATGTGGTGCTGACCATAAAGTAATCATTTGCTGGCACGCAGTATATTAAAAACACAGGATTTTGGGGGGGAGGGGACGGACTCCCTAACAATCACTTACCTGTTTATTCATAAGGTTTGCAACTTCACCAATGTTCCCCAAATTGAAATTAATTTTGAAGAATCACCAGAGGAGTGAAAAGAAATGAAAACCTTAGTAGCAGTTTGCATCTTTCTTTTTGACATTTAGAAATCAATTTATAACGTTCCTGATGCACGACTAAAGGAAGTCAAATTTTGAGGTCTCAGCAAGAGATGTCACCTCATTCATACATTCATTGTCAAGTCCATGATTAATGTCAGAAAGAACCTATAAAGAAATTACGAGTAAGAGGGAAACTGTTACTATAAACTAAGACAACTACAACTCTTTAGTCCATCAAGCCAATGCCCAAAAAACAAGAACTTCCATGGTTAATATTAAGTACACATGTCATGCCACATTTGCATTTTGCAGACAACATATTTTTGGCAAAGCTGAATTGCGTTACTGAAACCACCACAAAGTTATACATCAGTGCTGCCATTTTATGTCTACACGTGTCTGCTAGAAATACACTTGGCAGACACTTTTTTAAAAACACACTGTTTAACTGCTCATCAATGCAGTTATCTAATCAGCCAATCTCAAGGCAGCAGCTCAGTGCATTTAGGCAAGATGACCTGCTGAAGTTCAAACAGAGCATCAGAATGAGAAACAAAGTTGAGCTTAAGTGACTTTAATGTAGCATGGTTGGTCTAGCTGAGTCTGAGTATTTTAAGAACTGCTGATTTATTGAAAAATTTCCTACAGAACCATCTGTAGAGTTTACAAAGAACGGTCTGAAAAGGAGAAAACATCCAGTGATTAGAAGTTCTCTGGGTGAAAATACCTCAATATCAGGAGAACAGCCAAGACTGGTTTGAGGCTAAAGCAAGGCAAAAGTAACTCAAGCAACCAAGGTATGCAGAAGAGCATTTCTGAATGCACAACATGTTAAAGTTGAGCTACAGCAGCAGAAGACCACACCGGGTGCCACTCCTGGCAGCTAAGAACAGTAAAACTGAGGCTACACCTCACACATCCTCACCAGAAATGGACAATAAATGATTAAAACAAAAAACAAACCTTGCCAGGTATGAAGAGACTCAATTCAGATAGCAGGGTGTGGCTCCATTGCATCTTGTAACAACATGCCGGTTGGTGTGGGGGGGATATTTCTGTGGCACACTTTGGACCCCTTGGAATCAACTGAGCATTGTTTAAATACCACAGACTACCTGAGTACTGCTCATGACCATGTTCAGCTCTTAAATACCAGTGTACCATCCCCTAATGTGCGTTTAACACGTCATGTCAATGTGGACTAAAACATGAGGAATGTTTCCAGCACCTCACTGAATTTATGCCATGAACAATTAAGGTAATTAAGGTACTTCTGAAGGTAAAAGGGGTCCATCTTGGGACCCGCAAGGTGTACCTAATAAAGTGGTCAGCAAATCAAGACTTTCATGTTTGTTCTGACCATTTTAAAAATTAAAATTCTTATCTAAAAAGTCTGACAAACTAACCTTGGTGCAGGTCTGGAGGAGCATCTGAGTTGGGCTGAGAAGTGCAGATGTAGTTGGGAGAGGAGCAGGGTGAGGAGGAGGTGGAGGATGACGATGGCGGGGGCGTGGTGGGGGGGTCGCTCTGAGATCCACTGCTGTAGCTCTGCAGAGGCACCGGAGCCCGATGACCGTCTGGAACCTCGAGCAGCTGTCGAGACAGGAAACTGCACTTTTTAGAACGTTTAATTAAACGAAAATCGGCCAACGCAGAAGTTCTACTTCAGCAGAAAACTACGTGTGCCACCTCTGAAACCCGCCTCTCCTTACAAATAAAACAATGCCTAAACATCTTCACATGTGCATGTTGTGTAAACAAGCATGTGTGGGCTCTGTAGGTGATAATTACCCTCTGTAATGGATGTAGTGACTGGCTGATGAACATGCCTTCCAGCTCCTGGTTGAGGCCCTCCACGCTGCAGCGCAGGGGAGGGACCAGTGTAGACAGGGGAGCAGGGGGGATGGGAATAGGTTCAGTCTGAGCACACAAACAAGTGAACACAATTTTATTGCACTACTCCTAAGAGCCAAACAACAGGACATTTTTTAAGAGTTCCCTTCAGCTTCTTTTATTTCCATATTTTCCAAAAACATCAGGCTAAATATACTTTTTTTTTTTTTTTTATTGTTACCATTAAAAATACGACAACAAAAAAAGGGAAAAAAAAAAAAAAACTGAAACTTTCTTACTTTTTGAGAGCACACAGGCACTCAAAGAGTCATTTGCTTCAGACATCTCTAAAATTCAACAAGCTCAATGCTGATAATCAAACTAGCAAGTGTTCTCATAAACTGCATGGGACTGTCTCGTCACCACTTTGGTATATTTGAGAAAAAAAAAAAAAAAAAAAAAAATCACCACAGCCCAGTGGAGTGTGGGACCACACACCAGCTGTGCTGAAAAGCAGAACCGTGCATTACAATCTGAAAAGCAGAAGCGAGCATGATGTAGTGATCTTCCTGTTGCCTGAGTGTTTTATTTCATTCACTTCCTGCAGAGACCTGCATAGCTTAGTAATGCGCTCTTGTGAATGTAAATCAGTGACAGGTGTCCATACATGGTACAGAAGAAAAAACAAAAACACCTAAATTTAATTCTAGAGACATCGGCACTAAAACCTCAAGTAACTCATTCAGTGTGCTTGTGTCTGCTGATGCTAAGGTACCTGAGCAGCTCCAAGGCTACGGCCCCCCTGAGGATAGCCCCGCTGGCGGTCTTTGTCATGTGCCCCCGAGACTGCAGGTTTGCTGTACTGCTGCAGTTGTTGTTTTAGTTTAGCGATCTGAAACAAACATGTTAATAAGCCTCTACATGCAAATACACAAAGGAAGTCCTTTAATCCCGCATGTCAAACACTTAGTATCAACAAACAAGGATTTTATTACTAATATTTTTTTATGTTGGCTCATTGTTCAGTGAGACATCATGAGGAGTGAGACTTCGTTAAAAAGTATAAAAAGAGGAACGTTGCAGATGACCTCAGTCTCCTGTTGCTCAATGTCAATAAAAGTCAAGACTTTTTCAAGAACTTGCCCTTTTTAATAAAAAAAAAAGCGTCAAGTTTAGCAAATCCGGCATTACAAATGCATGTTGAGCAATCAAAAGTTAAACTGACCTCTCGCAGATGTTCAGCGCTGCCCCATGATGCTGATCGCTTGTGGCTGCTGCTCCCTCGCCGGCTGTAGCATCTCTCGGACCACGAGTCTGGGGTCTGCGGTGGGAAGGAAGCAGCCATGGGAACTGATGTTAATAAAAAGCATATTAAAGACGTGATTGCATTTGAAGAAATATGTTTAGGGTTTGGTTCAAAGCTGTCATATGATCATATATGACAAACCAAGGGAAAGTTATAGAGCCTCACAGACTGAGGCTATTTTCAAGATTCCCATTTTTTAATTATACTTCGTAGTTTCTTTGCCTTCAGTGCAAGCTAGACACAATTAAAGACCATTACATATGCCATTTATTTTCAGATGCACGTCACAGGTGTGATAAAACATCTCATGAGAAAATATTCCACACATGCCGGTATTCACAGCATGAGATAATAAATTCCAGCAACCCAGAACTGTAAAAGCAGGCAGCGCAGACATCACACAGTTTCTGCTTCTTCAGTGGTAATTCGCTGTTATTTTTCCATCATTGCACAAATCAATAACCGCATTTACATGGCGTAGTGCTAGAGGGTGGACCGACTACGATCTGTGATAACGTGTACTTAGCTGGATGATAAATTGCACCTCAAGCACATCATGCAGACCCGTTTTCATGTTGTAACTGTGTACTGATACCAGGGGGCAGTGCCAGTATTATACGGAATAACTTGTCTGGGGGGCTACTCTTGTGGGTTCTGCTTTTTATTAGCTTCGGCCCTGCTGCGGGGAAGATTGAAGTCGTAACACAGGAAGAAATGTTTTGTATTGAAGTGAAAACTGTCCACTGCAGCCACAGTTGGCTTTTTTGGTCACTGGTTAGTTTTTTTTTTTTCTCCGCTCCTTCCCATCTGATAAACTTCACCGTCTGTCCCTTTCTGTCTAAGCTCACTTCTTAGCCAATTTGCAGCATTATTTCTGACAGTCTACAGGAGATTGCCTTTTTGTGGGATTGCAAGAGAGCACATCTGCATCATGTGCATACCCATAATCCTCCTCTCTGTATAGCAAATGACCTAAAACGCAGCAGATTCTGCTTTAAGCACCAGGCATGGTTGCACAGTGGAGGTGCGCAGCTTCGCCAACCCAAATCCACATGTGGTCTGCTGTCACCTGAAGGGACCATCAAAAACATGTGGAATGGCTAGTAATGTGGAGCTCTTGTGTTTTTACTTCTCACATCTCTTCAGTAGAGCCAAAGCACCACACAAGCCAGCAGCAATTGCATAAATCAAGCCCTACTTAATACAAAAAACACAGGTCACGTATAATGTGAAATATTACAGCATCACCTCACATATTTTATCACTGGTTTCACACTTAGTACACATCAGCTTCTCATGCTTAAAAGGCCGACATGCAGCCACATCGCACCATCCACACCCACAGACTTGTCAAACTTGCAGACGAGCTAAAGAGCAGGAGAAACCGAAAAACAAAGACGGAGGGAGGGAGGGAGGATGTGGGCAACCGAAGTGCAGTGGCGAGTGCCTGCACGGAGCAGAGAGGATGGGTGCAGCCAAAAAGGCCTCGTCAGCTGACTTCGGGGACTGTTCTCATGGCTGTAGTTCTCACTCTGTAATCACTGTGCAAGCACCGGACACCCCCCTACCCCCACCCTCAACCTCCACCTCAGAGCAACTTATTTCTCTGCAAAAAGTGCAAGCTAATTTTGTGATGTGACCTAACCTCTATCCCCCCAACCCCCAAAAGAACCAAAACTAAAACTGAGAGACATTTTTTTTAAAAAGAAGAAAAAAAAAAAAAAGGGAAAGCTCTAAATTGAGGAAGCATCATTGATAAATGCATTCCATTCATTTTTCTGACAGAGACACTCATAATTCCCACACTTGAAAGCATTCTTCCATGTGGCGCTGACCTGGGTGGATTTGTCCTGGCGGGGCACACAGCTTGGGCCTTCTGGTTCTTTGGGCCAGTGTCCTTGCAGGTACGGCCCGATGATGGCGTCCAGAGACATTGTCCGCCTCATGCCCGGACTCAGCTGGTGGGATCTGGCCTTTCTAGCTGTCAGTTTTGCAGAGACAACTTTTTTATCATTTATGAAAAGCTTAAAAATAATCTACACTAATTATTTTTTCTTCAGGAAACTTGCAGCATTATAATGGCAGACACTTATTTTAAACGCATTGCATCATTTTCACCTTCACATCAGAAAGCCACACATGTAATGCTACTTTTCACACGCACTGGCCTTTAAATCTATTTTTAAGTATTTAACGTACTGACAGTAAGCATCAAGAGACTTCATGTCACAGCCATCATCTACACATGATACCAAAAAAAAAAAAAAAAAAAAAAGACACTAGTGTCTCTTAAAAATGGGCAAAAATGCCCTTTAAGACTCTAAAAATTCTTGAAAATAGTTTTATATTTGGGGCTACCAATCTCTGGATATTATCCTATGAACACCAAATAGTCAGTTTGATTGACAAGGAGAAATTATAAAATATAAAACCTGCCAATAAAATAAAACTGCTGCCTATTTTATTATTTTTTTTAATCTCGGAATTATAACTACAGAGTTTCAATACTTGAACATAGAAGTAGCAAAGTTCCCCTTAAAAGAAACAAACAAAACACACACACACACACACACACACACACTTTAATAAAAACATATTTTAAAGCTCGTGTTAAAGATTAAGATGGTACAGTGTATTTTATGCTTGGATCCGGCTACTAACTTGCCCCCTTTTACTGAGAATTTGCTATCTCAAGTTTGAACTTATTATCTAAAGTCTGCAAATGCCCTACTGGGAAACTAGCAGATAAAGCTGCTCTGCAACTGCGCAGGACTGCAGAAACTCGTACCCAGCTTTTTACACCTATCGTGACACTACGTGAGGTCTTAAATTTGGATTGATAAGGTGGAAAAAGGTGTTGAGCTCATACCTGGCTTCCCATCTATCCTGTTGGGTCTCGGTTTGCTGGCCAGCTGATAAGGGACAGTTGCCTTCAGCGGCTGTGGACCCAAAGCAGCACCCCTCGTGTGTCCAGCTCCACTTCGACCGGACATCTTTACAGTGTCAAATCTGGGTCCACTTAACTCTAAATGACTGTTATTAGCTGTGGCTGTCCTGCCTGGTAGAGCTGTGGGGGCGCTCTGGTGATGGTGGTGGCTGGCTAAAGTTAACCAGCGGCGGCTCTTTCTCCTCTGGTGCTGGTGATGACTACTCGAAGAAAAACCGTTACAAAACTCAAGTCGAGTCATTCAGAGGCCATGTCCGAGCACATACCACTATAACCCGACAAGTAAAACGTCAATACGAGCTTGTGTTCTCGTCTTCGCCGCTGAGCATACTTTTTTTGGTCTCCTTGCTGCTGGCTTGTGTGGCGAGTTAGCAGCCTAGCAAGCAAAGTTTCTTTGTGAGGATGTTGAGATATTTCACCCAGTTGTCGAAGGAGGAAGCAGCTCCAGTTTCAAAAAGTCACTTTTACGTCAACTCCCACGGCTTCCGAGCAAACTTTAAAGTGTGTTTCATTACAACTTGTCGGGCCGGAGCGTGTTTGTTTTCTCTCTCTCTTTTTTTTTTAAGGTGGCCGTGAAGGATGCGAGGCTGAGCACAGCTTCCTAGCCCTCCGCGTTCTCGTTTCAACGCAAACTCCAAACACTTCCAGCAACACGCTGGTGTGGATTTAATTACGTGTGTGGGCGGGCCCTGGTCACAGATCTCACTTTTTTATTGGACGGGAAGCCTCAGATTTCAATCCTATTTGTCAGTGCGCCATCAATCCGTCACGTCTAGGCCCATGAAGTTTGGTGTCCCCGCCCCCAAATTCATATCTCAGGTTAGCATATTTTTTAATGTTAAATTCGTGTTTTAAATGCAAATTTAAACCTTTTTAAAGGAGGAAACCGACTATTGTAGCTATACCTTGACACTTGAATCAGCATATTTTAATGCTGCTGCAGTAGTTTACACGTAATAAAGGGCCATGCTAGTGGCTTTTCTGGCCTAGCAAGTAAACATTACTTGTGTAGAAAGATCTACAGAGCACTCTCTTAATTAAGAGCAATATTCGTTTGCTATTACACCTGCTGTTGTAAAAATAAGGCCATTGATTCAAAAAGCCAGCTTAAAAGCTTAAAAGAAAATGCGTTAAAGTACTTAGAGTCATTGCAGCACTAATATATCTACAGCTCCCAAAAAATAAAAGTAGCTCATTAAAGAAAAGAAATAATTGGCTCCAAGTGAAGTAGAAGTATAAAATAACACAAAATGGAAATAATCATGTAAAGTACGCCTATGGGAGGGCCACTGAAATGTACATAGTTGCTTCTTACTCCTCCAAATTATGCAAATTTTATTGTAGTTTTCATTATACCTTGAATAATGTCACTGCAGAGCAGCTCCACCTTCAGATGCAAAGAGAAATGAAGCGCAAACATGTAGTCATTTACACTGTAAATATAAAAAAGTACTATATATTAAAACTACTAAAGACAGAGCTGTAAGTAAGCACTGAGACAGTCAGTGGCTGATTTGTTTGGGTACAGGAAAGACTGTTGCAGACTTCACACAGGTTGGGATGAGGGGATGATGGCTGATCTGCACATGCTTGTTTGCACCTTCCCAAGAATCCAGTTGGGATCAGAGGCCTTCCTTGTGTTCACTGACCTGAGCACCAGCCTCACTTGATGTTGCTGTAAGGTGACTGCCTGGGCTCTGGAGTCTGGGGAGGCTGAGAGGATGACACTGAGTGCTATGAGGCCTCAAAGCCCCTGTAGCTAGTGGATGAGGTGATCTTCCATCTTCCTCTTTTATCCCGCTCTCCAGCTCAGCTCTTGCAGGATTGTACAGAGCTCTGCAACCTGATTTAACAATCAGAGCCGCGGTCCCTGAAGACGGTCCTGAACTTCCCTGTCATCCAGGTTTTCTGTCAGTGGTATTATCAGCACAGTACCTGATGCAGAACAGAACTGACTCCGTGTGTTCAGCTGATGTTCAAATATTTCCCAAACAATGTGTTCAAAACAGTCCGGTAGTTCTTTCTGAGGTCAGGCTTGATGGTTTTTAATAGTCTTCAGTTGTGGCTTTATTTTTTGTTTTTTTGTCTCCAGTGAGGGGTGTCAGCAGGAGTGAGGAGAAGAGAGAGGTGGTCTGACTGGGCTTAGCGGGGGAGGGGTATGGCTTTATATGAATGCTTGATATTTCAATAAACACGATCAAGTGTATTTTCTGCCCTAATCAGGCAGAAGTACTGAGCTGAGGTTTGTCTGATGCCATCAGGGTGAAGCTGCTGTCTGTTTCGCAGGAATTCCTGCTAAACCCTGGGATCAGGTGGAATGCAGACAGCAGCGACAATCACCATTGTTCGCTCTCTTGGAAGAAAAAATGGCCGGTATTTAGCTGAGAGAAACTGTAGGTCAGGAGAGCCGAGGCTGTCTAAGATCATGCTGTTATTTGATCCGTCATTATGCACATACTTTAGAGTCATTGTTTCTGTTCCCTGTAGCTATGATTTTCATGTTATTTCACATATTTGTCTTCTCCTCCACTGGTTTGCATTCATCGCAGTACAACAATAAAATAATATTGCTGTAACATCCTTGATTTCCTTAATTTATCATACGTAAACATCATAAACCTCATGCGAATTTGCTAGTTTCTCTCTTACAGCAGCACTTCTGTGGGGTCTATGCTGCATTAGCCTTTACCAATAATATTATATGACAAAAAAAGCAAGACTTGGCTAATTAAAGAAAACTTTCAAGAGATTGTTTTTAAATACACACAATGTAAAAAAAAATGCATCAACACCAATGGATGAATAAACATAGGAGAAATATAAACAAATTACAACAGTGTGACATGGTTTGCAGAGCTCTTAGCCGTGGTATAAAGTCCATGTTATCTGCACTAAATGAGCTAGAACATGCAAACTCCCCCCGGAGCGGTCATCTAAATATTTCATCATCAGCTTCATACATTTGTTTATTTGTAGGCTAATTTCCCCTTCATGCAATCCTGAGGCCCAGCTGGGTGTGTGTGCACCATCTGGGTGGACTGTGAAGTGGTTATGGGTGGTGTGCATGCGTATGTGTGTGCGTATATGAGACAGTGTGTATTGTGGAAGATAAATATCCTGACTCTGTAAAAAGGGAGTGCCAATGGTGGGACAGAAGAAGAGGGCTGAGATAACAAAACGCCACTTTTAGAAGCCAGACCAGTGTAAGACTCGCCATCCGACGCCCTCTGCAAAAGCTAACTGTCCTGAAATATGCATGTCTTACACGGGACCCTGTCCCCGTGCTTAGGTAACACATTTGCTTGTCGGGACACCAGAATGGGACTAAGAGGGCTTTATCACAGAAAGATGAAGCGTTAAACCATGTGTTTGCAGCGTGCTCATCTGTCTAGTATAAATTGCAGCCAGCAATTAATGTCACTCTCACAAAACCACCAAAGACAAAGACAAATAACTAAACACAGCTTAGCACCACCCCACAGGCATCCATTCATTTACAGCCTGGGAGTTAATTGGACAGCATTTCGACCTGGAATGTATCTCCCACGTAATGCTTTTCCAACATTTACCAAAGGACCTCCAGCTCCTGTTTGCTCAGCTCTGTGTATTTGTCTGTGTTAATGAATAAATGAGCCTAACCTCTGACCTCATGTGAGCTATCTTGAACTCATTTAAAGAGAGGCGATGTCATGCTTCACAAAGTTAGGTCTCAAGGGGAAGACATGAGAACAAAGCGTGACCCAGGCCAAAGGGGGACGAGGGTGATGGCAGGGAGGCTTCTTGGACCTATAGTAAAATAATCAGCTGTGATATCATCTTATCATGTGGAGGGAGTGTGAAAAAGAAAGTACACCAATTTTTCCAATTTTAATTCAAAATAAGCCCAAATCATCACCCCTCCACCACTGTGTTTAACAGTTGGTATAAGGTGTTTGTACTGATATGCTGTGTTTGGTTTTCACTAAACGTGCCGGTGTGTATTACGGCCAAACATCGCCACTTTGGTCTCATCTGTTAAAAGGAAATTGTTCTAGAAGACTTGTGGTTTGTTCAGATGCAACTCTGCAAAACCAGGAGAAAATGACTATTCTCTGTCCTTTATAGAAAAAAGAAGCTTTCTCCCGGGAAACCTTCCAAACAAGCCATACTTGTTCAGTCTTTTTCTAATTTTACTGTCATGAACTTTAACATTTATCATGCAACCTGAGGACAGTATATTCTGAGATGTAGCTCTGTGGTTTTTTGCAGTTTCTCTGACCAAGAGGTGAATTTGTCGGCACGTCCACAGCCTGAATGCTCGTGACCAGCAAACTGCAGTAGAGGTGCTCACACTTGCTGCTGATGAGTTAGTGAAGTGCATTTAATTAGCAGCACATGTCTGCTACCTACCCTCTTAATTCCTATGGAAAGCAGGTAACTCATGACGGTGTATTCATGAGTTACCTGCTTTCAGTTGTTATTTAAATATCAGGGGCTAATGTACAACAGTGTGGTAGATCCCAGTAGCTTGATTAATGTCTGTATAAAATGCTATGACAGTCCATCTGATAGATTTTAGGATTCTTCACTCGACATTTAAAAATCTGACCTGCTGGTGGCACAACAGAAAGGATCCCTGAGATTACCTGTAGTCCTTAGAGGAACTATTCTCATAGGATAGGAACTGAGCGATTTCAGCCTGGATCGAAGCGGTAGATAGGCTGATGGTATATCCATTAAATACATAAGCACATTTAATGTTTCAAAAAAAGGCAGTTTTATTGCAGTTTTAAATGTTTCCCAACTCTCAAAAACGCCGCATTAAAAAGCAATTTACACATGTGTGACTGACACAGGTGAGTATGTCATGGATGTAACTGTAACAGAAAAGGAAAGCTCACAGAAAGAAAAAAAATGGCATACGCATGTTGCACATTCACTATTTCTCTCCTGCTCAAACTATTCTATGAAGCTATGTTTGTAGAAAAAGACAAGGACAACACTCATTCTGCATAGTCACAATAAACTCTGCGTTTGTATGCAACAGATTTGTTTTATTTTTTAAATGTTCACACTGTGGCGTCTCCACAAACCTCTGCAGCCTGACATGTGTGTCTAACCTAGCATATGATTGAATAAGGTCTAAACTGTCATTGATTCTAATATCATAAAGTAGCTTCTGTTATTTATTTTTTTAAATAATCTTCATCATAAACCATCTGACTCGCCACATTAAAAGCTTCTGTTCTAAACTCTTTTCATGCTCCTGTAACAGTATATAATAGGGCTGTTTCTCCATAAGGTTATAGCAGCTCACCCATCCTGTCAGTGTTATTCAACAGGCAGAGTAAGATAGGCTGACAGATCGATAAGACGCAGACAAAAGGACAGCGACACACAGAACGACCCTACAGTGAGCTTCGATGAATGGGACCGGTTCAGATGGGTGACTGTAAGTGAAAGAAGGTCAGATCTAAACCGGCTGCTTTACAGTGCAGGAGGCTTAATGATGTCACGACAATGAAAGGCAATGACGCTGAAGGAGGCCATGAGGCAGTGCGGCAGCTTGCTCCTGCATCTTTGCTGCACAGGCCCAGAGAGCGTGCAGGCTGCTCTTCCACAACAGGTGTAAGCTGAGAGTGCTGGGTTGTAAAAGTAAAGGGACTCAAGTCTGTTAAGCGTCTGTCCGCCCACCGAGAACAGTCGTATTATTTTCACGCCGGAGCGTCTTAATGTTTTTTGGCAGTGTTTCTTTGGTGCCCCCTAGCTGGGAGAGAGGGCAGGACTGTTCTCTGTGCTGATGTTGACCAGGCACTCGCTGGACTTCAGGCTAGTCAGAGATTTGCAGCTTGGGAAGGATGCCAAGGACCCACACAGGCCCATCATGGAGGGGGTGTAGTCCTTTTCTGTGAGGGTGGGACAAACATAGAACGGAAGGGTCAGTTTAACTGTACACAGATGTTTAATCGCTTGTGTGTCTGAGCTGTCACCTGTGCACCAGGCCCTCCCATTCTGTTTCTCCTGAGTCCTCTGAGAGTCAGAATCCAGGCTGACCTCCACCGATAGCAGCTCTGTGCTCGGAAAACTCCTCCTGAAAGAGAAAACAAGTGTTTATATATGGCTCAAATATAGGTTCAAATTTTGAATTAAAAAATTAAAATCGTTAGCTTCATAGCATAATTGCCTAAGTCACTTTGACCAGACAATGACTTAGGCACTTATGCTATGAAGCTAACGAAATGTTTTCTATACAGGTTTACATGGACATAACTACACCATCTGATTTTTGCTTGTGATTTACACAAACTGCTAAGTGCTGTCTGATCTTTGATGGAACAATATTATACACTCACCAGCCACTTCATTAGGTGCACCTGTTCAACTGCTAATCAACACAAATATTTTATAAACCAATCAAATGGCAGCAAGTGAGTGCAATTAAGCATGTACACATGATCAAAACAATGTGCTGAAGTTCAAACTGAGAACGATAATGAGGAAGAAAGGTGATTTAAATGACTCTGAATGTGGCACACCTGATGCCAGAGTATTTCAGAAACTGCTGACCTGCTGGGATTTTCCCACACAACTAGGGCTATGCAATATGTCGATCTTATGTCCCAATATAAGTCACCTGATAATAATATATACCACAATATAGTGCATTTTCTGTAAATTCAGTGAATAGTTTCTATAATCTGCCCATCAAAAGTACTATTTCTTTTTCACATTTAAATTAAATAATCAAAAATGAAATAAATATGGGCCTTACGCGGTGTTATCCCATAGTGACACACACTAGACAACCTCACAGTTATGCAAGAGCTTCCCTGAGGCCACCGGGTATCATTACTGTTCCTGTATGGTCGTCAGAAAACCAGGTTGTCTGCAAACATCTGCTGCAGAGTGTCCAGTCTCGGATGAAGTGCACCGTTAAGCGCATACAGGAATGTTGTTCGGCTCGGCCACATATCTGTTGTTGCAGCTACAGAAGTAGTTGCCTGTTTAGGAATGAGCTCCTCGATTTGTTTTGGCTAGTCCTTCTGTGGTGCCGTGGTGACTATTGCAAACCGTCAACTAAAACAAATAAACGATGGCCTATAACATGAAATGATAGACGTTTGAATATCGTCCTCTGATGTATTTCGTCATAGTCTAAAGTCCTACACACAACCATCTGTAGAGTTCAAGGAGAATGGTGTGAAAAAGAGAACAACATGTCTAATCTTGAAGCAGATGGACTTGTCGAATCTATGCTGTGAAGAACTGAAGCAGTTCTGAAGACAAAAGGGGGTCCAAGCCAGTACTAGCAAGGTGTAACTTAAAAACGCGACTAGCTGATGTATATTATTGTTATTACAGAGTTTGTGTATATTGTCAAATTGCAACAGTGAGACAAAGTAGCCATGCTGCCTGTAGCAAACCTGCGAAACAGCTTCACGTCCTCTTGGCTGTCGAACGGCTCGAGTGTTGGCCACTGGTTGATGAGTGGGATTGAGAGGTTTTTCGCCAAGTGGTTGGAGTCACACGGAATCAAGCTTGTCCTGAGACATGTGAGGGTAAAGCATAAGTCCCAACAACAGAACCACTGAAAAGCACACACAGTCCACGGTACTCTGCAGTGAAGAGTGCTCATCAGTTAAGCTGGCAATGTGTTAAAGCTGTTTGCTTAAACATGCTAACCATCTGTCTGTTTCACTCACAGTTGCTCCTGAAGCTCCAAGACGATGGCCTCCAGTTCCCTTTTCTCCTGTTGGCTCTGGGTCTGCAGCTCCTCCAGCCGGGCCTTTAGCCTCTTGTTCTCCGTCTCTGTATTCTTCAGCTGCGACTCACGCAGACGTACAAGCTCCTCCAGGTAACCCTGACAACACACATCCAGACTGAGCGAAATTTAAAAAAAACATCCACCCTCAGATACTCATATTAGACACCAACCATCTGTGAATGGTCATAGTAATGTAGAAATGACTTTGGAGTATAATTGTTGTTATTAACAGACAGATTAATAGAGTCATGAAACGATGAACTCATTTATCTGCATTTATTAACCTTAGATTTAGACAAACAACAGTGATAAAAACACATCATGTTTGTCCGCCCACCTTTTGTGCATTGACAATCTTGAACCTCTGCTCCATCTTGCGACACTTTGTGCTCCAGCTCTCCTCGTCTGTGACCAGGGGGATGTAAGGATGTTCAGGGACGCTGTCGTCACTCGCGCTGCTGTCAACACTCTGCTGGTCATCGTCATCGCTCAGGTAATCATAGCTACGACACAAGCAGCCAGTATCAGTATCTTATTGACTTTGAATGGGGTGTGTGGAGTGGAGTTTCTCTAACTTTCAAAGTGTCTCCGAAATACGTGAAGGTTGGTGTACCTTTGTGTGAATTTCAAGTATGGAGTATAGTCAATCACTGCAGGAGATTTCCCATCCAGGGCCTCCCCTTTTAAACAGAAGCTGAGGGAGACAAACCACTCTTTATACATGCATAAGGATTTAAAAAGTATCAGTCTGATACCTAAAAAGTCAGGACGCCCCACCTAAAGTCTATAGCTCCAAGACCTATTAGCATCCCTGTTAGCACTGTAGCTTCTTCTCTTAACATGATGGCTCCCTCTGCATAGAACCTCCTAAAGCACAAAGACAAGTGTGGTTAGGTGGGAACATGTTTTTACGAGGATCAAGTGATTTTTATTATAAAGAGAGGTGCTGACTTGGTTGTCCTGCTGTCCCTCAGGGCAGTGGCGATGTATTCAGATAGCCTCTTTTCCATCAGGGCTACTCTCATCCAGGCTCGGCCCTGAAAGGAACACCAAAGCTAAAGAAATTAGTTTGGAGAGTCACAAAAATGACTTCTAAATTAGTCCCAATAACACTACATATTCTTATTTATTTCTAATTTTTTTGTCATTGTACGCTGGGCTTGCCTTGGCTCGTGAGGTGCTGATGTTTTCCATGCTCTCAATGCTGCTAATGCAGCTGTTGGGGATTTTAGCACACGCCAGGCGGATGTAGTCCCAGTAACTCCTCTGACCATCGAACCAGCTACTAGAGCCTGACACGACAAGCATGTGAAGTGCGTTAGTTTTAGTAAGCACTGAAAAACACGTTGCTACACTACACATATATTACTGCGAATAATAAAACAACATGGTTCTGCTTGCCAAAGCTGCTAAACAGGACAGAAAAGTTTCAGTAAACACTGTAAGAGCCTTGATTCAACAGGACGTTAATCCCTGATATGTTATCTCCTCAGTTTAGTACCTTTGAAACGATGGCTGAGGATGTGTTCAAGGATGGCGGCGAAATTGACGAACTCTTCTGATGAATCATCGATGGGCTCGGCCGTGTATTTCTCCAGCAGGGTCTTAACCGAAAACCTGTGTGTGGTGGAGAGGAGCGAGGAGAGCACTTATTCCAGCACTTATTCGAGCACTTATTCCAGCACTTCATGTGCTGGAAAGCACATGAAGTCATAGAGGGAAAAGATTAGTCAGGAAAAACGCTGATGGGTTACCGCTGTCTTTGTTTCAGTTTACAGTAGGCAGAACATGCCGTACATCAAACTATTGCTAAACATTTGTGAATCACACTTGATAAACCACACAAGTCTGTTTAAGGATGCAGTCACGAAAGAACACAATGTTCTGCCACTGTTATACATTTAGTTAGGTTTAACCCTAAAAAACAGACTGAACATTTTTTAATGAGTACAATTAAATGACTATTCATTTTCTTACATGATTTCTAATATCATAAACACAAATTACAGGGATATGCACAAATTTAAAGAATGTACATCAGCAGATTATGTATAGTTTTTGGGCTCTACGTTTATTTTTCTGTGTTCAAAAATTTGTGATGGCTGTTCCAGACCACTTGGGATGGATCCTTGGATCAGTGTAGAGAAAACAGGAGATGATAAGACTGTGGAATTGCTCTATCTTCTGCCAAACTGCTTGCTTAATTTGGCAGAATATAGAGTAAATAGTAAGCACTGAAAAATCACACAATTCTCCCCAGACTACAGAGCTCTGTGCTGTTTTTAAAGGAAGCTGAACTGTAGTCTCTGTATGATAACAATTTAATATGTAAGAAAGTTACTTTCTATATTTGAAGAAAAATGGTTAAAACACATGTTGCTATGTGAATTTTTGGATCCAGTGTAATAAATGTAATGTACTTGTGTGGTCAGTGAATGGTAAAATGGGAACAATGGGAACATTTTAAGACTCTGATCTCGGTGTCAGACTAACTTTACTGAACAAAATACTCCACTTTGTCCTATTCTGTCACCACGTAATCTTTCAGATATACCACATGTTAATGTACAAGTTAGGTTTTGTACACAAGGGTCTAAATATATTCTGTGACCATGGCAGATAAGAGAGATAACTTGCCTTCATAAATATTCTAGGTTTCCAATCCGTCTTGTTCAAAACTCAAGCTGTAATATGTACTGCACAATTAACAAAGGTCAATGAAACTCATAAAAACAACCTAAAAATATCCAGGACAGTCACAGGCAGTATGAATTATGTGAATCAGCAGACGTTCAGCATGAAATACTTTCTTTTGTACTGTCCTTGTTATGATGAGTTACCTATATAAATACCTATATTTAGCAAGATATTTGCCAAAAATCAACTTGTTGAATTTGGTTTGCTGATGACGACAGAATGAAATAGTTGTTTGGTAATTGTGGAGTTTATAAGCTGCCAGGTAAGGATATTTCTTTATCACTTGTAAGTCATGTTGCCACCTTGGTTCTAGTTATTTGTTGTTGATGTGGTGTTAGCTTGTAAGGGCAGGGCATAAAGTAATTATGTATGATACCATTTAATAATAGTTTATTTGTAAAGCACTTATCAAAACTAGAGTTACAGAGTATTTCTCCCCAAAAAACAGAATAACAGAACAAACAAGGAGGAAATTATACAAAACAATGAACATATCAGCGGACACTGTACTGGTCCGTAGTGGTGAAAAGAGAGCTGAGCGTAAAAAGGAAGCTCTCTATTTACTGGTTGATCTATGTCCCTACCCTCACCTGGTCATAACCTCTGGGTAGTGACCGAAAGAATGAGATCACGGATACAAGTGGTGGAAATGAGCTTTCACTGAAGGGTGGTTGCCCTCTTCCTTAGAGACAGGGTGAGAAGTTTAGCCATCTGGGAGGGGTAAAGCTGCTACTCCTCCACATCAAAAGGAGCCAGTGTAGGTGGCTTGGGCATCTGACAAGGATGCCTCCTGCTTGCCTCCAAGGTGAGGTGTTCTAGCCATGTCCCACCAGGAGGAGACCCTGGGGTAGACCCAGGATATGCTAGAGAGATTAAATCTCTTGGCTGGCCTGGGAACGCCTTGGTGTTGTCCTGGACAAGCTAGAGGAGGTGGCCGGGAAGAGGGAGGTCTGGGCTTCTCTGCTTAGTTTGCTGCACCCGGGCCGGGATAAGTGAAAGAAAATGGATAGATCGATGGATGGAATTTACAAATAAAATGAAAACAGTCCACACAAGACTTAAATGTAACATGAAAATAAAAAAGGGGGATCTTAAAAGAAGACACTGATGGGGTGAGCTGAATTTTCTCAGGCAGGTCATTCCGCAATCGAGGAGCCCCAACAGCAGACATTCAAACACTCGATCGGCTTGTGTCTTTACATGTGAGGTGGGAACTGCTAATGGGTTTCTGACCAAGGATCTCAGCTGAGCACTGGTTGGTAGAAGAACTGCACTTTGAGTGTATATTTTGATGCCGGGCAATGAAGGACTTTAAAGGTAATAAGTAAAATCTTAAAATCAATTCCTAGAGAAATGCACAGCCAGTGTAGAGTCATTAAGACTGGGGTAAGATGTGTTCAGTTTTCAAGGTTCTGGTAACAAGTCTGGCAGCTGATTTTGCATAGTCTGAAGTCTATTTCATGCTTTCTGATTGATACCTGTTAAAAGACCATTACAGCAGTCTAACAAAGACGAAATAAAAGCATGAAAAGCACAATAGTCTGGGTGTCACTAAAACTCAATATTGATCGAATTCCTGCAATATTCCTTAGGTTATAGTATCAGGACTGCGTCATCAATCAATCAACCATTACTAATTTGATTGCCTGGAATTATAATCAGGGTTAGAGCTCAGAGGGTTAAACTATTTGAAATTGTACAAGCGTATCTCTATCCCATTTGAGTGTGGATGTAATTATGTGATCTCTGACAATGTACCTTCCATTTCCTGCAGTCTCATTTCTACACTTCAGTCTGATGTCATCCTTTTACTGTGAGGAATATGTTCATCGAGCACTTTCAGGAAACACCAACAACTTCCTTTGTACTAGACAATTTGAGCTGATGACATACGTCTCCTGTAATACATTCCTGACTGCCAGGATCTTCCTGTGAAAACCCTTTAACTTTTGTGTGTGTTGAAGATTTGAACAAATAAAATTACTTCAGAGAGACATAACTCAATAATGATAATAATCATAACTCAATTGGCAAGATTTTATTCATAATTTCATAAATATCCTACTTGCATGTAAATTTTGGCTGTAAATCTTGATAACTGTGGTGATGGATGGGGAACATTTTTAGCTGAGTCACTGGTTACTTATCCGAGTCATCTAGTCTCCATGGCATGCAACTACTTTAATCCACTTTACCCTATTATCCTGTTTTAATTTTGATTCTTGTACATTGAGCTTGTTTCTTATTTCATTACACTGTAAAAAGAAAGACTTTGGAGAAAATAGGTTATTAAAACTCAAGGGAACAAGATATTTGCAGATATTAGCTAGCTGCTTTTTGTTGCTAATGCTAATTAGCATTAACAGTACTAACATCAACTAGCATTAGCATAACAATAGCTGTGTCCCAACTCCTAGGCCACATCCTTCGGAGGACCCGGCCTTTGCAGTCTACGTGGGCCAGGTCTTCGAAGACCGAGAAGGCTGGATGTGTGAGGCTGTGAAATGGGACAGTCTAGCCTTCAGATTTGCGTCACCAGCTGTCCGGTGGAGTTTAATTACCGGACAAACTCAGCTGTCTGCTCCTTGCTCCCTAAAATATAACAGGATATTGGAGTAAATTCTCGACCATCTCACATTTCTGTTTAATCAGTTTTCTGTTTGACGTTTATTCAGCTGTGTGAAAAGTATAACTTTAATCTCAGCCAAACCGATTTACTAAGGAACAAATAAAACACTGAAAAAAGCCAAACAATAACATTTTTACATTATCTAAGTGACTTATATATCATGTTTAACCTGAGTAGCGAAAGACCACGCGGGATCTGAAAATGTGGCGGGAGTTCAGTGTTCTCGCCGGCTCTAGCGGGTAACAGACATCTCTGAAAATGTCAGAGCCCTTTTGCAAATATGTGATGTCTTGATAAATCGAGCAGATATTTGAAGTTTACACAGCTACATTCTTGCCTGGAAATATCTTAAAAGTTTATTTTGTGACCAAGAAAGAGTAATATTAAAACTAAGTAGCTGCCGCCATTGTTGGAAACTGGAATTTGCTAGGCTGCGCTATGAATTCTGGGATACGTTGAGCCACGAAGGACACATCCGACCCATCCTTCAAATCCAGGAAAATTAAGGACGCATTTGTCGGCCCCATTTGGAGCAGCCTTTGAATTGGGACAGCCCTTGTCGCCTGGCTGTGACGTAATCGGCCTTCAAATGCGGCCTCTGAAGGATGCGGCCTAGGAATCGGGACACAGCTAGTGACATAACAAGCTAATGTTTTGTAGCTGTAACGTTTACAGTTCAACATTTCAATAATGTGGTGTAGCATGTAATTGCCCTCTAAACCTAATAACTGGTTGTGCCACCCCTGGCAGCAAAAACTGCAAACAGCATAAGTTTGTGATATCTGGAAATGAGTATTTCACATTCTTTTTAGGCCACTCCAAAACCTCCTTTTTTTCTTTCTTTTATTTCTTTTCTTTTTTTGTTTTGTTTTGTTTTGTTTTTGAGCCCTTCAGACATTGTCCTACAGGATTTTCTGGTAGAAAGCAGAATTCATGGTTCCATCAATTACAGCAAATCGTCCAAGTCCTGAAGCAGCAAAGCAGCCCCAGAACATCACGCTACCACCAGCATGCTTGGCTCTTGTTACGATGTATTCTTTTTATGAAATGCTGTGTTAGTTTTTCACCACATGTTTCCACAAAAGTCTTGGGGATCATCAAGATGTTTTGTGAGACGAGCCTTAGTTTTGGTCAGCAGCGGTTTTCTCCTAAAACTCTCCCATGGATGCCATGTTTGCTCTCTTATTGTTGAATCATAAACTCTAAAAGCGAGACCTGAAGTTCTTTAGGTGTTGTTCTGGGTTCTTTTGTGACCTGACATTGACTTTGTTTCTGATCTGTTCATGAGTTTCTTTATATTGTGGCAAGAGGTGTTGCTTTTTGATGTCTTTTGGTCTGCTTCCATTTGTCAAACAGGTTCTATTTAGGTTATTTCTTGATTCACCATGTCATGCAGTAATCAGACCTGGTGATAGCGGGTGAAACTGAACTCAGCTTTCCAAAAAATGTGGATAATCACAGTAAATGTATGATTTAACCGGGTTCACAATTACACTTTCACATAGGGCTAAGCTATGTCCTGAAAATTGACAACATTTTTCCCTCTAATAAAAGGAAATCATCATTCATTGTATGTTTTAAGTTATCTTTGTCAAATATTAAAATTTGTTCAATGATCCGAAACATCTAACTGTGGCAAATATGCAAAAAAATAAGAAATCAGGAAGTAGTGAAATATTTTTCCCAGCACTGTGCATTTGTGGGTGTATATTTTTAGCAATATACACCCACAAATTATATAAAACTTCACAGGCAAAGAATTTTCAGTTTATTTTAAGCACCATTATTTCTTCAGCAGTGACCACTAAATGTTTTCCTGGATACTAAATAATTCAGCAGGACTATTTTTTACAAGAATACCTGTCAAATGCTATTTGTCCAGTGGCGGTAAGATATGCAGTGAGCTGTGAGAAGGAAATTAACCATCTCCTGTAAACAGAGAGAAAATATTATGGCTAAATACTGGTCATGTTTTGCAGAGTCACCATCTTTATGTTTTACTGGCCACTTTCACATCTATAAACAATGCTTATCTTATCACAAGCCACTGAGGCAAGTGATTTCACTCCCCATTGTTCCAAAGGCAACAATGCCTCATTCAGCTGCTTCAACTGGATAATAAATGGCTGACTATCCTCAAAACGAGCACAATCCCTGCGTTTCCTGTGTATTACAAACAGCAGGGCGGGGACCTGACCTAGATCCACCTGTCATTGGCTCACAGAGGTCCTGCTTACTTTTATAGCATTTTTACTGACTTTAATGCTTTCAATTTACATATAAGAAGCTACAATATGCAGTGGAGCTGAAGTGAGCTAACACTCCAATGTCCACCTCAGCAACTGACCCCTTTTAGATTATATAAAATATTTTATGCATTTGGAAAATCCAAATTTAAGTCACAGCAGCTTTAAATTTGCTGTGGGTTGTGGATGTTTATATATGTTGAAGCTGATGCATGACTGAGCTGAATGATAGCACAACTACTGCTGGGTGAAGTGGAAGCATGCCTGCTGACTTACAGACTAAATACTCCCTTTACATAACCATAATCGTTAGAGATCATTATGTGCCTGCACTGTCAGGTCAGTGTTTGTGTGTTTAAGCCTACTGAAGAACAAATCTCTATCAAACAACCTCACAAAATCCAAGCAGGACTTTATGTAAAGATCTTACACTGCCATCCTGCCTTAAGTCCCTAGGGTGCCAGCTAGTCCTTGCCCCAGGAAGGGTGTCGTCATAGCGACCACACCATCAGCACTGGGATATAAATTGCACTGACAAAGATGAAACTCATACAGAGAGGCAACTGTCTGTGTGATCTCTGATTTTATTTAAATATATATGTGTGATACAAGGTCGTAGGTCACAGAGGCACAGGATCAGTACACAGGCTGGAGAAGCTAACCTAAATGTGCACGTGAAAATAAGGAAAAAAGTATTATCTATGGCAAGGATGGAAACATCTCCACCAATCTGCTGGCATAAAATAGACCAGCTACAAACCACATGACCACTTAGATGCACTTGATGCAGCATTAAGGGCATAAAAAATGTCCAGTAACCTATACAACATAAGGCGTGTTGGATAATGCACTCACCTGCAGACCGTGAGGAGGTTTTTCCTCTCCACCGCCAGGTTCCGAGTAGATGCTTTTTTCGAGACATCTCCCATGGCCATCGCTGCCTGCTCCATCCAGGAGGAGGCAGCCCTGGAAGCAAACGACCCCTCCCTGTGGGCCACCGGCCCTCCTCATTCACTTGTGGATGCCGGAGAGGATGCTGGCGGCCCGCGTCAGAGCCGCTGACAGACAGCGGCGGCACTTTGTGAGACGACGGAGGAAACGGCTCGACACATTAGACACACCAGAGCGCGCGGAGCGTGGGCTTTGTTTTTATGTTTACTTCTGTGACCTGCTCACGGGACTGAATTGTCTGCTCGAGCCCCCTATTTCTGTCTCCGCCCACTTTTCTGACTTCATCATGCCGTCATTGGATCGTTTCGTGTCGTGCGGACCGAAGTACGTCACCGGCTCCAGCGACACGCACAGTTTCTCTAAGAGCTTAATATAATATATAAAGACTAACCACAATTAACCAGGGTTTATTTATTTATTTGTTTGTTTGGTTTTGTGTTTACAAATGTATATTTTACAAAAAACCCGTAAAATACATAACAATACTTTTAAAATAGATATATTTCCGTTTTTTAATATTTTATGTTAATATTTGCAATGTATTGTATTGTTCAAAACCCTCATCATTTTATCTCTTTAACGCTCTATTATCTCAATTTTGGAAATTCATTTGCTATAGTGATTGAAATGCAATTTTTTATTATTGTTAATATTATTAAAATTATTTGTTAAGACTGTGTATGGAAAGTAATACAATCATTAAATCTATCAATTTTTATTTTGAACATATAACACATTTTTATTCACGTTGAAGGTTTATTTCGTTTTTCCTGTATGTTTAATTTATGCAACAATAATAAATGATAATTTTTTATATTATTATAAATAGATATAGAATAAGAGGTGTGCTAGGACCTTTCATATATCGCATTATTTAAAGATTGTGTTGGATATATTTGAGACTGAAATTTCTTTCTTTTCTTGTTTAATAACTGTTCCTGGTAAAAGCTTTGTAGCACAATAAACCTGATATCATCACCACCACTGCAGTCACCATGCTGGCTCACTTCCTCCTCTTGTAATTTCCAATCAACATCCTCCCGTCATTTCCCTGCTCTTGCTATTCGAGGAAAGTGCTCGTGTTTTCAGCTGATTTAGTGTCAGCACAGCAGTGGTGAAGACACGCTGGCCCCAAACCTTTTCTGCTCGAATGAAACGACAGCTGGTAGCAACCACAGGTTGCTGGGTGGGGGTTGGGAGGTTTTACCTCTTTGGTCCTGGGCTAAGACACAGATCCGTGTCTGCTCCACATGTCTGGACAACACAAAAGGTGTGAAAAGTTCATTTAAAACGCAGTAGTTATGAATAAAATCATAAACATAGCCTAAATGAATGATGCAGTATGTATATAATGATTCTAAAAATGCCATTCTACATAATGAGAATATTTTCTCTTACTCTGAATATATTGTTGATTATACAACTTGTGCAGAATTGATCTATGTGACTTTATAACTTTTACTGAAATAAAAAGTCTAAATCCATAAAATTTTATGGCTGAGGGATAAAAATCTTGGACATGCCACTGACTGAGATTATATATATTTATGACACAATAAAACTTTATAATATTGGAAATAATGTACTTGAAGGCTATGGCAGACTATGTTTCACTGTAAACAATAAGCACATTTCTTATGTCTTAAATGAGTCGGATGTTGTTTCCATGCTATCCACTCCCCCGACCTTTGTGCTTATAGAGTTTGGATCGTATTAAAATAAACACAAATCCTCGTAAGATAATACCTCAGTTTCCAAAAATCACCTTTTCAGCAGAGACTTTATTCTAGGCTCCTCCATAATCGCTTTATTGTCATATCAGATATTTCAACCACAGCTTGTCTTTTGTCTTGTCTCCCTCCCCTCACCCCCAATTGCTCGTGGCAGATAGCCTCCCCTCCCTGAGCCTTTTTGTACTGGAGGTTTCTTCCTGTTAAAAGGGAGTTTTTCCTTCCCTCTGTTGCCAAGTGCTTGGTGAAACAGAGCTATCTCATTGTAGGGGGTCTGAACCCTACAATGTAAAGCATCATGAGGCAACATTTGTGATTTGGCATTATGTAAATAAACTAGACCATGTTTCAATTATTTATTTCTTGAATTCAATTAAATATTTCTTGTTTTTCTCTGTGTTTGGTCATTTTTTCTTTATGCAGCTATTCCTTAGCTTCCAGGTTGTGTTCCACTGCCACTGCCAGAATATTAAAATCCATAAGTCGCTTCCATTACTTCTGTACAGTTTATTTAAAATACTCCCCAAAACATTTCTTAAAATACAAGTGTTAAATTCACACATCATAAACACAGAACATGATTCTCTTTTAATGGGCATCTAAAATATTTACAGGTATGGTTTTCTGTCTGTTTCTCAGAGAATGCCGGTGGATTGTGGCTTAGAGGTTTGTCACTCCCGCTCCAGGTCTCCAAACGGCTCAGGTGCCTCTGTCTCTGAGTCAAAGCTTGAGGGGAGCGTGTGAAATTCTGGACAGTGTTGTGAGGGCGTTCAGGGCAGAGGTTACACGAAAGAAGGAGTTGGAGTTTTGCCTGCATGGGGTGAGAGGTTCACGCATCAGCCTTCAGGGTCCTGTCAGGCTGATAAATAGGTCTGCAAACCTGGACAGCAACAAACATGAAAATAAGTCCAGACACGCTGTCTAGGTGCCCTTAGATCTAATCTCATTGTGACATTTGGATTGTTAAATGCGTTCACACCCTCATTAATGTGTGGCTGATACGTGGAGGTGTGCATTTAGGCGGGGACGGGTTGTAGGAAGTGCAGTTTGAACAAGGAGGTCAGTGTGGCCAGAAAAATGCAACACAGGAAAGACAAGAAGAGAGAGAAAAAATTCTCACTATTTATACATCCAGGTCTGTCCTTTGACTTCACTGAATTCTTTAGCTTAGGATTTCTCCGTTCACATCAGCTTGAAAAATCCACGACACATCCACACACAAAAACATCTGTCTTTATGACATGAAAATTTAGATTTAGAGTTCTTAAATTGTGGTCCAGTTACTAATGGTAGCCTATGAAAGGATGCACAACTGTACTATGAACAGCTTATGTCATACTATGATGTTGCAACCCTGAAAACAAGACCTTTATCACACAACCATGACACTTACCGGTATAAATATAACAAGCAAACTCTGATTAGACACGTTACAGGACAGAATTGGATTGGAAGTGTGCATTTGTTTTCTATGCAACTCTGAGCCATTTAAACTTTGGCAAACCCCCCAGCCTTAGTCCCCAGATTTGCTTTTCTATAGTAACTAAAGTCTTTCAGCACCCTTTCACCAAACTAAGAGGCCTTTGGATTCCCTTATTTCTCAAAATCCTCATCTAAACACACACACAAAAACATAAAGCAGTACTCTTAATGATAAAACATCTTGCTTGCTGTGATATTTCAACGTAGCAGCAATCACAAGATGGTCTCCAGCTCTTTGGGAGATAAGGAGCTGATTAGATATTCTTCTCTGTGGCTTTTGCAGTCATCATCTCCTTTGTTGGCTTTAGCTTCTCTGGCAAAACCTCCTGACTCAGCACCTTCTGGTTTCCACACACCCAGCTCCTGCTGGGGGCCTGTGGCCTCGCTGTCAGTCGAAGTGTAAATACACAGGTTGGTATGATGGTGGGGGGGAGTTGTGGAAACTTGACGTGGCGGCGGGGGTCTGACCCCAGAACCAGAGGCTCCACCTGAGCCAACCACCCCTCCAGCAAAGGACAGAGCTCTGGGATTGGCAGCAGACAGGCACACGCTGTGGGTGGTGGTATGTGACATCATGCCACCGTAGTAACAGCTGCCTCCGCCGCTGCTGGTGATCCTGGCTTTCTGCTTGAGGTCCAGCACCAGGCTGCGTCTTAACCAAGCCTTCTTTACCTCGGTTTGCACCTGAGAACAAGATTTATTTAATTTTAGTTCCTTTTTTTTGTTTACCAGATAAAAAAATATATAAATATGAGTCGATTCTGTATTGTAGCTTTATTACCTCGCCATTGCAGAAACAATAGATAAATGCCACAAAAAACCCCTGCAAAGATATGAGATTTTATTCAAAAGAATCAGCTTTCATTATCATTGCAGTAGAGCTTACAGCATGTAATTGCATGCAGTGCTTGTTTTTATAAATGTGTCCTGACCTGGGAAGAGTTGAAGAACATCTCGTAATGCATCTGCACCTGCCACAGTAGCCCAGTGACCTCAGTGTAGGGAAGAGCAATGAACACCATGTAGTGAACTCCAAACAAAGGCATGAGGACTAATGTGGACTTGAGTAGCTTCCTGCAGAACAAAGAGTTTATTTCATTGATGTTTCTTGTCAAACAGATGGCAGCTTATAGTCCGGAGATTAAGAAATGTACACCGTTTTTACATGGAGGGTTACCTGTACTGCTGTCGGGGGTCCAGTTTGCCCGTGTTGGTTTCCCAGAGTTTAGAGGCCAGTACGCGAATGATGTTAATGAACAAGAGAAAATTCACCTGCAGGGAAAGAAACAGAAATCCATATTTAAAGTAATATACTCAGAATATCAGTCTTTAATGCTATTCTGATTTAAATCCGCTTTTCTTACAACAATCGCAGCCAGAATGGGGACTTGATAGATCCATTTCAAGTTTCCGGCACTGAGATCCCAGCATCTGGAAAGACCAATGAATCTATTTCAGGGAGCAGTTGTTGTAGGAGTGTAACATAAACATAAGATAAATGGATCACATGACTCACTGAGTGTCTGCCAGTGAAGCTCGTGCGCTGACCCAAATGGACACAAACACAGCTGGAACACCTACGACGAGCACATGGGACTATTAGACAAACTGGCATTAGTCCAAAGTGTCACCTGCCCCAGTGTCACTTACCCCAGCCAGTGATGGTGAGGGCCCAGAGGTAGTTCTTGTCAGACAGGAAGGCCATGAAGATGAGACTATGGAGGTACAACCCTTCCACCAGGATCCAGTAATGATTTGTTGCCAGGAAGTACAGGAAGAGAGTAACAGCCGTTTTACAGCCAGCCTAATTACAAAAACAGAAAATATGAGTAAAACTTGTGGTAATACATTCACTGATCACTTGCCTGTTCACCTGCTTGTTAATGCGAAAATCTAATCAGACAATCTCACGAGAGAACTCAGTGCACTATGTAGACATGGTCAAGACGACCTGCTGAAGTTCAAATTGAGCATCAGAATGTGGAATGGTTGTTGGGCCCAGACAGGCTGGTTTGAGTGTTTCAGAAACTGCTGATCTACTGGGAATTTCCCACACTACCATCTCGGAGTTTCTAGTGAGGGCCAGTTCTCTGGGAGAAAATGCCTTTTTGATCTCGGCAATCGGAGGAGAGGAAGGAACTAAAGTATGCAGAAGAGCATCACTTAAGGCACGTGTCGAACCTTGGGCTACAGCAGCAGAAGATCACTGCACTTCTGTCAGCTAAGAACATGAAACTGAGGCTGAAACGTTGGGAGGTCTGATTAGTCTCGGCTTCTGCTGCTACAGAGGTAGGGTAGGTGATGGTAGGGTCAGAATTTGGCGCAACAAACATGAAAGCATGGATCCATCCTGCCTTCTACCAAAAGTTCAAGGTGGAGGTGGTGGTGTAATCATCAGAGATATTTTCTTAGCACTCAGTGTAGCCATATTTTGATGGCTGCTTCCTGCAGAATAACACCCGATGTCACAAAACTCAAATCACCTCAAACACTGTGCTCACATAGCCTGCTCAGTCACCAGATCTCAGTCCAATACAGCAGGTGTGGGTGGTGGATTCCTGTCGTGGATGAAGAAATGAGAAATGTGCTGTAACTGTCATGTAATGAGTGTGTGGCGAACAGGGAGTGGACCCAGATGCAGGACTGATCAGATGGATTTAAACTCAAAATGTCGACTTTATAAAGGTGGAGGAAACAAAAGATAAACAATGACTAGGCAGAGTAGAAACTGACAAAAGTGACTGATTGAGATCACACATAAAGTGAAGGAGAACGTGATGAAGAACAGAAGAAGATGCAGACAAAAAATACACAGGAGGGATGTGGAGATGCATGGGAACAGAATCATAACTAACAAGACAAGGAAGTCATAACTCAACATAACATATATGAGACAGAGGACTATCAAAATAAAGTTCTTATATGAATGAGGTGTTTTGAGTGCTTATATGCAAATCTGGTTTGCTTAGCTTTGCAAACAGGCCATGCCATTGTGAACTACCATTACTGTGCTGACTGCCATAAAGCCGATTGTCTTGATCACAATGAAGTACTTAAAAAACAAACAAAACTGAATAACTGGTGATAAGAAATAATGCGACGTTACAATTTACCATATGGGGCTTCTGTCCTGTAAAGCTGGGCTCAGCTTCACTGCCATCAGATATGGAGTAGAGCACAGCGTCCTTCACAAAGATGCTGACCGCTCGACAGATGAAGGAGGCGAAGAGGTGAATGTGGATGTAATTGCGTGTGCAGTGGAGACGCCTGAAAGAGAGGAAGGCGTGTTTGGATGCAACAGACTGAAGTCCGGAGATGCTGTTCGGTCACAGGTTTATGGATCAAAGCTTATAAGGTGTTTTCTTCTTACTTGAAGTAGCAGAGAATGAAGACTGCCACCAGCAGGGATGCGAGAGAAATGGAGTAGCCGATGGTGTACATGAGATGGAGTCGCTCAAACACCTTCTGAAACACAGCAAAGCATCGTTTTATATCTGGAAACAGAAGTGACTGAACAGATTTTAACTCACAGGTAATTTTGTATCTTCATCACAATTAGCGCACTGGAGGGAAAAGGTCTTTTGAAGACAGGCCTAGAGTATTTTGTAAGAATATGGCCGTTGTTGTACTGTCTTCTAAAGAAATTCTGTCTCTTTTCTGCTGTTAGATAAACATGCACAAACAGATTCGTTCAACCCAGCACTGGATCAAATGCACACACCTCCTCGTGGCTTCTGTGGTTGAAGGTCAGGTATCTGGTGCACTCGCTGTAGTTTGCCCAAGTGCGGTTGATGCTTGCCACCTGCTCCCAGTTGCCTGACACATCACACTGGCGGTAGGCTCGCCCTGACCATGGGAGGGCAGGACATAATGATTAATTTTTTGAATAAGGAAATCTTTGATTTTATACCTTTCAGTTGCATTTTTCTCAAAACTACTGCTTCCTGGTTATTGACGTTGTAGAATGCTTTTTATATTGTGTAGATGATCAGATGCTAGTATCTCTGGAGCTCTGCTACCTCTGTGGTTGAAGTCGTAGACGTACTCCGGGCACTGAACTGAGACCAGCTGACCTGCTGTGCTCTGTGGCCAGCAGATGATCCCATCCCACTCTGGGTTGCAGTCGCCATCTTCAACAATAGTGTGAAAAAAGTGTTAGCAAGCCGATAGATCTGTGTATAGTTCAGGCATTGGGCCACCTAACGCTGTAGTTTTATTCGCAGACTGCTCTTGAGTAGCTTTGCATGATTCAAAGCTTAAAATAATCATCACTGACCTAAACTTCAGTTCATATTCTATCTGAAACAGGCCAAGGAGGGACTCTTAAGCACTCTCAAGCACTTGGTGACCATGGGAAGGAAAAACTCCCTTTTATGTGAAAAAATTCAATACAATTCTGCAGTATTGCCACACAATATATCACATACTAGCACATATATGATAGATGATGTCACATATCATCAATACTATGCTGTGCCCATTTTCCCACCACCCCTATTTAATGCCAATGTAACAGTATATATTGGTATACTTATTGGTGCATGTGAAATAAACATAAACAGAAAAAATACATATAAACACAAAGAAGTATACCCATTATGCCTATTAATCTTTTCTACATGACTATAATGTTACATGATTAAGTTACCGAAAGACTAAATAGGATTTTAACGCTGCTACCAGGCAAAGTGTAGCTAATTTAAACTTCTTTAAATCACATTTGGCTGGTTTCACCTGCAATAATACATCATATAAGACCATTATATGTCTTTTTAATAGCAATTTTAGCACTCCATATATAGATTTTCTTCAATATTGGAGGTAAAATAGTAAATGAGCAGATGCATACTTGCTTCCAATGCTTCCTCAAGATTAGTAAATCAATAAAAATGTAATACTTAAAGCTTGAGTCACATTTCCTGAGAAGATTTGTAATATTTAATAATACCGCGTTGAATCAGCTTATCAAACATCAGCTTCTCCATCGTGTTTCCAAATTAAAAATGCCTCACTGTGTAATAAGAGAGATATTGGAAAGCAGGATATTGGACTGGGTGTTGCATCTGATCCTAAATAAACAAGTAGTGCAATAAATAATTGATCTGATTGTGTGTTTGGACGTGCACTCACTGACCGCCTGTTCAAATAAAAAGAGGCTCTTATTTGACAGGACCTTCTTTGAAATATTAAAAGCCAGACATACAGACAAATGTTGACTTATGACAAATAAATTTCAGCTGCTTTTTTTCTAACTATAAGCTCACAAAGTCGTAGAAAGCACTCAAAACGGGTGGGGGGGGGGAGCTGTTCCATAAAGAGACACTCTGTATAGTGTTTAAAAAGAAGTCCCCAAACCTTTAACGAGGGGCATTTGTGCCTTGATGCTCCTTTCACACCTGGCATGAGCACCAATCAGAAGGTAGATCTGCTCATCCCGTGTGATGACATCATCAGAGTCAATCTGTAAAAAAGCAACAGATGAATTATGAAGACACGCCCACCAGGTTGTCTATAATATTACCTATTGATACATTATTGCATATACGTCATTTCAATGGTAAACAATAGAAAACAAGATTAAAACATAATGATCAGCATAAATCATGTGATTTATTTATATTGAAGAGCCATATAACCCATCTATGCATTGTTTTGAGATGATCCATAATGAAACTCTCTCTGAAGTGATTCATCAACCACAACCTCTCCCAAAGATCTGATGTGCTGCCTCCAGGTGTTGTGAAATAGTTGTGTGAGAGTGCGGTATGTGATGATGGCCCGCCAGGCCCTTTATTCACAGCAGCCAGGCTGCCGCTGGCCACACGGGGATCTCGTCCTCGGGGGCCATGCTGGTATGAGCCGGTCAGCACAAGCAGCTTTGTGTTCCTGGGTTCATTTCACGACTGAGCATCAAAACTAGCAGAGCATGAGAACAGTGTGGCAGAGGGGAGCAGCAGAGCAGACGGAAGAGTTGCAAAGGAAGAGAAACGAAGCAGAAAAACTGCAACGTCTTCATATTTATGGAAAGTCTTTTTTCCCCTTTAAAATTCAGTTTTTTTAATTGGTGCTTTAAGGGCCTTGTAGTGAATCAAATGGCCGAAAGTCATATAGATGGACAGACTTTATTAATCCAGTGTTACAGCAGCACAGGGGTCAGCAAGAAGTACAAAATAATAAAATAAAAAAATTGAAAAACAAAATAAATCAGAAAAAGTAGTGTACAAATAAAAAAACAACAGAAAAAACTATGTAAGAGTAATTTCTACTATCATTCAGTGGACTTTGGCTTGAGTAAAAGAGGTGAGTACTGACTCTCACATGCTAAAGAAAATGATTTACTCAGAGTTAATTTATTAATTACCATGTAGGTAAATGAATACAGCGTTACAGTGAAATAAACTGCAGCTGGCTAAATGTTTGTTTCTAGTAACGCTGGACGCTGAGCAGCGATCATTCGCTGTAGAGGTTTGATTACTGTTTACTGTCAAGCAACTCTTTGAGTAAATATAGAAAATCGGAGGTTTATTTATTCATATAATTAATCATTTAACCATTGTGCTTATGTAACAACATTAATTACTTAAAGTTACCATTGTGGGCATGAATATTTTTTGAGTGTATAAAGATGCAAAACATCTTTCTGTTTTATAATAAAGGTGAGAAATCCTGTTATCAACATTGCTAATAGATAATAATTTGAAAAAAGAAGTAATAGTAAATAATTCAAATCTTTAACAACGTGTAACTCTGTTGTGGGCTTTTATGAGTATTTGGTACTTGCTAACTTGTTTATTTATTTATTTTTATTGCATTTAGGAAATGATAGATCTGAAAAACTTGATTAGACGTTACTTTTGTTATATAACGACTAAGCAGAACAATGTAAAGTGGAGGAAAAAATAGTCTATCATATAATGTAAGGGCCAACTTTGAAACAGACTATAAAGTTTTGAAGACCACTGTTGGTAATAGCTGTATTTGTGCAAATGAATTTCAAAGGTTCAGCTACACAAGTCAATCAACCCTCAGACCCTCAATGTTATATTGCAACAACATCCTGCTTCTTCTAGAAATATCTTTCCAAAATTTCACTGCACTTTCATTTCTTGCCCTTTTGCTCCTGATCAAGCGCACAGGTGAGCCGGTAGCACTGACACGCTGTGAATTGCTCTATTTTCAAGATTATGTTTAATTTTTTGCTTTGGAGAACACAAGACTAGCTGTTTATGTGTCTTCATCAGTGCTTGGTTCTGAACCACATAACTGAAATTAAGAAACAGCAACATTAAGAAGCTAAGGCACCAGGTGACAACATAGACTATAGAGGGCTTTTAAAATGTGTTAATCTTATAAGCGACACATTTTTAAAACTGGGAAGGGGAAGAAACTTGATAAATAAATAATTAAAATGTTTAAAATACACATTATATGTGTATAACCCTTCACTACTGAGTGGACTGGATCTCACAGAGAAGTTATCTGGGCCTCTTAATACAGAAGGAGAGCTTTTTTGTTTTTCTCCTGACACAAATCGTTTTTTTTTAGCTGTAGCCTCCCACCTTCATGATCTAGACTTCGTTATCCTGTCCGAGATCAACACTCAGGATGGACACGGGGGAGAGCCAGAGATGAAGAAAGGCACTTACAGTCACTGTTAGCATGCTTCAGTAAGCGAAAGGTTAAAAGGGTCAAAGCTGATTATGGTTTGTGAGGTAAAGCAGACCACAGGTGACTTCTGATAAAGGATGGCTCTTGTGCTGCTGTTAAGTGAAGTTTTTTTCTCAGTCTCGAGAAAAACTATATTAATAGATCCACTTTTTATATGCAAAGAAGCATTTTTCTCAAAGCAATTTTTTATAAGCTTTTTTATAATTTGTCTCAGTTGTCTCATGGTTTGGTGTGAGATTCACACAAAATAGAAGAATTGAGGTGGGTTAGAATACTTTTTATTTTCCTCAGCAGGACTGCTGGAAAACTTATTCCTTATCACCTCATCAGTTAACTAAGAAGACACTGTCATCTCAGTCTTGCTGCTGAATGTCTGGCATGTTTCCTGAAGCATCAGATAAATCTAATTCAAAGCATCAAAGCGGGTCACAGATACATGAAATTTTCTATCTTTGGCCCAAACTGCAGCAGTGTGGATGTGTCATGTCTGACTCAGGGTCATAATAAAGTGTAAGATATGCTGCTGCTGTGTGAAAAGTTTAAATTTAGGACACAAGACGCAAGTGAGACTAAGAATTTATCTACTGCTCCAATCCATTTAAGATCATTATGAGCCCTTTTAAGTAAAGTCTGCTTTGAAAAAGCTTACATTAGTAGAAATCATCAAGAAAATTCAATATCCGGGTTTAAATTGCACTTATTTGACCTAATTTATGTTAACAGTAAAGCAGCAGAGAAATAGCAGCAAACCAGGAGTAAAGTATTTTTCCCCTAACAAACCCCATTAGTTAATAACTGTTCAATAATTAAATAATTTAAATATTATGAATGTAGTCCACTTACCAGCGCTGTGGCTGTTATTACACTGTGGAAAAAGTAAAAAACAATAATTCCTTGTGCAGACAACATGACGTCTCTCCAGCTGAAACAGAACAGCACACCTTTCACTCTCAGATCATTTTATCCTCTTCAGGTTGTGCTGAAGGAACTTTGTCCTAAAGTTAATGTTTGTCCCATCTGTGCTCCTGTATTAGTCAACAGGAACTGGGTTTTGGAGTCTCTTGAGGTCCAGAGTTTTCTGCATGAAGCTCAGCTGACATTACTATTGGGTTTTGAGGGGCTGTCTGTGGTTGGATGATCTCTCTTTGGGGAAGAGAGGAGCACTGAGGAGGAAACCTCCTCCTTTCACAGCTCTTAGGACTGTTGGGATGAGATGGGTTGGCCTTGATATGCTGTGGCTTCCATTCACTTAACTCTTTGCTCTCCTCTGCTGTCATTATCTCTCTGTGCTTCACATTTGGCTTGTTTGTCTGCCTTAATCTACTCTTTTCTATTCCCACTAATAGGACTCTTAGTTTTTACTAGTAACATAATTTAATACTTGGTTTACAGCAAGAGTATCCCGCATTGGGAGACTTTAGAGAGCAGTGATACAGACCAGAGTCATAGAACTACTTACCACACCAGTTAAAGTAATATAAATTACATAATATATATTCTGATATGCATGAATGACAAATGCACAAATTATATGACAAACATTGTTTTGACAGGCATTTTTGAAGAACTCATTTGTATGCATGGTGATAGTCTGCTCTACTCAGTGATCCTCAGCCACAATCAGAAAACCCAGAGGCACTTGAGATTCCCATGGTTTTACTGTAGACATGTTTTCCTGATTCCATGCATTTAAAAAGCAATAAATCAACAGATAAATAAATAAATAGGGAGAGTGAAGATGAGCCTGCATTAGATAAACAATACCTCTGACTTATCAATAAAGGTGTCTCTGTCATCTTTTATTTTCTATTTTTTCTACTTTTTTTACTGGTTTGAAGTTGTTCTAGTGAGGTAGTACCATCTTGTTTTAGGGGTGCTACTGGTTTGTGACCTCCTGATGATGTCAGATGTTCACTTTGTGATGTCAGACTTTATCATATGTGCTGCACTTGAGTTGTTTATGTGATGAGAAGCTCGCCCACACTTTCCAACTGTCTGAACTAGTGAATGATGAAGTTTTTCCAGTTTATTTCTTATTTTTATTTCTTATTTATTCTCATCCCAAACCAGTCGCTGCAGGTGCCTGCTCCTCCCTGAGCCTAGTTCTACCAGAGGTTTCTTCCTGTTGCCAACTTCTTGCTTAAAATGCGTCATGTTATTCTAGGATCTTAACTCCACAATATAAAGTACTTTGAGACAACATTTGTGATTTGGCATTATATAAATAAAACTGAATGGAAATGAATATTTCCTGTGTTTGTTGTGTGTGTTTTGTAATCCTTTCTTTTAGTTTTCCTGACTATTGTTGATTGTTTGGGTTTTCTTTGTATTATTGTAGGATCTTTACCTTAAAACATAAAGCGCCTAGAGACGACTGTGGTTGTCATTTGGCGCTTAATAAATAAAAATCTTTTTTAAATTCATTTTACAACTACTAAAGACAAAATTGGTAAGTGGGAATATAGTTATTAATTCATTAAATGGTCTATTAACATTTACGTAACTCCTGTGGTCAGTTATTTAAAAATATATGTATATTAATGCACACTATTACGAATTTACCGTATCACAAATGTCATGATTTAAAATACATTTTATACGGCCTTTATTTTGACAGGTCCGATTCCGACGTCATCTCAACCCGGAAGTACCGGTCTGACAACAAGGGCAGAAGCAGCTGCGTGCTCTCCTGATTTGTCAGCTCGTAAGTTGGAAAACTTCAGACAGTTTTATTTATTTACTGTGGTTACAGCAAAGTGTGGAGCTCTCTCCCTCAGACGGAGACTTTCAGCTCGCTCATTAAACGTAGTCTTTCCTCCACATGTGCAGCAGGAGCATTCATTGTAGTTGTGTGTCTGTGCGAGTGTGAAGGGCATGGCGGCTCCGGTGCTGCTGCTGTTGAGGGCTCTTCGCTCCCCTGTGTCCGCGGCTTCCAGCAGGTTCCCGTCTCTGGAGCCAGTTCTCCCGCCGTCTTCATGTGTGCTGTCCTCGGGGTGGAGGACTCCTCCTGCCCGTACATTGCAGCTGTGCCCCGCTCTGTGTGCCGGACATAACAAGTGGTCAAAGGTGAAGCACGTCAAGGGACCAAAAGATGAGGCGAGGGGGAGAATGTTTATGAAGTTTGGTATGATGATAAGAATAGCTGTCAAAGGTACGTGAGGAGGTTTTTTTTTTTTTGTAATTTGAGTTTCACTGCTTTACAGTTTCTGATTGGATAAAATTTCACTTCTGGTTGTCATCCCCAGAAGGTGGATCTAACCCAGAGCTGAATCTAAATTTGGCCCACATACTGGAGCAGTGCAGGAGCAAGAACATGCCCAAAGCATCCATAGATGCTGCAATCAAGAGTGCGGTAGGTTGATAACCATGCTGGCACAGAGATACGGAAAGCATCTGTGGTGCCACTTCAAACAGATCCTCCCCAGTGTGAGCACAGAGCATGTTTGCAGGTTACCTGCATCCAATAGTTTTTATGCATTGTTTAGCCAGGTGGCAGTCTTAGGTGAGGGTCATTAAAAATCTATAAATATATCAGTAAAATGTGACACAGTTAAAATCTTCACTGGCTTTTAGAATTAATTTTGAAGATTTTATTGCTTGTTTTTAAGTGTTTCAATTGGCCTGCCCCTTTACTTATCTAAGCTTTTAACCATCCACACTCCATTACAGCACTAAGGTCTTCTAATCAGATGATTCTGGATGTTCCTATCACAGGGCTAAAAAATAGAGGCATCAGGCATTTTCAGTTTTAGGCTCTGTCCTGTGGAACCACCTATCCTAGAACGTCATTAGAGACCTTCAAGTTCTTACTTAGTTTAATTCCAGTAATAGTTGTTTTAAATGTGCTGTAATAATAATTCAGTTTGCCAACACAGAAATCTTAAAGCCTGCTGTAAATACAAGAGTCAGTGAAAATCTAATGTAGTGGTGTACCAAGTCAAAAATATCAAAATGTGTCATTGTTCAAATACTTAAGAACATAACTGTATGTGTCAGTTTTTGTGATACTGTGCTGCAGTCATCTTCTCGTCTTGTGTCCTGTCTCTGCAGGAAAAGGCCAAACCAGCATCTCAGCACATGTTTGAGGCTCGGGGACCCGGCGGGTGTCTGCTGCTCGTCGAAGTCTTAACCGACAACAACTCGCGCACCCACCAGGAAATCAAACGCCTGCTTAACAAGAATGGGTCAGGCCCGGCTTCCTGTAGTCTCACCTTTCTGTAACTGTGTCAGGTTTAAGAGCGTTTTCACACCATCGCCGATGGTTTTAGTGTTAACCTGCTCGACATTTACTTAAGGTTAACAGATGCATCAATTTTATCTCGCACAAAACAAATCCCAGCTGTATGCAAAATCAGGGTTAACAAATCTTAAGATTACATGAGAATACCTTGATAAAATATTCAAAACATGCCAGAGGAGCAGTGTTTTAATAGTTAATAAAAAAAATTTAAAAAAGGAACATGGACAGAGAATATCAGATTGTTAGATGTCCCTCTAGTCGCAGGTAACAGCAGTAATGAAAGCTTAATAGTATGTTGTAATGTATGCCTTTATTAAAGATTGTATTGCTGGTATAAGTGATGAAAAAACAGCAGGGAGATGTATTTAAGCTTGATTGTTTACTAGACAAGGCACGTGTTCTTATCGTTTTTATTCTTTTATTGATGAAGTACAAATATCTGTTTGTAAGCATTTGGAATAAAAATAATAACCTTAGAAGTGAAAAGTGTAATTCTGCTTCCATCCTCAGGGGGATGCTGTCAGACGGAGCCCGGCATAACTTCCAGAGGAGGGGAGTGGTGGTCGTGCCAGGTCAGAACATCACCACGGAGAGAGCACTGGAGCTGGCCATCGAGGCCGGTGCTGAAGACGTCCAAGAGACGGAGGATGAGGAGGAGAAGCCCCTGCTGCAGGTCGGACATCAAGCTCCAGGAAAATGATTTAAGTTTTTTGTGTGATATGTGGCCCGTGTGCAGGCATGCTCAGACTCACAGAGATACCTTTAAATAACCGATTGGAATTATTTCATTCTTCGAGATACCGACAAACAGATGTTTTTTCAGTCTTCCATACAGTACAGTAGAACACACAACCTTCAGCTCTGTCCTCAGGTTAAATACAGTTCAGTTTGTGCATTCAATACAAAATGAAAAAAGAAATACTCAAGGTCTCTGAAATGTAGAAATCAAAATAAAAATAATAATGATAATAATTAACATATTAAAATAATAGGTACAAATTTAGTTTAACAGCTTGATCTACCTCTCTGTCTTCAGTTTCTCTGTGATGTGGGTGACCTGAATAAGGTGAGGGCCTCGTTAAAGGAGCTAGGAATGGAGGTTTTATCCGCTGGGCTGGAGTTTGTTGCCCGCACACACGCACCCCTGGATGAGGATCACCTCGATGCTGCTTCGATTCTAATAGAAGCCCTCAATGACTGTCCAGATGTAGTCAGAGTGTGGGACAACATCCAGGCTCACAGCTGAGGACAGTCTCTGGACACTAGCTGGACACTAACTGTGGAATATTGGAGACAAAGGATTTGCCAGCTGATACCTCATGGATTAGTGGGTGCCGATACTGCATGTTATCAGTAAGAACAGACATTAAGAGTCTAAAAGTGTGACTGTATTAGCCTTATGGATGTGGTCTGTATGTGGGGGGGAAAGCCATCCTGAAATACACTGTGCGGTGGGAAGTGAACTGCATCTCCATACTGACGAAAGAATTCATCATGTAGGTTTGTAAAAGTTATTAAAAGAGGTGTTTTAATGAGTCCTTTTTTATTGAAAACGGTATTGCACATGACCTCGAAGTGAACCTTTGAACTCATAGAAGGAACAAGTGTTTGTGGATTACCAGGGATCAATTTAAAATAAAACTTCAGCCCTCATCCAGACATGAGAGTCGGCTTTGAGTAATGCTCTTGTCTAATATGTTTTCTATAATAGTCACAGTAGAAAGATGTACAATAGACATGCTGAAAAAAGTGAAAAAATGCAAACAAGAGGACATAACATGTTTTTATCCTCTGGGCCTCCAGGTCAGAAGGTCAGACTTTAACTGGCCCCCCAAAAATCTAATTGATTGACTTCCTAAAGTCCCTGCTTCATCCATAATACCTCGTTATTAGGAGAAATGTGTTTGTAAAGCACCTTTCAAGGATAAAGTCAGAAAATGCCTGGCAACAAATGAAAAAAATTAAATACAGTATATCAGATACATGAACAACACGAAGTCTTACATATAATTACTGAAATGCCTGTCTGAGTAGGAATTTCTAGCTCTTTTTTAAAAGCCTCTTCTGAATCAATAAAACAAAGGGTTGAGGGCAACTCATGCCATCCCACCCCAAAGGCCCGGTTTCCACTCATTTTAAAATGAGACACCACCAGCAGTCTGTTCCAAAGTCCTAAGGGTTGAAAGAGTGGGTCAGTAAAAGTTTTAACATGTGCTGGGGTGCATTACCATTTAAATTTTTTTCTTTCTGGAATTATTAAAAGACATGCAGCTGCATTTAGGACAGATCACATTCACAACCAATTATTATTAGTCCAAATCTGCAAAATAACTAGTAACCAAAGATTAAAAAGAAATTTAGACTCAGCTCAGCTCTAGGTATCACTGCGAGAAATCAAAGGCTGAGTTAAACAAACCAGCAGGGCTGGTGATGGTGGAGTCTCTTTCCTTTAAAGTGTCCAAAACAGGCAGTTGGATAAAGAGCGTTCAGCCATATGACATAAAAAAAAATAAACACACTCTTTCAATTCTATGAGTTCACGTGTGAGGATGTAAAAACTCATTATTTCCTTAGCAGGTACTAAAATAACCTCAGATGAACAACAAATGTTGATATTACATCATTTGATTTTTTTTGTTGTTTTTGTTTTAAATTCAGAATTCAGGAGCAGTGTGTGCAAAACTAAGTACACTCATAATGCCATAGGACGTAGCAGCCAGATGCTGCTAATCAAATGCAATTTAGTAAAGTGTGGCTAAATGTTTGGCTGTTTGCTGGCACTGCCAAGGAAAAAAGACATGCATCGATCTTAGAGAAGCAAAACCATTTCAAAACTATCTGATTCTATCAATGTACAGGGAGAAAGGTTAACAAGTTGGAAACATTCAAGACATCTGGAACAATGATCATTAGGCATACAAGACCAAAGTGGAGATGCTTGACCAAAGTGCCCCATGTGGGGAAAACTAAACACAGCACAAACACCTCATGCTAACTGTTAAACACGGTGGTGGAGAGGTGATGATTTGGGGTTGTTTTGTGGCTACAGGTCACCGAGTTGACCATAAACACCTCTGTATAAGTATTCTACAGTCAAATGTAAGGCTATCTACTTGACAGCTAAAGCAGGTAAGTGATCCAAAGCACATCAGCAAATCTACAACAGAATGGTTGAAAAATAAAAGAATGAAGGTGCTGCGATGGTCCAGTCAAAGCCCAGACCTCGATCTAAGTGAAATGCTGTGGAGGAACTTTAAGAGAGCTGTGCAAAACAAATACTTGCAAACCTCAATGAACTGAAGCAATGTCGTAAAGAAGAGTTAGACAAAATTCCTCAAGAATGATGTGACAGACTGATAAAGTCAAAAAAAATCAATAACTAGCATTTCAGGACCAGATGATGTGTTTTTAATTTTGTTGTGAAAGAAGGTGTACTTTCATTTTCACATTGTGAAAATGCTGACTCTCAGAAAAAAAAAAACTCGTCAGCGAGAGTTCATTTCAGTCTGTTTGCATCATAAGGGACCTCAAAGGGCAGAAACCCCATCACTGGCCAAAACAGACCCTCATCTGACCAGTGAACTTTCCTGATGTACTTTTTTCTTGGCCCTGGGCCATCGGGTCATTGATTAGGTTGACCTCTGAAAACATTTGACAGTTTTTCAGTTAGGGCATGTAAAGTATAGGCGTGATACATCGCTTGTCTACTGTTAAATATTTTCCTTTGTCATCAAAAATGTTTCAAAAGAGGAAAATGTGATATAACATTTTTGAGAACCAAACAAAAGAAATACAGATGTTAAAGGTTACAGCTGAAGGACATTTTGAGGCAATGTCATAATGGGTCATTACCCCCTCGTATTAACTGTAGTGTCAACATTTTAATCAATAAGCTTGCACTTCAGTAGCTTGCATGGAACATATGGAGTGGACACCATTCCTAACTTTGTTTTTCATTTTTCCAACTCGACATCATGCAGCCTGAGCTATACTCTAAATATAATCTAATTTTAATTTAAACCAAATTAGAAAGCTGAAATGATAATTTGATGTCAACAGGGAGGTCTAGTGTAATGGCTCTGAGCCCATTTGTTCTGTTATCAATGCTCGTCATCGATTTTCCGGTCGCTTCTTCTCAGCTATAGCATGGCATTGATTGGTTTCCAGTGTCGGGGAAAGTTGCACAGTCGCATGCGAGCTGCAGGCCAGTCCTCCGCTGCGTGCCAGAGTGAAGGCTTCAATACTGACATCTGCAGCCACAACAGAAACACTGAGTACTTTTGTTTTACTCAAATATGAAAGAGGAGACTGAATGTTTTTGAAGACACTCCAAAAAGTGTTTGAAAGGATGGATATTTTGGATGCTTATATGTGGTAAAGGAGCATCTTACTTTGGAGTTTCAGATCAGGTATGTCCTGTTCACTTTTAGTGATGTTTGACTGAAGATTTAAAGGCTATTGAACCGACTATTGAAAGATTGTTCAGCTATGTAAATCCTGCCTTTGCCATGCAGGGATTAAAGTATTGACTCCTTGCACTATGTGGGGGCATGGTATTTTGGGAGGGGCACAGCTAGACTTGCATTCTGGGAAATCAGAGCACAGAGGAGTTTGCATTTGGAAACAGAGGTGTATTAAGAATTTTTCAATAAGTGTCTTTGTATAAACAAAAGCATAATAAAGTAAATCACATCAGGCTTACAATAATCATATTCTGAATACACTAACTAGTGTAACATTATGAGAAAGTCAAATTTCTTTCCAGAAAATGGTTGAAAAAATATTTCAAAACCAGCTTGGATGTGATCTCTTTGTCCCAAATATAAAGGAGTGTTTCTCTAATCATATGCAGGACAGCAAAGCTCAATGTCTGACTCAGACCTCATGAAGGATGGGGGACCGGCCATCAGGAGCCCCGAATGCCGTTCGTCTCCGACTCCTCGAATGGAGTTCCGCGGCTCCTTCAAAGTGGGGGAGCGCTCGCCGAATGTCACAGAGAAGGTCACACAGGTATGGCAGCTGAGAACCTCACATGGGCTCTGCAGGTCCCATTTATGAGATCCAAATGACTGAAATGTATTGCCATTAATGATCACATTCACTGCTGACCTGGTTCAGTCCATCACTGGATCTGACAGTAATCATGTTTTTAAATACTAAGAAAAAGACGGGCTCTAGAAAGTTTCCACGCTGGAAGACTTCTGTTAATTAACCTTTTAGTGGAAAAATCAGTTGGTGATTAGGTGACTGGTTGTATTCATCATTAGGCGTGAAGTAGAACTTAAAACTGAGCCACAGTTAAATTAACACCTACTGTTAATACTGCTGGACCCTTAAAGCTCAGTGACCTGCATCACTGCTCTGTGGGATCATGTGAGATGGATTCAAAACAAATGGAAGGGGCATGTGAACTTGCATGGGGGTACCCGGTGATCCCTGTCTCTCCGACTGTAAATAATCTAATTTATCTGTCTTTTTCATAGAGTTATTTGCAAAATTGGTGAGACTGAATAATATGATATTGAGGGTATAGGCAGAACTCAGTGACAGTGAAAGCACATGACCAACTCATCATTATTGCCTTCCAGCAAACCAACATCCTGCGTTCAGTCAGTTCTTAGACTGTTGATAACAGGATGCTGTTATTTTATCTATCTTTAAGATTTGAAATTTTGGATATGGTTCCCTTATCTGGATCTAACTTTTCTGCAAGTCTTGTGTCTGCTGAAAGTCACTAATGACAGGATGGTCAAGGATTTGTTGGACCTACAAGGTTGCAAAACTAAAGCACGCAGCCTCCAACGAGAACCTGGTCAAAACAGTACATGCTCTAACAAGATCTGTTGGTTAGTTTATGAGAGAGATTTATTAGAAACACTAATATTTGTTTTGTAGAAATCTAGGTTTACTGTTTTCCTTTGCATGCAAAAGATTAGGTGTTCTTTTCATCAAAGAAAGAAGGGATTTGGGTACATGATAGATATTTATTCTGGGAGAAGACGTATCTTCCTCAAAATCAATTAAAGCAGAACTCGTTAAATGTTTTGATTTCCCTGTGAAATAGGTAAAGAAGCATGAATTCTTTATATGCTTAGGTTCTCTCTTTGGAGTCTGATGTGCTGCCTGAATACAAACTCCAGGTACCAGAAACGACATGGTGGATCTTGCTTCACTACAGCCCCTTTAAGGCATTTTGGGACTGGATTATTCTCCTTCTGGTCCTCTACACAGCTGTTATTACTCCTTACTCAGCTGCCTTCCTGTTGGATGAACATGGGAATTTACGCCAAAGGAGTTGTGGCTACACATGTAACCCTCTAAATGTGGCAGATCTTATGGTGGACGTGTTGTTTATTGTGGATATAATCATCAACCTTCGGACGACCTATGTGGACCAAAATGACGAGGTAGTCACGCAGCCGAGCCAGATAGCAAAGCATTACATCAAAGGCTGGTTCCCTATTGATCTGTTTGCAGCAATCCCGTTTGACCTTCTCATTTTCAGATCAAGCTCGGATGAGGTAAGAATTCTGATTCTTTGTAAAGCTTCAAAGGTTTTTATCCTTAAGTGTCTAAACTTTAAAAGTTGTTCCCCATTGAGTTTCAAAAGTTATTAAAGCTGTTTGACCTTTTATCTGCCCATCCCTTTCCTAAATGTTCCCTCTTGTTCATGGATACCAAAGATGGCAACCTTAACAAGCCTCCTGAAAACAGCTCGGCTATTGCGATTGGTCCGTGTGGCAAGAAAGCTTGACCGATATTCTGAATATGGTGCTGCTGTCCTCTTCTTGCTCATGTGCACCTTTGTACTCATCGCCCATTGGCTTGCGTGCATATGGTACGCCATTGGCTTTGTGGAGAGGCCATACACTGAGACTGGTTGGCTGGACAACCTTGCTGAGCAACTTGGAAAGGCGTATAATGAAACCGACTCCAGCTCTGGTCCTTCAGTCAAAGACAAGTACGTCACAGCTCTGTACTTCACCCTGAGCAGTTTGACCAGTGTGGGGTTCGGTAATGTGTCTCCAAACACGAACTCAGAGAAGATCTTCTCCATCTGTGTCATGGTCATTGGATGTAAGTTGAATAACCCATAGTCATTGTATGTAAGTCTTTAGTTGGGTACTGGTACAACTTTACCATTATTACATCTGAAATGACCCAATCCTGTTTGTCTTCTTGTCCTCTTTCTCTTCTGTATCAGCTCTCATGTACGCCAGCATATTTGGCAATGTATCTGCCATAATCCAGCGGCTGTACACTGGTACAACCCGGTACCACACCCAGATGCTGAGAGTCAAAGAGTTTATCCGCTTCCATCAGATTCCAGGTAGTCTGCGCCAACGACTAGAGGAGTATTTCCAGCATGCATGGACATACACAAACGGCATAGACATGAATGCTGTAAGTAAACAAAATGGTAATGCTCCTTTGATGTTCTTTATCTCTCTTATTCTTACATATGTTCTGACCGTATTTCTTTGTTCAGGTGTTAAAGGGATTTCCAGAGTCTCTGCAGGCAGACATCTGTTTGCACTTGCACCGCTCTCTGCTACAGAACTGCAAGGCTTTCCGAGGAGGCAGCCAAGCATGTCTCCGTGCCTTATCTGTGAGATTCAAGACAGTCCATGCACCTCCCGGAGATACTCTGATTCACTATGGAGACATCCTCGACTCTCTCTTCTTCATCTCACATGGTTCCATCCAGGTCACCAGAGATGATGTAGTGGTGGCCATATTAGGTAAAGCTACGTAAACATACATTATTTTACTCCTTAAGTCCTTTCAAAAATGACCTTCGGAAATCAAATAAATCTTCGTCCTCTTACAGAGAAGAATGACATCTTTGGTGAGCATATCCACCTTTATGATGAGCCAGGGAAATCAAGTTCAGACGTACACTCCATCACCTACTGTGACCTGCACCGCATCCTTAGGGATGACCTTCTTGAGGTCCTGGATATGTACCCAAGCTTTGCAGACAACTTCTGGAGGAACCTGGAGATAACATTTGACCTGAGAGATGTACATTGACAGTTTATTGTAACATACTTCACCTAATGCTAAAAACAGATATTTTATACTGTCACTTTGGTGAGTTAATAAATATTTCTTTCTGGTGTCTTTAGGCTGATCAAGAGCCACCACTAATAATAGCTGAAGATTCTGGTGATGACTGTGAATACCACCACAAACCAAGATGCAAAATACACTCACTGGACTGCAGAAATAGGCCAGGTGAGATATGAAATGCGCAGAAAGTCGTGCAAACAAAGCAAACAACGTGAAAAGCCATTTCAAATCCTGAATTAAATGGATGGACACTTTCAAGAATCATACTGAGATTGTCCATGCAATCCAAAGATGTTTTAGACATACCTGTAAAACAGGCCTTACAGATTTGGAAAGTGTTACACCACCACCTGTGTTTCAACTTGACTTGTAGTTGAGCCATCTCTGGCTGCCTGACACCCTAAACTGTGGGTGTTATGCATGGGAAAACTGTAACTGAAGGACTGAAATGCTTTTCTTTGAACAGATGGAATTGATCACGAAGACTCGTATCCCCTTCAGGCCTGCCATCAGTCATTTTCTCATGCCTGCTGGGAGGACCGTTGTAGCTGTGGATCGCCATGTTCGCAGGCAAGTGAAGACTTTGAAAAACCTCTTGCCCATGGTGCCAAAGCAGAGCATTACCCTGCAGAAGCTGTCAGGCAGGATTACTCTTCATCTGTACTACAACTGCGCCCCCAAAGTGGCACCTCAGTGGGGAGGGATGCAGTGTTTGACCGGGGTCCCCAAGGTAGATGGCAGTCTTGATTTTGTCATGTAATTGCAACATATAAATTTAATTGCAGTCTTGATTGCTACCCTGATCGAAAGGTTTTGGTTGTTTTAAACGTGTCACTTTGAAGCACTGTCTTGATATTTTCCTCAGCCTCATCTCTGAATGTGCCAGGGATGTATCAATACTGGTCAGACAGACAATCACAGCAGTTTTCCAGTCATGCCTGGGGATCATCTTCTGTCCGCAACTCGTGCCACCCACCACCATTCACAGAAGAAAGGCCCAGTGAACTTGAGACCCGCCTTGAAATTTTGCATTCACAGCTCAACAGGTGCATTTGCTACCGTTCACCTTCTAATCTTTGCTACTTCTGAGAAAAAGACACGCGGAGTGACAGTGACTTTGGCTCAAATGTTGCATTGCCTAAATTCCCTCAGTCAATGAATTTTCTGTCTTATCTTAAAATAAGTGATGAGTTAACATTTACACCACCCAAGAATCTTGAAAATCTGTATAAATTCATGTTGCATGTATACATCAGCAATATGATGAGCCTTGCTATAAGTAATAGAAGCAATGGCTTAGCAAAGAAATCCGGAGGTAACCCTGACCATTACATTTCTACACCTGAACAATTAACATATCATCAGACGGTTTCTTTAACAAGCAAAAAGTTCAAAATCTATCTATACTATATTCATTTCCATATAGGCATCACTCCTCAAAGCCATACTTTTGCTAACTTTTTTTTTGTTCCATCTAAGTCTTTGAGCACTTTTTGAATTCTTCTTTGTCAAAATCTGACTTTATGTAAAAAGATCAATTCCATTCCAGTTTTGATGCCTTGGGTTCAGCACAGAACTCAATTGAGATCAACAGCAGAGGGGAAAATATTCATGGCTCTCCAATGACTTTGTATTATGTAGAAGTCCCTCCTTACTCTTTGTTTGTTACCCCCCAAAATCAAATAATTGGTTAATGAGTACACATTTCCCCCTTGTGTCAGGTGGTTACCAGATGGTTGTGGACTGGTCTGTAACCCTGTATGACTAGGCCTTTAGCAATCGATTTCCCAGCAACTGTTACCAGCCTCCAGCAACCAATTGCCAACCAGTGGAGGATTACATATTTTCTCTCACAACTGGTGGTTACTAAATGGTTGCAGACCAGTTTCTAGTCCTAGGTGTAATTGGAGTCCTAATCACTTGATTCTACTCTATTATCATGATCACTGCATGTCCAAAATGGTATAAAGTTAATGTCACATGTTTAGTGGTTACATGTCTCCAAAACCTCAGTACTAGTTTGCTATATGTAGTTAACTTTTCTACAGCTAACTGAAAATAAGGTGCTAAAATCTTCCTGAAACATAGCAAGCATAGCATAGCAAAACAGCATTTCCTACGAACACCGTTAACGGGTGCAGATTGTAACTTGGGGTATATTCATATTTTAAGAATAGTCAGTAGGCCATTGTAGCCTGCATTGGCAATCACCTGTCAGTCTATGACATGCCTCTAGTTATGCAAACTTTAGTTTGGAATAAACTTTAAAACCAACAAGTCAAAAAGCAAAATCAGCAGGACGTAAACTTGACATTATTTCTGGTGTAAGGTTGAGCATGTAACATTTGGGTCTGGACATGCAATTTATCGTCACTTTGCTTCATTCTTCTCATACTTCCAGCATCTTTTCATTAGTACCTCTTATTTCCTCAGGCTGGAGACTCGCATGACAACTGACATCAGTGTTATTCTGCAGCTTCTCCAGAGGCAGATGGCCCCTGTACCTCCAGCTTACAGCACTGTATCATCTAGTACTCTCCATGCTGATTCCCCTGGTCTGTATGGGGCTGGAACTCCAGTGCTGCATAGCATGTATCCCATTTCCCCCATACAAATGGACAGCCTAGCACCGACACAGGTATGGTATCAAACCAAAAAAACATGACAATTCATCAGTTAGGCCAAATATCTGAAAAACACTGTTATATATCCGAAACTCATTTCATCTTCCTTCATCTCAACATCTGTGCTTATTTCCTAAGACCTCGGCTGAGACAGACCTTAAGCAGACCAGCAAATCCCAGGATTCACTGTCCAGTGGGATCCACGTGACTGCGGCATCTGATGACACCATGTTCATGGCTATCACCCCTGAAACTGACACACATACTGGGTTAACTCCTCAACTACCCCAGCCATCAGTCAAATCCTCCCTCATGGACAGTTCCAGGCTGTGTGGTAACCTCCGCTACCCTTCACTACCAGAGAGCCTGGACATACAATCACGGTTGGCAGAGATCCAGAAACACCTCTCGGATCCTGTCCTCCCCATCGTCTGACAGTCAGTGTCGCCTACTTCTTAAAGACATTTAGAAGGAGCTCTGCGACCAGTCCATCTGTTTGTCATTGAAGAATTATTTATCATTACACTTCTTACTTTACTTTTACTTTGGACATTGGACAGTGTTGAACACAGACAGTGCTTGCAAACAAGGATTTTACACACTGCCCAGCCAAAAAACAGCAGTCACCATGTGGATTTACCTAACCAAATACGAAAGACCCTCCCACTGGATTCTGGGTCTAGGTTCACCAATGTTATGTGCCCAAAAAACGAGGTCAGCTGACTACCTGAATATACAGAATAATTTTTTTCCTCTGATGATGACACAGGAATATACCAATATGACAATGCCAGGATTAACCAGGCTCAAAATGAGCGGTTCGGGGAACATGGAGGATAAATTGGCTACCACAGAGGCAAGACCTTAACCCCAGCGGGAATCTTTGGGTGTGCTGGAGAAGACTTTAGCAGTCTGACTCCCCCATCATCAATACAATTTGTTGGTGAAAGATCAATGCAATCCTGGGTGGAAATAAATAATAATTATCACTTCTTAAAACCACGGGGAAAGTGTGCCATCAACAAAGCTAAAGCCAGCCCAATGAAATATTAGTGTGTGACTTGTTCTTTGGCTGGGTGGTGTACTTCACACTTGCCTAAAGAAATAAACTTGAAAATACGTAATTCTTTTGAATGAAAAACTAACAGAAAACAGTTGTTATATTTTATATAGATAACTGCCAATCCAGAAATGTCACCTCAGCAACCTTAGTGAGTGGCGTCCCTGTTCATGTAAAGATCCAGATCCTATTTAAATTCTAAAGAACTCTCCTCGCTAAAGAACTCTCCATTTACTCTAGCCTGACCCAATACTGAGACTTTGAGTCCACTATGTTTAGTGTAAACATTTAGAGAATTATGTTGGCCAAGATTAATCAGGTTAGGCTTGGTTTTATACACCTGTAGCAATCAGACTGAAAAATTATCCAAATTCAAAGATTAAGAGGTGTGGCTGATAATTTAGTTCATATAAAGTATCTCTGATATAATGCACTGCATTGCATAAACCTGAAAATTTATGTTAAGTAATTTTATGTGTCTGCAAAAATAAAAAATAATTAAGAGGGAATAGAGATAAGCTGAACAGTAGTTATTGACATAGCTTGCATCTTTGATCTTTTACCAGTAAATAACCTCCCTGTAAGAAAGACTAGGTGTTGTTTCTGTGCCCAGACTTTGTGCTAAGCTAAGCTCATTTCCTGCCACTTGTACAGACATGAGAACAGTATAAATCTTCTACAGAATTACACTTTTAAATTTCAGTTATTGCAGAACTATTATGAAAACATGTGCTGTGGCACTTAGGAATTGCGTTCTTGTGGATATTCTGGTGGAGTAGTGCAGGCATTAAAGTAACCATTTATAATCCCAATTTCAAAACAGTTGGGACGATATGTAAAATGTAAATAAAAACAGAATATAAAGGTTTGCAAATCCCATAAAATCTTAGCTTACTCACGATGGACGTAGAAAACACAAAACTGAGAACTTTTTATGGACAAAAATGAGGTCATTTGGACTTTGATGGCAGCAACACATCTTAAAAAAAAGGAAAGGAATATGTTTACAACTGTGGAGCATCCCCTCGCCAAATGTTTTCAGGTTTTGAAAGGTCTGGACTGAAAGCAGGTCAGTTCAGCACCCAGTATGCAGTTTAGTATCGATTTTGCTGAAATATGCTAGGGCTTCCTTTGAAAATGATATCTTGATGGGAGCACATGTTGCTGTAAAACCTGCATATATGCAGTGATGATGCCTTTCCAGATGTCCTAGCTCCCAGCTTCTTAGGCACTGATGCACCCCCATACCGTCGGGGATACAGACTTCTGAACTTAGTGCTGAAAATAAGCCACATCATTTAATTTGATCTGACCATCTATTATTAGTCTCTGGCTCTCTTCCCCTCAACCAATTGCAGCAAACGGCTGCCTCTCCCTGACCCTGGTTCTACCAGAGGTTTCTTCCTGTTAAAGGGGGGGGGGGTTATCCTACCCACTGTTGCCAAGTGCTTTCTCAAAAGTGGTTATGTGATTGTTGAGATTTTCTCTGTATTATTGTAGGGTCTTTACTTTAAAATATAAAGCACCTGGATGGCACAGTGAACTGTGCTCATTAGCTGTGATTTCTGGAAGTGTTCCTGAGCCCTGTTTTTACTGCAGTGCTGCCTAAGGGCCCAAAGATCACAGGTATCCCCTTTACTGACTTTCAGCTTTGTCCCTCACGCACAGAGACTTCTCCAGATTCTCTGAATCTTTTAGTGATACATTGAATATCTCATCATCTACAGTACAAATTCGCAATTTTACATAGAGGACACTGTTCCAAAATTTGTACAGTTTTTGCAGATTGCTGAAACTCTGCCTCTCTACTTTGCTCTTTTTACTTGCAAAAGGGATGACACACAGTAGTAAACATGGCCCTGTCCCAGCTGTTTTCAGATGTGTTGCTGGCACTTAATTCAAAATTAACTAATATTTTTTACTAACTACTAAAATATCTGGTTAAAAATGTGATCTTTTTTCTATGTTCTACTGTGAAGAAATTCTGGGCGTATGGGATTTGTAAATCCTTGCACTCTACATTTGTTCACATATTTTGGAACTGAGGTAGTATTTTCTATATTTATGATGCCTCCCCAAGCCGAAACAGTTGCACCAAGACTGACTTCCATTAATCTTTGAGTGCTGTATTTTTTGTCCCTATCACAACATGACAGCTTTAATGAGCTTCTTGCAGTTTCTAAAAATCGGATACTACAGAGATCCTGGATGGTGTTCTTCAGGCAGGGTTTTCTCTGTATGTTACAGTAACCTATCATTTCTAACCATGGATCTGCACGGCAGATTTCTTATCAGGGTTTTAACAAGTCACTTCTTGCTGAAATATTTTTTTTAAACTGTTGTCTAAACATGAAACATCTGTATTGTGCTTTAAACTGTGAGGGACTATTTATTTCTGTATAAAATCAAGCATGAATATTGAATATTGCCATGAATAAAATTACTGGTGCAATCTGTATTACGGTCAGTTAATACTGCATACTTAATATTGTTGCACCGACTCGTATCACAACAGAGGTTTACAGTTCACAAATAATTAAATAATATATAAGTTAAAGAAAAACAGTTTGAGCACAGTAACCACATTCAGTCCACTTTTCAATATGGTTAAAAATAGTTTGCATCAGAAAAAAGTTATTAGAAAATTACATAATGGACAAAACGAAATGCACTATTAAGCATTTTAAAACAAGGATTTTACTGACTAGCTTATTAGTTCAACAGCTTTTTGACCCTTTGTAACAGTCTTTCCAAACTTCAGACTTTTTAAAAAGTTCCTCCCCCCAAAAAAACCCCCACAAAGTGTTACTTTCCATTTTTCAAAAAATGCCAGCGTTATCCTGTATGTTGTCACTAAAAGCTTTCCAAACATAAGCAAAAAAAAGAAAAAAAAGAAAAGAAAAAAAAAGAAAGTCATTTAGCAAAGTCCCGTCAGCTCGTAGATACGCTGAGAATGTTTTTGAGTTGTTTTATGTCTGCCCACTACAGCTCAGACTCTGAGGATTTCCAGGCAGTTGTTGTAGCAGATAGCGATCCAGTCAGGCTGGGTGGAAGCCCACTGGACATTATTGATCTCTCCCTTGGCTGTGTAGGCCAGTATGGGGTCCTCAATGGCACGCGGCATCTGCTGGATGTCCCAGATTAGCGCCTGGTGGTCATCCGCTACACAGAGGATGAGGAGATGAGATTTCAATCAATTTATCTTATTTAGTCTGGGAGAAAATAATGTTAGTAAACACGACATATTCCTGTTCTGAGTCTGGTAATATCTGCAACCAGACTTCCAGAAAGATGAAAAAAAGAATCTACCCCAGATAACAGTATGGCTTTACTTGATTCTTTCCAACAAGAAATTTGTCAGTGAGGTGGAAACCTTCACTAATCTGCTTCTTCTTCCCAAAGTATCACACATTCTGCAAATTCATTATCTAAAATCCAACCTGTGATTCAGAAGATGCTTCCGCATAAAATACAAAATCTGAGACTTTTAGTTTGAGTGTCCACGTTTTGCTGCTCAGCTAGCTCTTAAAGGGCTCCCTCTTGTGTTGAATCTCAGTTACTGCAGTGATGTTCACATTTCAGATCAGGGGCGGGCAATTAATTTTTTTCAAGGGGCCAAGGGGAAACTAGAGCCATTGTGGAGGGGCGCGCCAAGAAGCTGAACTACTGGTCAAAGTAAATGAAAATGTGAAACGGACCAACACAGTATCACTATTTAATCAATATGTCTGTATAGGTTCTCAGTCATCCAGGTCATGGAAAGCTTGAAAAGAAGACAACTGGACATCTTTAAGTTTTCTGAAGAGAAAGGATAGTGGACTGTTTGAGAGAAGAAGAAAAAAAAAAACAGCAATGATACTAACTGAAGTGCTCTGCAAGTCAAAGTCCAACAAACTCTGATTCAGTGCTCTTGCCCTGATGAAGTTAACTATTTTAGTTACAACATCAGCAACATTGTTAATTTTTAGCACTCACTTACACAACACCTGAGTTGTAATACAATGCAAAAGCACCAATTTCAGAATTCATTTTAGTCACTTTATCTTGGTTTCATTTCAAAAGTCAGATATTTTCCCGTCAGATCTGAACAGTGCAGTTACGCTAGTCTAGTCCCTTTCACTGAGTGCATTGTTGCCAGCTCCTCTGTAATCTCAAACTCTTTTGTTATCCCCCTACAAAGGTGAGTAACTGGGCTGTGTCGCAAATATTAAAACGCATTCACAGTGAAGCTGCATAATAAATAACACAAGTTTAACAATTAAATTTTTTAAAAAGAAGCCACCTTCAAAATAAAAAGCAACACAGTTGTATTGTGATTTTCCACAAAAACATTGCAAAAAACTGCAAAGCGTTATCTGATGGGGAGTTTATCAAAGAGTGTTTGGTGGCTAAAGTAGAACAGACTGCATGTTTTACAATTATTTACATCTAAATCTTAATTTCCCATTGACCTTAGGAAGGCCAATCAAATGTACCAGAGGCCATACTATGCCTAGGTCTGCTTTAATTAACACTTTCCCCTACAAGGCTACAACAGCAGCCTTATTTTTTTTTTTTTTATGCAGTGCTCTCAAAATACAATCAAGCATCTTGCTGTGTTTTTTGTTACAGCTGCCTACCTGCAGTACAGATGTGACAGGAGGAATGTGGCGCCCAGGCGATTCCGTTCACACAGGCCCTGTG